>NW_027397068.1:27504805-27526949 GCF_003265705.2 Callorhinus ursinus | reverse complement strand
AGGGGGGTTGGGGAAAAAGCCCAAATCCCCAACAAGGGAGGAGCAGAAAGTATCTCTTCACAGAAAGCACTTTACAGCCCCCGCATAGGTTTTTAGCCCCCCCCCCCCCCCCCGTTGGGCAGGAAATGGTTAAGCGCACCAGTCCAGATCCAGAGCTGCCACAGGCAGGGGAGGGGCGGCCAAGTAATAACCCTATACAGGAAGTGTGAACCTCCTCCTTTCTGCCCAATGGGGAAATTCATTTTCAATCCTGACCTCAACGAGGAAGTTACTCTTCCTGCCAAAAGGAGGTACAACCTCCATTCCCACAGCTCAGCAGAACCAGAAGATAGAAGGCAGACTGAGAGAACAGCGCTGAGGGCCAAGCATAAAACAAGGGAAGGGAAGGAGCAGGCGGCTCCACAGACACCGCCCTTTTCGGCAGTACAATGTCACAACTCAACACTCACTCACGGAAACCCGGGACGACGGACGAGGCTGGGCAGCAAGAAAACACTAGCTGGTGTGCAACAGCGGGAGACACACAGAAAGGTCAGCAAATCTAGGAGAGCCGAGGCAGACTAGACCCCATCACCTATATGTTCCTCAGCCGAGAGTAAATGGAAGGCATACCGGAAGGCCCCTGGATTTTTTTTTTTTATTAAAGTATATATTTTAAACTAATCTATGATAAAAAAGCATTCATAATTCTTATCCTATTTCTTTTCTGTCTTCATAATTCCCCAAGTTGAAGAACCTCTCTAGAAATTGTTTCAGATTGACTGACTGGCCCGGGAAGATCCGGGCCTTGTGGGTCGAGTCCCGGATCTGCTGCCTTGGGTGCGAAGAGCCAAGGGAGGAGCCCTGCCCCCGTGCCCTTTGTGGAAGGAGGTCCTCAGGGGGCCTGCTTCCATGCAGGCAGGTGACCTGTTGGTACATTCGCACACTCTATCAACCAAGGTCCCACCAGGAAAACAGATAGCACCGCAGCCATTTTCATGCAAGGCAACTCAGTGAAGGGGACTGGCTGCACAGGTGATGGTGAGCTGAACAGTTATACAGGGGACAGCGAGGTAACCCTGAGGCTGAAGGCACAAAGGGAGGAGTAGTGGAAGCTGCAATGCCAAGGGCTTTCGAGGGGAGACTAGTCACAGAGGAAAAGAGGTTGCTGCTGGAGAAGCGGCCTGAGGCAGAGAGAGAAGGAAGGGGATACCTCCTTCCCTCCTTCCACGTTCCCATTGGTTGACTATAGCCAGGGCCGGGTCCCCTGCTGGACAAAGCAGAGCAGGGAAAGGTACGGACTGGGCCTGAGGGAAAAGAAGTTTTCCAGAGCTAGCATACATGTTATCATTTAATCCTGGAAGTAACCCCAAAAGTAGGTATTATCATCTCCATGTCACTGATGGAGAAACCAAGCCTCAGAGACCTTAAAAACCAATCCAGCCAATAACACACAATGGTAAATTGTGGAACTGAAACAGAAACTTAGATCTTCCATCTGTACCCCCAGACTCTGTCCATTCTCTTATTTGGTCCTGCAGTGGTGTGGGGGGCAGGGATGTCTCCTGAGCCACATGGCACTTCCAAGCTACCAATGGTAGTGGTGCTTAACCTCCTGTTCATTCCTGTGCCAAGAGCCACAGTCAGGGTGCCACATGGTGCTCTGGCATGAAGGGAGGCCATCGTGGGTCAGGACTGCCAGCTGGGGCGGTAGACCCATGCAGGGTCTCACCCAGCCTCCCCGAGCCTCCGTGAAAGACCTCTGTGTGCTCTTCAGAAGGCAGAGCAATGGTCCAATAGGCAGCCTGTGCCAGCTAATTATCTGGCCCTCCTCCTGCTCCCTGGAAGACCCAGCCTGCTGGACGGACTGGTGTTCTGTGTTTCTAATGTCAGATGGCCTCGTTCCACCTCTCCGCGGGGCTGATATTTGGTTGATCCTTCAGGTTCCCATTTGGCCCGTAGAACACAAACATCTGCTGGGGTTCTGGTGGGCCTGTGGCGGACTTCAGAGTGGAGAGGCACAGGGAAAGGTGAGGAAAGGAGGAGGGGAACTCAGGGAAGGGAAGCCGAGGGCGGCCTTTCTGGGGTAATTCATCAGATACTGTGCGATGGGGCGCGGGGCGGGGTTAGGGTGGGGCTTTATGCAGCTGCCCCTCCCAAAGAAGGGAAAGGCAAAAGAGAAGATGAATTTTCTTGGGGTTTCATTGGAAAGCCTAAAGTACAGTCTGTGGATGCTTCTCCTCCATTGCTTCGCTTCCCCCAACTGTTCCTTTTCTCACCAGTTGGCTATTATTTTCTAACGCATTTTGATAATTACTTTATCAATCAAGAAAGATAAACAAAAGCCTAAAAATACATCCGAGTGAATGAGTTCCCAGCGCCAACCAATCTTCAGCACTATGATTTTTATGGCCTTTCTTTTTCTTCCCTTTTTTCTAAAGACGTGCTTGGGAAACACTTTAAGGGCTTGATTCCTCACTCATTGATGGTCAATAGAACATATTAACCAACCTCTGCCCTCCTGGCACTGACAGAGAGGGCCGAAGAAATTCAGTGAGTTAAGGAAATGCTATCCAAGCAAAATAAACACCCTAAAAAGACATGCCTACAGTCTTATCCTTATTAGAATGATTCTTTTTGCCTTTGATTTACTTATTACATCTACAGAGCATTGGGTCAATCACCTCACAAGCCACCTTTTTAAAAACGTAAGATGCAGGGAGTTTGTAGCACTGCATTACAACTGTTTGGGAAGAAAAGGTACTGGCGTCTCAGTGACTAGAGCTCATACTTTAGAGGCCAAAGTGCTGTCTAGAAATGCCCGGCGAGTGACCGGACGTAAATCCCACCCCCAGCCCCCCTGCTGTATCTCACGGGGCAGCCCAGCCTGGCTTGGCTTATTAAGAGCCCTGGGGAGAAGCCCATGAGCACTGCATTGGGGAAGAGGCACTAACTTCAACTTCTACCTCGGTCCTAAATCCATGACATGGGAATGAAAAAGGCACTGGGGCAAAGCACCCTAATGACCAATTGGAAAGGCATGCCCCACCCCATCCCACCCCCTCCCCAGTTGTCACTTCCCAAAGTGACAGTGTCTCCTACCAAAAGGGGTTCTGGGTTTTCTTTTCTATCAAGAACAGCACGGGACTAACATACTCAGTACCTAGTCCCAACAATCCATAGCAGGTACTATAGGGATATCAGACCTGAAGGAAACCATCAAATTTGTAGCTGCTCACGTAAAAGCCATCAGGAGAATCATGAAATGATTCTCCATATGGTGCCCTGAAGCTTCCAAGAGCTATATGAGAGAGAGGCTTGGAAGGAATTCTTTCCTTTTTGGAGACAAGGAGGGTAGAAGCCAAGCATCTGTGGCAACCTGGAAAGGACACTCCTCCCCGACACTCACCCCCCTGCATCCCCGGGGTGGCCTGGAGGCTCCGTCCACGCTGCGGCCCAGGTTCCCAGGGTCACCGACACTGGCGTGGTAGGCTTTTCCATTAACCAAGCTTATGTTTTCTAGTATAAATGGACTCTGCAGCTACATTGTGTGGAAGCTTAGAGACGTGGTTTGCCAAATGGAAAAACATTTGGAGGTTGGGAAAATATCTTGCACATAAATTACTGAAGGCATGGAGAATCTAAAAGAGGGATGAAATCAGAAGCCAAGGAAAAGCCGGGAGGGTGCCAAAGTAAAAATGGAGAGAGAGACAGAGACAGGGAAAGCAATTATAATGATTTCTCTTAATGACCGAGAGGGCGAGTTTCTAAGCCATGTTTGAGCCTCATAAAAGCCATGTGCCTGAGTATTGGGAAATATCCTTGTAAACGGTAAGATCAAGCCCCCATTTTTCATCCTTTCTGAGTGGAGCTCTCCATTGATTTTGTTAAGTGCTGGCCACCAGTAAGAAGCACAAAAGCTCGTTGTCTTCGACTGCAGCGAAGGCCAGGCGCACACTTGTTAATTTCCTGATTCATGACACTGAGAAGGTGGGGGTGGGGCGGTGCTTCTTCGCTCTCCTCTCTGTCTCTGTGTCTCTCTCTGTGTCTCTCTCTGTCTCTGTCTCTCTTGTGGTGGTGGCGGTGGAAACTATTAAAACAGAGGCAGATCAGGAAGTTTGTGATAAAGAGAAGCCAGGCTCTCGTCTGACACACAATCTCTCTTTTGGCTTCAGTAAACTTGCTCCTTCAAGGCCTGCCATCAACAGAGTCGGGCTCACGTTTCACCACTAAATCTGAGTCAACAATCTCTAATCTGGACACTGGGTTCGGAATCCGGGCTCAGGTTGCACTTGGAAGCTGACAGCAGGGACGAGAGCAGAAGAAAATACGGCCTTTGTTTCTGGTTTGATCGTCCCCACCGAGCGGAGCTGAGGTCATGTGTCGTTTTCTGTCATCAACAAGATAAAAGTTTGCACCTCTCTGGCCCTGAAATGGCTCTCCTGCCATTTATATTAAGGCCAGCGAGCTCTCTGCTGCAGGACTGGAGGGCCAAGTTTGTAGAGAGCTTAGATTTGGAGTCCTTTTCATCTTTCTGACATGTGATACCGTGACATAGGCAGCCCTTGCTGGGTTGCTATGCAGATATACAATTTCTGAAAAGTTACACCCGGAAAACGAAAACCCCGGGCTGGATTAGCATTTCACAAAGAACAGGGATAAGATGTGTAGCAGTTAAGCTAAAAAGCTAAAAAAAAAAAAAAAGAAAAAGAAAAAAAAGAAAGAAAGAAAAAGAAAAAAAGAAAAGAAAGAAAGAAAAAGAAGAAAAAGTGAATTAAAGTTTCATGAAAACAAACTCTTTTTTAAAGAATCAATAAGTACAAAAGTATCTTCTTGCATGCCTGGCCTTTGGTCCTGAGCGTAATCCAACTGCTGTATGTGAAGGGGATGCTGAACCAAATGGCGAGGCCAGGAAGGAAGATTTCGGTGCAGGGTGTGGGTCTGGGGGTGCTGGGCTGTGAAATAAAAAGGGTGCTGTTGCTTTATAAAACTCTTCTTTCTTTCTACCTGTCGTTGTTTCCGTTGTTTTTATTTTGTGATAATCTTTCCCTTTTGTGTAAATAAACCTAGAAAGAAGGGGGAAAAATCACCACATCGTCTAAAGGTTCTGGCTAAATATGCTTCACCCTCCCTTTCATTACTAGGGTCAAAGGGCAGGCCTTCAGAGCTCACTCACACACAGGTGCCTCTCTTTCTTTCTTTCTTCTTTCTTTCTTTCTTTTAAAGATTTTATTTATTTATTTGAGAGAGAGAGCATGAGCGAGTGGGGTGAGGGGCAAAGGGAGAAGCAGGCTTCCCGCTGAGCAGGGAGCCCGATGCAGGGCTCGATCCCAGGACCCTGGGATCATGACCTGAGCCGAAGGCAGACGCTTAACAACTGAGCCACCCAGGCGCCCCTCTTTTTTTTTTTCCCAAGGTTTATTTATTTGAGAGAGAGTAGGGGCAGGGGCAGAGGGAGAGGGAGAGAGAATCTCAAGCCGACTCCCGGCTGAGCACAGAGCCCCACATGGGGCTCGATCTCACGACCCTGAGATCCCAACCTGAGCTGAAAGCAAGAGTCAGACAGTCAACGACTGCACCACCCAAGCGCCCCTCCCGTGAGCCTTTCCGGCACAAATCTTTTTTCAAATGTTTCAAATATCAGAAATTATCTTCTATGGGACGTTTAAACGGAACGTGACGAGCTTGCGTGAGGAGTAGCAGAGGGGAAATGACTGAGGGCTTTCCTTGTTGTCCTCAGGACCAGGTGCCTTCCAGCTGAGATAGCATGCTCCTCTGCCCCAGCAGCCGCGGCCACACAGCTGGGGAGGTGGTGGCCCCTCACCTGCTGCTCAGACCTCAGGGCTTCCCAACAGCCTCACCTGCAGAAGCTCTGGAGGGAAGCCCAGAGCAGGAAATGGGAAAGGGGACACAGAGGATGTGGAGGAGATCGCAGGGACTCAACTAATGCAGTTACCACAGTAGATGATGGAAGATCTACACAGCTAACCCTCAGTCCTTCCTCCCTGAGTGCTGAGTGCTGAGTGCTGGGTGCACATAGGGGATGCAAAGATAAAGGAGCCCTGGTCCCTGCTCCCGGGCTGGTAGAGCAAAGCAGATGAGTGGAAGCAAAAGCGGTGGCGTGAATCCCCTTGAGCATGCCTATGTGTTGGATTAGGAGGCTGGCAGGGTTTGTAAACAAGAGTTATCATTTGGAACAGGAATCCACTGGAGGTTAGGTAAAGAAGATGTGGACAGTTGACTTTTTCTGTAACTCAAGAGATCGGAGCTACTTTTGGGCTCCTCTATGTCACTTCCAGGGTTGATCTCAAAGATGAGATGACATACGTGAAAGGGACTGGTGTAAAATCGGGCCACACATTCATCAATTAAATACTCTTTTATTCACGCATGCAGGCATCTATCCATCCACAAGAGGGAGGCTAACATGGGAGTGTGCGGGTTAAATGTGGGCTCTGGTATCAGACTGACCAAATGCACTTTCAGGCTTCGCCTTTACTTAGCCTCTGCGTGCGCCATTTCCTCATCTATAAAACGGGGATAATATCAGTATCCTTCTCACCGGGTTGTTGTGAGGCATAAATAAAATGATGCAACTAAATGGCATTTTGTACGCACTGGATACATGTCCATGAAAATTAGCGGTGGATTTCATTCCCTCTTGGAGGGGTTCGCTGTCTGCTGGTTTGGCCCAACCCTGCATGTGAGGAACGGGTGAGGAAAGAGCATGATATGTTCCCAGAGGTCTGGAAGCAGGCTGCAATGACATCACCAGGCATGCGTTCCGTTGGCCAATTCAGATTCAGACTGAGTTATGACCTGAGTTGACGCTGGTATTTCTGCAGCTGAGGTGTCATCAAAAGAGTATGCACGAGGGAGCAGAAGGTCCAGATGTGGGCTCTAGCACTCACTAGCTCAGTGACCCAAGCCCATCACTTCGTCTTCCTGGACGGTGCCTTCCTGACCCACAAATGGGGTGTACCCATAGAACATGCGGTTTTGTGACAGTTGCCTGAGATCGTCTGAGTGACTGCCCCTGTCATGGCATCTGGCATGGGAAGGCTGTCCGTGTTTCTGTCCATTTGTTCAGTTGGCTTAGTCAACCAGGGATCCAGTGGGCCAGCCCAGAAGTGACTGTGGGGCTTGGATTCAGCCCCCTACAGTCTGTGCGGAGTGACGCAGCCTCGTGTGGCCCCGGCAGCTCTGCCACCACTCTGGTGGGACACCCCGTGGCCCATCTAAACAAGGAGCAGGGGAGAAAGCCCAGCTTGAGGCTCCAAGCATCAGCACCCTGGGGAATGGAAAACAGCCTCTGGCCCAGCGTCCCCTTTCTCCCTGCCCCAGGAATCTAACGCGGCTGCCCAGGGGCCATGTCCTCTCCCTCTCCCCCTCTCTGAGCTACTGGCACAGCCCCCATCTCCCTCAAACTTTACTACAGACACACTGACAGTTGTATTTTTGATGTTATTCAAAACCAGGTGTCAGGAAAAGTAGGAGGAGGTATTTTCCCCTCTCCTAACAGAAAGGTCAACGATGTCTCAATCTCGTGGTGTAGGCACCCAGTGACCTGGACTCTGCCCTGCGGGCAGCAGAGCCCTCGGGCGTCCTGGGCCCTGGTGAGGCGGCTGGACAGCGCAGTGGGTGCTGTGGACACCGGAGCCCGCGGCTGGGCCCTGCCTCTTACTGTGTGTAGCGCCTGGACAGGAAGCCTCCTCATCTTCATGCCTCAGTTTCCCCGGCTATGCAAGGGGAATGATGAGAACCGCAGCACCGTCCTCACGAGGCTGTCGTAAGAATCAGACAAGTGAAGGTGTGGAAAGCCCGCCCCAGGCTGTGCCCAGAGGGACACCTGTCTCAGTAGCGGGCCCCTTTCACTAGAAGAATGACACAGACTGGTGGCAGCTGTTCATCCCAGCCACGGTCAGCATGATGGACCAGGAGGCCCTTCCTGGGCACTGTTGCCTAGCTTCTCATCCACTCTGGAGAGTGTCCAGAGGTCCACACTTAGAGGTTATGTCGCCTCCAAGGCTCTCTGGGGTAAAAAATGTGCTAGTTCCACGAACCTGGAATCCCTGCCCAGAAACCCCGGGGCCGTGGCGGAGTCGTATTCTCTTGTGTAGCTCCTTGCACTCAGAAGAAGCCAGAGGTGTGCCGCCCCACGGGCTGAAGCAGGGGGGGATGCCAGCGCCCCCCTCCCGTGAGCACCAGAAACAAAATGGGGCTCTGCAGGCTTCCTGAGTTCGCTGCGCAACAGCTCTGGCCGTCAGGTTTGTCCTGCCCTCTTCCATCATCAGGCTGGACTCGTGCCCCAACTCAGCCCCCATTTTCTCTTCCAAGGCTAGACAATTGTTCTTCAATGATGCAGAGTTAGGAGGGCCATGGGGGCCTACGTGCGTGGAGCCCAGAGGACACGGGAAGAGCAGTATGAGCAATGGCCTCTTCCATTTAAACAAGAGCCCTGAGAGCCCAAGGGAGGAGCAGTGAATTGCGCCTCAGGGAGATCAGGCTGGCTTCACGGAGGGTGGCATGTAAACTGAGCTTTGAGGGGGTGGTTTATTAATTGCAGTAATCATCATCATCATCATCATCATCATCACCATCAGGGTTTCCCCTGTGCTGGGCCTAGGAGATCCAAGGCAAGTAAGATAGGATCTGCACCCTCAAGGACGTTGCAGACCAGCAAAGGGTACAAACAGGCGAGCAGCTGGACAAGCAGAGTGTGAGGAGCACCAGGACGGAGTGGGGCGTGGAAGGGCTCTTGGCCCAGCAGGGCGGCGGGGGGGGGGAGCCAGTGGTTCCTGCAGGCTCCCCAGACACCATCACCCAAGCGGTTGGCTGAGTCCTGATGAGTTGTAGAAGTTGCCCAGGGCAGATAAGGGAAAGACATTTGAGGCAGAGGTACCCCGATGTGCAAAGACGGAGGACGGGCGAAGAGCAGCGGCAACTGGAAACAGTGCCTGCCATGCTGGCGGAGAGCAGGGCCCTGGCTAGGCCAGCAGGGGCCAAGCCCGAGGGCTCCGCTTGTCCTGCTAGGCCCTTGGCTTTGCTTCTGTAGGGAACCGCTAAGGACTTGTGAGCAGGGTGTGACATGTCCCAGGGTGAGGCCCTGTTGTAGCTGGTCAAGGAAGCTAGGACTTGGGCTCCTGGGGTGGAGGAGAAGCCAAGTAGGGGAGGAAGCAGTATCAGTCTGGAATGCCTTTGTACCCGGGCCTGGGCTCTGGCCTTCGGCCACGTCATGTAGGCAGCATGAGCACTTATCTAGGCCTGCTTATGGCTCAAGCCATCCTCCCATTGTCAAGGGAATGCCTACACGGCAAGGGGAGGGCAGCTTTGCAAAGCTGTGAATCTAGGCTCCAGATGTGCAACTGCATAGACCTTGGAAAATACCCAGGGGATTCCTAGTGAGACCAAGAAGTGGTCCATCTTTTCCATGGCCCCATCTTCCCATTACCTGTAAGCTACGAGGGCAAGGGCTGTGAACTTCATTCTTCTTCCTGTCTCCCCTTAGCATCAGACATGGGGCCCCGGGTTGCGTGGGGGTTTGATAACCAACAAGGAAGACACTGCCTGACTCGTTTCTGAGAAAGCGGAGTGGCCTCAGCACCTGCCCACACTGGATAAGGTGTGGTGGGCAGGAACCACGAACACTCAACACTCTGGCTTAGTTTAAAATTGAGGGCCACCTTGGAACAAAACCGAATCACTGCCAAACTTACAGGAAGTCAAACTGACTCTTCATGACAATGTCATCCGGTTTTCAACAGATTGAACGTGCGGCCTGGGCTCTGGTCCCAAACCTCAGGGATTTGAATCCCATTCTGCAACTCACTGGCTGTGTGATCTTGGGCAATTATTAAACTCACGGAGCTTCTCATTCTTCTTTTATAATAACGGGGAAATAGCAAGACCTTCCTCATAGGGTTACTCTGAGGATCAAATGAGGCCAATGTACATACACTCAATAGATGCTAGTATTGTTGACATTATGATTTCTATTTCTCTTTATAGATAGTTTTGATAGTACTTAGGGAACACCGAGATTGGGAGAAGGAAAGGAAGGGAAAAGGTGTGCTTATGTCTACTGAGATGCCACGAAGTCCTTTCATGTTGGAACAAAGGTATCTTTTTTTTCTAGAAGGGTCAAAACGTTTGCTCAACAATCTTGGACTAGGACAAAAGCAAAATCAGCATCCTGGATGATTGTCTCTATGACCAAGTCCAGATGAATAATCCTACCTGGGACTCTGCACCAGACAACCACAGCTGGGTTTCCGGGCCCCGGGCACGTCCTCAGCGGGGCCTACGGAGCTCTGACAGAGTTGTTGTCATAAACATAACCCCGCACCAGGAACCTGCGAGAGTCCCTGTTTCCACGAGAGAAAGAAACTCGGTCTTCAGAATCCACTCCCAGGAAGGTCTCTTAGAAGAAACTGCTGATAATGCCAACGTTTTTTTGATAAGTTAAACCACGCCCGTGTGGGACTCAGCAAATCAATTCACCTTTCTCGGCTTCAGCTTTTGTCACGGGCAGAACAAGAGGATGAGACGGGTCGACACCAGCTAGAACTAGGTACTAATGTACTATCCACCTTAGACATTTTCTGATGTCTAATTCAGGTACCAAGGAGAAACCAGATGGACCCACCCATTCACATAAAGTTAAAACGAAAACACCTCCCAGCCCAGGGAGTTGAGAGGGTGTCCTGGTGAGAATGAAACCCGCTGGGGAGGTTTTAACCACTGGATGGATCTCCTTGGAGCCAAAAAAAAAACCCCAACCCTGATCAGGACTGGGAGGGCAGTTGGGAGGGACACAGAGTCTACAGACCCAGGACCTCACTGCGCATGAACCTTCGTGTTGTCAGCAAAGGGCATGCAGGGGAAGCAGACTCTCGAACAGGCCAGTGGGCTCCTGTTTGTACACAAGCATGACATACCTCAGGTTGGCAAGGCCAACATCACCCCTATATCTCAGCATCCTTTAAAACCTACTAACTTTATTTTTAAAAGATTTTTTTTTCCCCTGGGGGGAAAAATGAGCACCTTCTGTAACAAGGAAAATAACAACAATAGTTATAATAATGAGAAAAGCAAAATAAGCACATGTAAGTGCATTTTTTTTCTTAGAGATTTATTTTTGTTTGATGATGCTGACACCAGTCAGGGAGAGAGGAGAATGTTGGGAGTCCCGCAGGGAAGTGAGCACCCAGAGGAGGGGCTGCTGCTTCCTGTGGGGGGAGGGGTGGGGTGTGGGAGTGGGGGGGGGTTTGGTGTTGGGGTTTGTTTAATTTGTTGCTGGAAGTTTTCCTTTTGTTCTCTTTTATAAATCTCTCCCTGGGCTTTCGAGCTTCCCCCCCTCCCACCTCCCTTCCCCTGCCCCCCAATTTCATTTTTAAAAAGCGAGCTCGCTCGCCAGGTGTGTCCCCCAAGCTCTCACAGCTCTAATAAATAAGGAGCACCTGTAAAACAGTAGCTTGACTTGTTAAGTGACTCTGTACAAAGGAGAATATAGAAATACAGTATGTACACGGCATCCACGGGCCCGTGGTGCTTCAAGGCCGGCGCAACACTGTCCCGGCCTCACCTGCCCACTGCCTCCCGCTCGGCGGCCCTGGGCGGGGGGCACCTGGACCCCTCAAGAGGGAACAATTGCTTTATCTGAGTTAGTAAACAGATACACTGAATCACAAGGTGATTTGATTTTTTTTTTTTTTTAGTTTTTTTTTTTTTTTGGTTTTTTTTTTTTTTTTTTTTCTCTTTTTTTTTTTTTTTTTTTCTGTACTCATCAGAACGGGATACTCCACGACTGTCTCACCAACTCAGTGTCAGTACACATGCTCTAGAGGACTTCTGGACTCGCAGCTACAACTGTACAAGTGCACACAAGAAAATCTACCCTGTTATCCTCCACCCACTGATTGAGGATCGAATTGCACATTTCTCTTAACCATGACAGGAGAAAGCAAACAGTGAAACAGAATCATGGGCGATCTTTCTCACTTTCCCTCTTGTTTTCACTGGTTCGTCCATACCATTCTAATTATCATGAAAGGACTCTGCGTATAGAGAGATTGCTTCACTGACTTCCTGGATCACCGAAAACCATCAGGGTTGAAATTTCATCCAAGTCTTTCGTGACGCCCAGCAAATAGTCCCCCTCGGATTATTTTACACCTTGAGGGCATTTTGGTCTTCAGTTCAACACTCTTGCTCTGTTCCCAAATGGGGCGCTATTTAGGAGAATTTAAAGAGAAAGCTGAGAAGAATAAACATTTACCGAGTTCTCTTGGCATTCAGTCTCTGAAAAACCACAGTATAAACTATTCATGCTGCTTCTTACATCTGTCAAATCGAAAATTAAAAGCCATAAAAGTGTAACACTGAAAATATGGCATTAAAAAGGATAAAGGTGGCCTTTGTAAAAATAACAAGAAAAGTATATTAGCCAATAAAATATTCTAACTCTTCATTTAAAAGTGCATCCTGGGCAGGACAGAGATGACGCTGAAGTGTTGGGACTCCAGTATGATCCCTCTCCGCCTTCAAAACGTGAACAGTATAGGTCCAAAACCGTACAATGCAAATCACAATTCTTAGTGTAGCAGCAAAACCACAGCAGTTTTTAAAATGACTAAAAAAAGATTTTTTGTTTTCAAATTCATATCATCTTCCAGCCTCACCCTCCGAGCCTTGAAGATGGAGCGGGGAGAATACCTACATTGGTCCTTGTGGCTTGTCAGGGTTTTGTTTTTCTAAAAACCAGGGGCGAAATCCCTACGTTCCTCTGGGGAGAAGCAGAGATGGTGGCCGCAAGAAGGCTGGGCCCGCTTGGTGGGTCCAAGACGCGCCGGCTTCTCTGGGCTGGAGGCCACCGAAGGAGGGCTGCTTCCTCCGAGATGCTTAATGACAGGAAGCGGCTTTATTTGTTTGAGTTTTAGCCAGAGGGGGTGGTGAGCTGACCAGCTGGTATCATTGGATGGCGTGACATGGTTTGCTCTGTGCCCTCTCTCCACGCAAGCTACCCTGTGAGTGAGCGTTCCTGGAAAAAGAGAAGAAGGGGCCCGTCAGAATCCACGGGATCACACCACACCCCTACCCCGAGTCGGGGGAACCCAGGCAGGAGTCAGAGGTGGCCGCTCTGGTCGGCAGGCCCGACCTACGACGGATCCCCAGAATGAGAGCAGCACAGCATGATTCTGACGTGTCTTTAATTCACGGTTCTGCTCAGGGTCGGCCCTGCCAGCTTTGTGTGAGGAAACGAAACACAGTATGCTTCTTGGCATACCAAAATGAGCACGGTGCACCACGCCCTCCCCCGAAGACCACAACAGCATCGCTTTGCCACCGGGCAACCTTCGCCCGCCACCGTACCGCACGCTTAACTGACAGCTCTTCTGAATTGCCCAAGGTCACCCCAAAGCAAGGCAAGGTCACCAGGGGGCCCTGGAGCTCCAGACCTCAGCCCTGTACTCCATGTCACAGCTCTGGTGTTCGCTGTAGAGGAGGAAAGCCGAGAGATGCACTTTTTAGCACATGAACGATTACTGCAGACACAGAGACCTCTCTTCAGGGGTTTCCTGCAGAGACAACTGAGCTGGGAGAAATGCTCCTCTCCGTGGGTCTGGCCTGACAAAGGTGAGCCATTCCCATCTCTTGATATCCAAACCAAACAGTAGCATGAGACTGGAAGACAATAAACCAACAGGGCCTCGGGGTCCCAGGGCGGAGGCTCATGAATGGGATTGTTCACCAGGAAAGTCAATTTCTGGAGAATGCCCACCCCAGCTTTTGCCGCAGATGTTAGGCTCTGCCTCTCCATCCCTACTGGCTTATTTCATTAGCTACCAGTCCCTTGGTTTGAAATACAACCTCCTGAGGACACTCAGTGACTCCTAGTAAACAGCCACTTAGAAGTCTGCCAAGCAAACTGTAAAGTCCCTGAGGTTTGGGGCCGTGTCTGTTTGGCCCACATCTCCACACCCAGCCCGCAGTTCAGCTAGACACACGTATGTCAAGTGAATGAGGGTCAAGCAGCTCCCGTCCCTCATCCCCTCAAAACAATTCCTTTTCTTTCCTGCTGATATGTGTGGATGTCAGAAATGTGAAAGGGTAAAATCTGACTAAATGTGAAGGTGGTGACAGAGGACTCGTAAACATCTTTACAGCGGTTGAGATTATTCCTAGAACAACGAACACATAATTTCAGAGAGGTGATAGAATTGGAAAACTTGAAGGGACCCCAGAGATAATATAATTTCCGCATTTTATAGATGAAGAAAAAGAGGCCACAAAGAGACGTGCAAACTTGCTCAGGGTGTCTGTAGCATGAATTTAGCACAAGTATGAGGAGGTCAAAATGCCTGTTGGGAGGACTAAGTACAAGCTTGTGCTTTAAACCCTGCTCTCCAAGTCATCGTGTTAATGGTAACGATAATAATGATCAGCCAAAAACAAGGTCTGAAAATCTGAATGTGCATGACAGGAAATGCCTGAGTTCCCCAAATCACATTAAATCACCAGATCCGTGTGTATTTAATATGTATATTAAATAACCAAAGTGAAAATGCAAAACACCACAAATATGCAATGGGTGTGGAATTACAAGGCCATGGAAATCTTTTCATTTGGCATGGTCAGATTTGGAAATGTGGGTATTTATCTCTGAATAAAGAGCTCATTTTTATTTCTTCCTTGTCTCTCTCTCCTTTCCTTCCTTTTTTTTCTTTCTTTCTCTTTTCTTTTTTTGAGAATGAAACAATGGCAAGAAGGGTTACAGAAATAAAAATGCCAAGAGGCACTATCAAATGAGAGGCCATAAAGAATTGGAAAGGAGCTTCAGAAATCATGAATGGATCCAAAGACACAAGTGTAGCTTCTTCTGGGGCAGTTCTTTTCCATCTAGGGAGCAGAGCCTGGAGCTTGCTGTGGAGGGAGGAAAACCATCCCCACCTCTGGGCTTGGGGCCAAGAGTGACCAAATCTTCTAGTCAGAGGGGGCCTCTGAATCCTTTCTTTAAAAAGGAAAAGAAAGAAAGAAGAAAAAAAAGCATTTAACGCTTTCTTCCAGTCACTGGGAAACACCGCCATTTTGAATGACTTACTTGAGAACGCCTTAACTGCTTTTTCAAGGATGTGGATTTTTTTCCCTGTAATGTAATCATGACCTCAAAAAGAGGAATATTTCTCAGATGAGTTTCTTTATATTCAAATCACCTTTGGACAAAGGCCAAACATGGACAGCATCAGCCTACTTGGAGAAAATTTCAAGGCTTTCATAAGGGACTGGGAAAACGGGATTATAATGAGAGCCATTCTGGAACCTTAACTACAGCGTTTGCCATCCCAAACACTATAATAATCATTATTATTCTCTGGTATCTATTATTGTCTGGTAAATAATATGTGTTTTCCCCCCAAGTTCTAAAGGGTGCAGCTGCTCCACACTCTATTTTTTGCAGCCCCATTCCTGCCGCTCTGAAAGCCTCCTCACACCGAGCTTATTTTAAGAGAATGGCGAAGTAGACAATTCGTGCTGTTTCCTTCCCTCTCGCCACATACTTGCCAGGTCTGGGACACCCACAGAGGCCAGATGGTGGCAGTACAAGTCCCTGTCTGCTGGTAACATTTGAGGAGGGGGTGGGATGGAGGTTATCCTCATTTGTTCCCATGACTCTGGCTGGTCAGAGCAGCCCCCTTATTGGGGACACCGGAATAGACTCTGGAATCAATGACAATGAAGAACCAAGCTTGGGCTTCACCTTCTCCAAGGGATTGGTGTGCAAAGTATGACACTCAAGAGTGGGAAGGAAACAAGCTTGCAGTTTTAGAAAGTGATCATGAGGAAGCTCCGGAGCCGAGCCACTCCCTACATTGCCCTTGCCCAGCAAAGGGGTCTTATGGAAAATCCACCCACTTTAAATTTCTTGATCTGAACGAAGGAGAAATTACTATGATAAGTGGAGAGAGACACAAGTTACAGTCCAGCGTGTCCCCTTCCTTAACCTCCCCAAGCCTTGATTCTTCTTCTGTGAAATGGGTGCCTCAGGGAGATTTTTCTATTATATCTTCCATCTCTCAAGTTCTGTGACTGTAGGATTTTTGGACCAAAACCAGTGTCAATTATGCAGGATTATAAACGTGAGCATAACATAAGGAAGGCTATAAATTTCTGAACTCCAAAGCCCAAAGTTCCAGAGACTCTTTCTATTAATCTCTCTCTCTCTCTCTCTCTCTCTCACACACACACACACACACACACACACATCCCTCTCTGGCAGAGAATTTTGGAGTGTCCCTATAATGCAAGGAATTCTGGGAAAGTGGCTATACTTGTGCCTCACATTTGGGTTTTCCTGTGAGTCAGGGGTCCATCCCAAGGTAGGACAACCCAGGGTCCTATTACATGGAATATCACAAGTATACCACGCATGTACCGTATTGAAGACTGGCTCCACAATGCATGGTCTCCAGCAGGCTCGTATGGCCAGATGCCTTCAGGATTCCAGGCACCGTTGTCCCTTCAGGCCAGAAGAATGAAGTACCTTCCTTAGGGAATGCATAACCAAGTGCACTGAGAGAGCCTCTGCCTGCCTAGCACTTTTCTTTCTTTCCTTCTTTCTTTCTTTTTTTCTTTCTTTCTTCCTTCCTTCCTTCCTTCCTTCGTTTTCTTTCTTTCCTTCCTTCCTTCCTTCCTTCCTTCCTTCCTTTTCTTTCTTTTTCTTTTCTTTCTTTCTTTTTCTTTCTTTCTTTTCTTTCTTTGTTCCTTCCTTTCTTCCTTCCTTCCTTCCTTCCCCTTCTCTTTTTTAAGTAGGCTCCACGCTGAGTGTGGAGCCCAATGTAGGGCTTGACCTCACGACCCTGAGATCAAGACCTGAGCTGAGATCAAGAGTTGGATGCTTAACCAACTGAGCCACCTAGGTGCCCCGCTTTTCCTTTTTTACATCAGGAAAGCATTGCTAAGAATGTGACTGAGTTACTCATCCTCCTTTACCACACAAGAATTTTCAGAGAACTACAGAGAACAAAAAAATGTGCCTGAGTACTAATAAATTTTTTCAATGTTGATACTGTCAAAATACCACCATTCTCACCTTCTCTTCTTTGGCCTTTACGGTCTAAGACTTATGCTGGTTGCATTCAAAAGGAAATTTTATAATTTCTACACAACAATTCCCAAAAGTAAATGTGTGCCCAGAGAAAAATGTCTGCCTTATCCTACATCCCAACATTTGCAAGCTGGTCCCTCTATGGTGCAAGAGTCCACCTCTGCCGGGAAGCCTGCCTCGATTTATCTAATCCATTTTCCAAACTTTTATTCTTCTTTCCTTCCTCAAATACCTTTGTCATTAGCATAATCAAACTCCTGGATGTCGGTCGTGTCCTACCTGTTTAGAAGGCAAGCTCCCCACGTCTGTCATATTTACTCCTGGAGTCTACAACCCTGTGGCATCAACTCTACGATGTGCTAGAGATGCCCACTGCTGAGCCACTGGCCTCTGTCCGTTTACCTGAGCCCTGCAGTGATGCGGCTCACCCAGGCACGTCAGCCCATCACTTACCACGGTTAAACACAGCCATTACGTGCTGGCTTCAGCCATGCTGTTTCTCTGGGACAATAATGAGCCCCTGAGGACTGAAATGCTCTCAGGTAACTGTAGCTATTCTGGGACACTCACAAGAGTAGAGCCCTGCGGTCAGTGAGCAGAGTCACCTGCGTTAGCTGAGAAACCCAAGTGTGACGCCAGATAGTGGTCTCCACGAAGAGCCCTTCCTAGAAAAGGCTGCAGCGTGGTGAGTTTTTGCCAAAAAACGGTTCCTTCTCTCCCCCATCAACCATTGTTTCGCGAAGTTTTGAAATGGCTTTTACCAAGACAGAAAGAGTTTTCATTTATGAAGTGGGTGGCACCTCTTTTCTTATGGCTCATTAGTTGGCGAAAGTCATTGAAAAACATCCCTTCTCCTTCCTAGTGTGATTGTTATGGGACGTAACGAGGGGTGGGAAGCCGAGGGTGAGCTTCAGTTAGCTCAGGGCTGAGCTCTGGTCTGAACTACAACCCCATTGCCACAGTGCTGCCCTCCCCACAGCTCTGATAAACCAAGGCTCATGTATATTTAACAGAAAAAAAAAAAATTAAGCCAAGCATCAGGTCTTGCTTTTCTTTTTTATAAATAAGTTTCTCCTTTAGCAATATCTCCTATTTTACTCTTTAATCAATAAAAATCACAACCATGTAAGACCACCTACTGGGATAACTCCATCTTTAATTCTTTGTTTGAAAAATTAAAATTTTGGTTTTCTTTGCCTGGCCGGTTCTATGAGTTAAGTGGGTAAGAGGCCTGTTTATTCTCCTAAGTGGTCACTGCTATTTCTTGCTGACCTCTAAAAGTTCCTAAGGGAATGAACCCTCAGCCATGGAACCCCATCTTGTGCACTCATACAAGTTCTTTTCTTCATCCTGGACAACTGATCTTCTTTAAATACCTCAACTCCTTTCTGGAACCTGGGAGTTTGAGCAAAACAAATGACCCTGTCTGGCCCCTTCCTAAAAGCATGTGGGGATTCATGAGTACATTTTCATCAACACACAGGAGCTGTGGCTACATCCATTCACAAAAGAGAAAAATAAAAAAAGGAGAATTACATAATATAGCTAATGTTCTGCAGGAAATTTTGACGATGAGCCAAGAGCTCTATGTCCTGGCTTTTAGGACTGAGCATTTCCACGATGGTTTGGGAAAGCTGCATTTTTTTCTCAAATTTTAGTGAGCACCTACTTTATATTAAATACCGTACTAGGCACTTTTATATACTTATTTCACTTGAAAACAAGCCCATTGTATATACTTGTTTCACTTATACACTTCCTTCATTGAAACAACAATGTTACTTAAGTATTTATTATTGTCCCCATTTTGCAGATGAGGAAACTTTCCTAGGAAGGTTAAGGAGCTTACTTGGTCAAGGTCGCTAGCTAGAAAGGGGCAGAGTGGGTTGAGTCCAGCTCCTGTGACCCCAAGCTCCATGGTTCCATCCAATGAGTGCTTCCCCCAGTCTGGGGTTTCATCTCTCCCCTTCCTTCCTGACAAGTGGGGGTCACAGTCCAGGTCCTTTGCTTTACAAACAAGAACTCTGAGAAGTTATTTGATAAGAAGTTATAATTACATTTTCAATCAAGTTCCATCCAATACATAAACTAGCTAATGCTAGTTCATGTGCCTTCTAAAAATTCTGCCTTGGACAAAAAACAGTAGATGTTTATTGTGTTAAGACTGAGTTTGTTATTTCTCTATATATTATCTGGACATAGGCATTCTAGGTTTAAAAAAGAAAAAGAAAAAGATCCTAGAGCAAAAAGCAGCTTTCTGCAGCAAGTAGCTATGGTCTACGGAGCAACAGTAAATTTTAGGATTTCAGGCGGGATCTGGAAAGGTGGTCTTTCTGGCACTTTATCCCTTCTTTACAACCAGTCGTGAGTAGAGGAGGGTAGGAAGGAGAGCGGGAGATACTGGGAGACAGAGGGAGTAGCTTCATATTCATGGAAACTAACTTCCCTGTACAGAATGAGAGCAAGCATACTGACTCCCCACCACCCCAACCGCCCACCCCCACCCCCACACAGCCAAGGAGATGGAGAATGCGGTTAATAATTGCTTCCCTGCAACCCTCACCCTCCCAATCCCAGATGTTGAGGTACAACTTATTTCCTCTCTGAGATCAGCTGTCCAACGTGAGGAAGCGATTCCATGGGTGGCAAAAATATGCCTCTGGTTCTTGGCACGGGGCGTGTAACTCAAGCAGCTTTGGTCGTATCTTGTGTCCCACGGAGAGGAAAGGCAGATGAGGACTCAGGTTCTAATCCTGGCTATGCCACTCTGACCTTGAGCATTTGCTCTGTTTGTCCCAGTCTCTACTTGTTTTTACAAGTTGAACCAGACATCTTAGAATTTCTGGAATGGTTTTCCTAACTTCCACGGTTGACAGCATGGAAGTGTTTCTTTACCTTCCATTACACATCCAAGGGAAGCAAGTTCTGGGCTACAGGGGCTACCATGACAATTCTTTTAGCAAGCACCTACTATATGCCAGGTATTACCTGGGCATTTTCACCCAGGTTATCTACACTGGAACCTGATGGCTCTATGAGCTAGGGGCTTTTATCTTCATTTTCCTCCTACGTGAGACGTGCTCAGTGATTTTGCATGGGGACTCTGGAGCCAGGCTGCTGGTCAGACCCCAGCACTGTCGCAGACTGACCAATGACCCTGGGTAGGAGACTTATCCTCTTTGTGCCTCAGTTATTTCATCCGTAAAATGGATTTACTAATGGTATCCCATAGCACTGTTGTGGGCATGTAACATTTGAACACTGCCTACATATAGAGTGTGCTTGATAAATATTAGCTGACACCATTATTTAATGAGAGTACAGGCACCAAGACATTGTAAAGTGTATCCAAACTCTCACAGCTGGTAAGAGATACACCCAGTTTTCAAATCCAAGCAGGTCTCACTCCAGCCTTTCTACTAGGGACAGTAGCTGCCGGCTCTTGGGCACCTGTGATGTGCCCCACTGTCCGTGCTCTCTTACTGATCCCTCACAGCAACGGCATCGCTGCTCGTGACCGAGAGGAGACAAAGCGCTTCCTTCCTCACCTATGAAATGGCTCTGCCGGGATCGGGACCCAGGCTGGCCCAACTCCAAAGCAGAGGTCCTTTGCCACGAAACCACAGCACTGCCTACCTGCACCACCGGAAGCCCCCTGTCACCACGTGTCAGCGCTTCAGAAGGAGGTCTTTGGCATGGAAGGTTAAAAAAGATGAAGGACAACATCCCCAAAAGCTGTCCCCCTCCCCTGACAGTACCTGCAGGCCCCGGGGAGGGTGGGATTCAGCTGCTGTGGACATCTCAGAAGCTGTCTGAGGTAGAGCCCGCCACCCAAGCATGATGGCTGCTCCTTGGGCCAAGATCAGAGCGTCTGGGTGTCCCTGCGGCCACCACCCGGGCTCTGTGCCCATCAGTGGGTAGGTCCTCTGCCAGGAGCACACGGCCTGCCCCCGTGTGCCCGAGAGCCACGGCCCCCAGCCCGCACCACGCCTGGCCAGCTGGCCGGGCACAAAGGCCGAGCCCTGCATCTGCAGCACCCTGGGGCCCGGCCAGCGCCCCCCGACTGCACGTGGACATGCTCTGTCAGTGGTGAGGTTCCTTCCCGCACGTGCTGGGAAGCCGCTCTAGGCCCATGCCAGACACAAAGTTCCTCCTCCCGCCGCACCGCCGCCGCGCTGTACACACTTACAGTACACATGGGGCAGCCTCCGCCCCTCGCACGGTAGCGATAACAGCCCGCAATGTTTAGCATCCACCCCTGGTAATTAGCCTGTCATCAGAATGCAGCGATCAGCTTTAGTGATGCCAGTCTTTCTCTTGCTTCCTTTCAGTCTGCGAACAGCTGCTAAAGTAATTTTCCCCCAACACAGATTTCATGCTGTCACTCCTCCGCTCGAGGTCGGGGTGACGTTGTCTAACGCATGGAGTACCCACCCCACAACCTCCCGCTCCCGCACTGACTGCCCTCCTCCAGCCTCCGGGGCCCCCCTCCCTCCGCGTAGGGCTTTGCTCCAGCCGGGCAGAGGGGGGGGGGCTCATCCCTCACGGGGCTCACTCCTCTCTGCCGCTGTGCCTTTTCACATCCTATTGCACTCCTTAGCCTTACACTCCGACTGCCAGTCCGTGACGCTCCCCAGACTCAGGACCCAACTCGCAACTCGCATGCTTTATGTAACCCTCTCAGGTAACTCCATCCGCTGTTGCTCTCCCGGGACTCTTCTCCTTCATTTATTCAGCGAATACCTGCATGCCCACTCGGCCAGCCCTGCGCTAGAAACCCGGTTGCGGCAGCGAGCGAACCGCGCCGGGCGGGCCTCGCCGAAGCACACTGTCTGTGGTACCACAGCGTCGGCAGCTCTGCGTGGCACTTGGAGAAGCTGCCTTGGCTATTTCTTGTCTCTCTCAGCAGCTTGTTAGCTCCTCAAAACAAGTCAAGGACACCTGCCACTCCCTCTCCCATTTTTTTTTCTTTTCCCTTCCTTCCTTCTCCTTCCCTCCCTCCCTCCTTCCTTCCCCCTTCCTTCCTCTTTCCCTCCCTCCCACCTACACTCCCTTCCTTCC
>NW_027397068.1:27144948-27504795 GCF_003265705.2 Callorhinus ursinus | reverse complement strand
CCCTTCCTTCCTCTTTCCCTCCCTCCCACCTACACTCCCTTCCTTCCCTCCTTCCTTCCCTCCTTCCTTCCTTCCTTCCCTCCCTCCTTCCCTCCTTCCTTCCCTCCTTCCTTCCTTCCTTCCCTCCTTCCTTCCCTCCTTCCTTCCTTCCTTCCTTCCTTCCTTCCTTCCCTGTATCTCTTGACAACAGTGTCCCTGCACAAAGTCTGTGTTAGATATCATGAGTTAAAAATGGATATGTCTTTTAAAAAAATAGATATGTTTTATTCTTTAGGGAAATACATGAAGACCATCTCCATCAATAAGTGAAAGGGGACTGCCTCTCTCTGTTTGGATATGATTGGGAATTTATTAAATTTGTGGACTGTAAAATATGAATTAAGTATAAATTAAGAACTCCAAATACAGAATTTTTTTAAAAGCTATTGTTCCTCTTCATAGGCCGCACACACGCACACACATACACAGCTGAGACAAAGAACAAGTTGATCAGATGATCAGACAGTGAGGAGTGCTGTCAAAATCAGAACTCTGAACCCGTGGCCCCTCATCTTCATTTGCAAAGCCACAATGTTTTTCCAACATTTTTCACAGTTTTTCAATTAACATTTAGGATTCATGTTGCTCAAACCTTGGTGGATATGAAAATAGACATTAAGTCCCATGTTTATGATGCCATCATATTAAATGAGAGGAATGGAGGGTCCTGGATGTATTTTTGGTTTGGCAAATTGTAAAAATATTTTTTTCAAACATTTGGGGTTTGGCTAAAGCCAAAACTTATTTTGCCAAGCACTTTGGCCTTAATTTTTAAACCCATGTGTATTTTAAAAGAAATTCAATCTATATGTTTCTGACTCATTTACACTTAACTCATGAGAATGCTGTTTGGTAGGAGCTATTAGATGTCTGAGCAAGTTTATGAGCCTTTTTAAGCCTCTTCTCCCTGTTCTTATCAGAAAGTTGTATTTTGCCAGCCATAAAAGAGTGTGAGCCCCAGAGGCCTGTGGTCAGTTTGAAATTTATAACCTCTGAAGCTTAAATGGATTCTGAGTGTGGAAAAAGTTTTTTTTTTCCCTCTCCTCTTTTTAATATGAAGTGCACAGACAGACGACCTCTGATAAAGACGGGATCCTAGGTCTTAGTTTCCAAGACGGCTAAAGGCGAATAATAAAGAGTTCAATCTAACCACCAATAAATTGCCCCTAAAACACTTCAGAGGAACGATATGACACTTTAAACTCATGTGGCCACAGATCCAGATCCAACGCTCTCCCGGAAAGTCTCACTAATTACTCCCAGGACAAGACAGAGCAGTGAGACACAACACGATTCAAGTTGAACATTTTACCTTCAGGACAACTGGGTAATTTTTTTTAAATCACAGACAACCAACCCTGTTTATGACTTTTTATACATTTTTTAAATAGGCGGAATCTACTAAAAATAGCATTTGAATTAAAACCAGAAAAGCAGGAAGAATGTGCATGCATGCTGCAGTGACTTCACCCCATATCTTCTCTATATAATGATGCTCGGACACCACTCAATTATAGTATTCCAAGGGGAGAGAGCTCTTGGATAAAGTACTTAAAAATGGCTTATAAATATTTAAAGTATAAGCATCTAACAAATCATAAGGACAAAGTTTTACATTTAACCACATGTGCTCCAAATATCTTGAAATTACTCTAAATATGGGTTTAAAATATCAAAAGAGCTTGTTGATGGGATGCAGAACTTTGCAGAGAAACTTAAACCTGATCATTCTTGCTCCCACAACACCCAATCTGCACAATTTTTAAAGTGTGCATGTGTAGATTTCCTCAGAAAAAGATCATGTTACAGTCTGAATTTCCAAAACAAGAGTTGAAGGATGAAATATAGGGTTTCCCTTTCTCTCACCAAATGCAGTTTAGCCACTTTGCTTCTAGATAATTTGTTAGTGTAGGTTGGCTCAAATTTAAGACAGTAACATTTTAGAAACACTTCGAGAACTCAGCCAGCTGTGAGGAGGATATCATTACAAATTGAGACACATGTTGTATGGGAATACCATTCATTTTCAATACCAAAAACATGTCTGGGGAAATAAGCCATGCAAATGAGAGAGAGATATACTTTTTAATTGCATTTTTGGGATGTTAGGTCAATGGTTCATATCAAATGAGTCCATAAAGTGTGTCTCTCCCTCCTGTTCCGTAAATGCTATCGGTCACATTCTTACTTCCCTTTTCACCCGCAAGAAAGCACAGCTTGCTATCAAAAAGAGACAACACACCAGAGGTTCAAAGGGAGAAATGATGAGATATCCAGCAGCACAGCCAAAGAACTGGGTGGAATGAGGCTGGGAGCGCTGGGCAGCTTTGATTTGTCACAGTCTGGACCTCGAGGCTCTGTGGAAAGGCCCCTTCTCCCTATTCAGAGAAGGCACTGGGGAAACTTGGTAAAACTGCACACGCTAGCTGTTGCTTATGCGCATAGCTCAGGATGAGGAGTGAAGAGTTAAAAGATCTTGGGGGCAACTTGACTGGTTTCCAATCTAAGAATGTGTCGTGCACTCAGGAGCTATTCTAAAGCATGAGAGGCAGATTGCAAGTTTTGGTTGTTCTTGTCATTTGCTTTTGCTCCAGTCACTGTCACTAGAATCTTTTAAATGACCCCTGAAATAATCTGTATGTGTGTGTGTGTGTTCCCCCTCTTTGTGGATGGCCCCACGTTCTCAGTCTGGACCCCACCCCACTTGTTTGTCAGGCAGAATGCTGTGGAAATCCACAGATTTGGAGAAGAGCTCTACACGGTTAACATTTAGAGATGGCACTGGGGATGGCATTTACCCCTTTTCCGTGAGAATGGGACCCTTTAAATGATGCCAGCATTACATCATTTATCCTTTCAAGCTAATTTATTTGTTTCTCTGAAATGGATTCCTTTTATGCATTTGAGGCATTAAACACAAAAAAGTTTACACATGCAGCGTGCATGACCTTAACATGCATTCATGTATGAAGTGCCACCCGTTTAGATCGGCAACTGAAGAATACACAATAATTCTGTGCAGGACGGGGTGAAGGGAAATAGAACGGCCCCCTCTGTCCCTTTGGCACAATCTCTCCGACAAGAGAATCTGGAAAAGGCAGCATGCTGGGGGTGGAGGTGTTTCACTACATGAGGTAAGTGTCCCGTGCTGGAGTGTATTTTGGTCCTCAAACACCTCTGCCCCTCCTCAGTGCTTGTCTGCACGAAGGCAGGTGTAAGTGATTGGACCATGATGCCCAGGCCGCCGCTCAGGCTGGCAAGGGAATGATTCATTGGAAATGAGACAGGGTATTTATTTCCAGTGACTTTCTGAGCAATGGCTTGTTCATAGGTGATCGAATGCTTTCCTCTCTCCAAGCCCGCTCTCTCCAGCTGAAGAAGCATGCTAGGGAGCTAGGGAAAATGGGCACTGCTTCCAGACACAGTTCCATCGATGCCTTGATATTTACTGAGCCATCCACTTCCCGGGCGCTAGCCATTCTGCTCCCTCGGCCTCAAAAGCAGGGCAGAAGCTTGTCCACTGAAGGACAGCATCTCCCTCTACAGTAGAAACTTCAGAAGTCTGGGGGCTGGGGAAGTATCTAGCTTGTTTCTTTCCTTGCTTACTTTTTCTTGCACTCTCAGGATATGAAGGGTCTACAGCCTTTTGCCTTTTATCACTAAGGCCATATTCTGGAAGCAAGTGCTACGTTACATAGCAGCAACAGTGGTTCTGCAATATTAGGTCCACGGCGAAAACCGCTATGAATAATTCTGTTTTAAAGGAACCTTTACCATTAAATCAGCTTCCTCAGAGCGACAAGAAAAATTCCAGCTTAGATATGGCTTTGTGACAATATAAAATAATCCTTTAGAGACGTCAGGCATACTTCTTCAGAAGCCAAGATCTACAGACCTCTCCTCCCAGGAAAATGCCTTGGTGCACAGATATATAAAACTTGCCCTGGAATTCCAGGGGGAGCCGCTGAAGGCCATCCATGGACTAGTCCAGGGAGCAGGTCAGCAGCTTGAGGGAGCGACCACATCAGCCGGCAGGCCTGGAAGCCAGGCCAGGATTAGCACAGCATCTGCACACCCCTGAGACTGAGTTCTTTAAAGTTGGCGCACTAAGCACTCTCTCACCGCACCCAAGTCCCACCCCTGCTGAAGACGGAGGGTTACGGCTATATCTGAAAGAAGCAAATACCCGGTCACATACGTCATTTCCTATTCCACCATAATCTGATTGAAATAACATCCCAAAGCCAAATGCTTGCACATTAAAACCCTCCTTCCACCCTCTGTTGCAAGGGTTAAAATAGAGTCAGTGGCACTGACCGACATGTGGCTAAGGCCGATCTTGACCCTGTGCATTCCAGAAAAATCTCCTCTGCGCGTCTGAAATGATCACAGAAAGCTCCTCCCTGCTCACACATGTCCATGATGCGGACCTGGTGGTTTCCCTCTGGCTCTGTGAATTACCCCTACCTAGAACTGGACAGCCCTCTGCATCCCGACAGACAGCCGAAACTTGAACATCAGGGATTATGTGGCTGCTTCATACATCCCATAACCAAATACCAGGACATTAAGGATCTCCAGTCTGGCAGAGGATCTGAGCACACCCCGTTGGGATCGATTTCCTCTCCTTGCTCTCAGGTTTTCTTCTTTTTCCTTGCTTCCTTAGGAGGCACCCAGAGTAGTATTTCCAATGTATGGACCTGACTTCCCAGGCAGCTGACTTTCTCAAACTTCTCAGCTGGAAAAACTAAACTGGCAAACAGTTACCTGTCAACCTCCACCCTTCGGCCTTTCCCAATGAGGTCAGCAACCCCCCCACCCCACCCCTGAGATCATCTTTCCTGGGACTGTGGCTCCATAACCAGACTAATAATGAAACTCCAAGAAGCCACAACTCTGGCTGCCTCCTCCAGCTCTCCTGGAGAAAACAAAAAGTGGGAGGCGCCCCTGCTGCTGAGGCTGAGGGAGCAGTGTGGAATTAGGGCCAGGGAAAAGAGTCCCAGATTTTCTTCCTGTTTTAGAAACATGTATGAAATCTGGAAGCCACAAAGGTGGGAAGTTGTATGGACTTGTTGCTCCAGGGGGATAGAAAAAGTGAGGTTACTCATGGTACACAATTTTTCCATTATTTTACTTAGAATATGTCATTTCCCTGGAAAATCGAGGAGGGGGGATATTTTCTTTTGAATAGCTTCAAACATTTGCAAATGGTTACTCTGAACTCCCCAATGTACCATAAACAAGTGTAAACTGTAGAAATTCAGAAAATGTACAAATACAAACAGTGATCCCCCAAGCTCCCAGGCAAAGACAAAGAAGGGAGTGTTCCATTTACAAATGGAATTCTTTGTGGATAGAATAGTTTGGAAAATGTTTATACATTGTTTTTCTTATTATTTGGGGGAATATTTTTTCCAGCCTACGGAAGCTGCAGAACTGGTATTTGGAGGCTTGAAAGTTGAAGATTAAAGGACGATTACAATCTTTCAAAATCTTCTACTAAAACTTAATTAGTTCTGCATCTAAGACAATATCTGCCCATTGAAATCATTTGTAATCATATCAACAAAGGAGAATGCATAAAGTCAGGTAACCAGGAACAGAATCACTTCAAAATGGAAACACCACCAAAAAAACAAAAAACAAAAAACACCAAACCTAGTATTTGCCAAGAACTAGCAAATACGATGGCTTCTTTGAAGAAAACTGTAGCCGCCTGGATTACTGATTTCAAGATACTGATTTCAGATTCTGCTTTGAATCTGTTTAAATGATAAACAAACAAACCAGTAATAGAGTATGAGAATGGCAGGCAGAGGG
Organism: Callorhinus ursinus; assembly: GCF_003265705.2. Lineage (NCBI taxonomy): Eukaryota > Metazoa > Chordata > Mammalia > Carnivora > Otariidae > Callorhinus > Callorhinus ursinus. The sequence continues at coordinate 27,498,936 of NW_027397068.1, read as the reverse complement.
GAAAAGTATGAAGAACCCTGACAAGTTACCGACAGACTTTCCAAGAGAAATAACGTGTGAGTCACCAACAAGCACATGGAGAAATCACTCAGCTGTGCCTCATCCGCCACAACTCAGTCCAGTTTAATGCTTTCCACTTTGGCTTTAACTCGTCACCAACAGTGTTCCCTGTCAGGGCACAAAAGCCATGCCGACCTTTATTTAACGGATGCATTTCCAATTTCCACAACCATATGAATGGGCTGGGTTTCTGAAGGCACCGAAGAAAAACAGCACCACATGTGCACAGAGAATCAGGAAGGGTCAGAGAATGTGAGTGATTTACGGCGGGTTGAGACTGCACTTCGAGGTGACGTGCAACTCCAGAGGGCAAGAGGAAATGTGATTTAGTGAAGGGGAGGCAGTTCTCCCCCATCTTAAATCACTTGCCTTGTCACCCTGCTGGAGCTGGCCAAGCCTGAGTGTCTCTGACTTTAGAGAGAAGCTGTAATTTCTTGGGGGACCCATCATAAAAAGAACTCTCCAATTTCAAGGGGCTATGGGCAATTTTATCACTGCATCTTCTGAAATTGGCTGAAGGCAGGTTAATATTTTTAGTAACGACTCTGGTCTGCATACAAGACCCTAGCCTGATTCTTTATTCAGCAACATATATCATCCAAATAGCCATCATATATTTCATGCTTTTATGTTCTTTGGGCCCCATGCTACTCATGGACCAGTGGCACTATTCTTGACCTGGTCACTTCTCCCTCCAGTAATGGTAGTAAAATCGTTCACCTTCCCGTTCCTCCCGTAAGTAATGTCATCAGAATGAGTGATATTAGAATATATTTAAAATTCCAATTCCCAAGCTTTTTGGCTTTCTAGAGGTCAACGCTTCTTCATCCCATACCTTCCTGTTGCTCACCGCTTTATTAGCCAGATTAAATTACTCTGGTGGAGACCAGAGTAATTGAGGTGCCTACGAGGCCTATGAGAAGGCCAGTCCATCTGTCTCCGGAAAACAGAACTAGTAGATGTAAAACCAAGAAAGGATGGTGAGCTGATTTTTAGTGTTCTGCTCTTACTGGCAAAGCCAGCAATGGAAAAGGAAACCTCAAACTATGGTGACTGGGAAAGCCTTCTTGCACCACCCAACAAGCCCCCTAGTGCTGGCTCTCTGCTTCCCAAACAAACCTCCGGCTGTTAAGTAGGTAGGTTCCCCCATAAATACGCCAACTTAGAGACAATGGTCTGGACATGCCACATCAAGTGTTCTGGCCCACATTTATATTTCCCACTGTGGAGTAATGGGCTGGTATTCTAGGTTTGTTGTTGCTGGAAAAACAAGAATTGAACATTGACCAAAAAAAAAAAAAAATTGAATACTGTCTCAACACTTAGAGAAGTTGGTAGGTATGCTTGGTTTTTATCTAGAAACCTTCTCCAAGACAACTAAGGTGAATAAAAGAATTCCATCAAGTAGGGTAATAAAGGGACCATTTAGCCTATTCTCTTACAGTGGTTTAAAGAAAATGCAGCTCTGGGGTCAAATAGCCTGGATTTGAATCTTGACTGCTTACTAACTTGGTCCTCTTGGGCAAATTACTTCATTTCTATGTCTCAGTTTCCTCGTCAGTAGAATGAAGACAACAATAACTATCATATAGATCCAGATCCAAATAAATACTACTGAAAAACACTTAGAAGAGAGCCTGCACATACAAATGTGAGCAACTGTTCTTATACGGTCCACTTCTACCCAGGCTTCCTTCCTCCCTGGGTTTATATCCCTACCAGACTTTAAGTGTCTTGAGGGCAGGCACTGCATCATATCCACCTTAGTATCTCCCCAGCTCCTGGAAGGAGCTGTGCACAAGTTAGGTGCTCAATAAGTGTTCATTTCTCTTCCTTTTCTCTCCACAAACCGCTGATAAGCCTCAACTGAACATTAGCCCCTTTGCTGTCCTCTGGGATAGTGGGCCTGGGTCTGGCAGGCCTGAGTTAAATACTGCTTCCCCCACTTGCTAGCTCTCATTTGGACAACACCTCCATGCCTTACCTTCCTCCTTGCTGAGGCAGAGATGATGCTGATCATGCCAGTTGGTGGGAGGATCAGAAGAGGCCACATCTGGCTCTGGTGGGCATGCTACACATGCTAATCCTTCTCCCCCTTACTGAAACTCTGGACTCATTACCAATAGCTCATTTGGCATGAAGCAGGATTCCCTTCCTGAGGTCAGACATATGTACTCTCAGCCACTTTGGCAGCGTGGCCCTTTGTCCTGTCAAATATTCCCACTGTCTGCAGAGGTGAGCAACCCACCAGCTGAGCCACTGGGCCCCAAAAAGAAGAGAATGCAGAGCTGGTCAACAATGCCAGAGGCCTACCCTAGGGAATGCTTCATGACAACATGAAGGAAGAGACTCCCTCAACAGGAGCTATGGGCCACTTTTCCAACACTCTTCCAGGGAAATGCGGCTTAGTGGCCCGGGGTTCAGTTGGCATAAGCACATAAGAAAGTTAGTTTTTATTCTCATCTTGCAAATGAGATGAGCGAATGAGTCGTTATGCGTCTGCCTTCGGCTCAGGTCATGATCCTAGCGTCCTGGGATGGAGCCCTGCATCGGGCTCCCTGCTTGGCAGGAAGCCTGCTTCTCCCTCTCCCGCTCCCCTTGCTTGTGTTCCCTCTCTCTCTGTCAAATAAATAAATAAAATCTTAAAAAAAAGAATAGTAGGTAGTGTTTCAAGTCAGGTGCAAGACTGGGCTTCACCATTAAATAAGTCACCTTCGGTATGGCATCTACATGCTGTGACTCAGTTTCCTCAGCTGTAAAATGGGAATGATGTTGGATCAAAATGATGACAGCGTGGGACCACACTAGGTGAACTATAAAACATGTACGGTAAAATCATGATGATCAATATAACTCTCGCGCGCCTCTGCCTTGTAAGGAGTAGTAGGGAGAGGTGCACTGGCTCGTGCGGGGTAGCACCCCGGTGGACATACAAACCTTTTACTTATTCTGATTTCTAATTCGGAGGCACCTCCTTTTGAGCGGAGGCTCCAGGTCCTCCGGCCCGGCGCTGAGCATGGGCGAGGAGATGATGCACGGCGCCATGGCAGTCTTCTCCGCGGGTTTTGGCACAGGCTGGATCACGCAGCCCGTCTTGGGCAGCATTCGCAGAGCATACGCGTGGTCCTCGTCCGCGGGGTTATTAAGGTTCGGGTCTGACTTGTCGCCCCCCGCCAGGGCCTCCTCCCCCATCAGCTTTTTGGCCGCCTCCCCGTCCAGGTGACAGTTGGAAGCACAGTTGTTCTCCTTGACCGACTCCAGTTCGCTCACCGCCGGCTCCTCGGGCGACAGCAGCTTCTTGGGGGGCGCGGGCGGCGGCGGCGGCGGGGGCTGCTCCGGCGGCGGCTCCGCGCTCTTGGCGCCCTCGGCGGCGGCGGCGGCGGCGCCGCGCGTGCCGTTCACGATGACGTTGCAGGCCGCGGCGGCCTCGGGGCCCGCGGGGGCGCCCGGGCCCGGATCGCCAGCGGCTGGCGGGCTGCAGTGGCCGTCCCTGCAGCCGCCGCAGGTCCTACGCTCCGCGGCTCCCGGCTCGCGCTCCGCCTTGACGTGCGCGTGCAGAGCGCGGTGGATCACGTTGTGCAGCCGGGCTCGGTGGCCCACCGTCAGGTCGATGACTCCGTCCTGCGGGCCCTGCAACACGCCGGGGAAGCCGAGCTGGCCGCCCGCGCCCGGGGGGCTGCCGGCGCGCCGCGTCAGGTCCACCACCTCGCTCCGGCCGTGGTCCGCGGGCGCGGGCGCTAGGCTCAGGGCTTGGCCGGAGCAGCCGGGCGGCGAGTCCGCAGACTTGGACGAGCCCTGCTTGGAGTCCCTGGGGGACAGGGAGTGTCCGCCTGGCTTGCCTCCAGCCGCTGAGGAGTCGCCAGGGGCGCTCGGAATGAAGTTCTCCCCGTTGCTGGAGAATCCGTTGGGGGGCTTGGAATCATTGACGTGAGGGATGGGAATAGGGATGGGGATGGGCACGGGCAGGGGCACGATCACGGGGTATGGCACGAGCAAGGTGGGGGGTGGCACCAGCGGGGCGAGCGACGGCAGCCCGAAATTCATCATCTGGGGCACGGGCATCGGGCCATTTGGCATCATGCTCACCGGCGGGAAGGGGAGACTGGGCAAGGGCGCGCCCGGGGGCGGTGGGGGCAGCAGGCCCGGGGGGTTCCCAGGCATGGTCGGGGTGCTGGGGGGATGGATGTGGGGCGACAGCATGGGCCGGTGCATGGGACTGGAAGTGGGGCCCAGGTTCCTGGGGCCGCCAGGCGGGGGCCCGATGCCGGGGAGCATGGGGTTGGACAGAGGGCTGTTGGGGTTGGAGGCATGGTGCGGCGGCCCGCGAATAAAGGGCGGGCGGATCTGCTGCATGATCTGTTGTTCCATGAAGATGGGCAGCGGCACCGGGCCGCGGTTGGTCATCACCATGGGAGGGCTGCGAGGCGGGACACCGAGGGGAGGCCCGATGCTAGCAGGTGGCTGGACGGAGACAGGAGGGATGTTTGGAGTCTCGCTGATGGGCATGGACTTGGGCACTGGCGTGGGGATTTTAGTGACAGAGCAGTTGGCAGTGTCAGATGGAGAGACGGTGGTGGACGACGATGGGCCAGGGCCCTGGCTTTGGCCAGCTGCAGCCACCGGGGAGGGGGCCTTCCTCCGAGCATCTGTTAGAGGGATATTCCAAGAGTCTGGAGTGAGCAGCTGCACCCCGGTGCCTTCTGCTTTATTTTCCATGGGAGGGTGTAATGTGCTGCACAGCCCAGCTGGAAGATTGGCCTGTGTCTCTTTGTAGAAAATGTCCATTTTGTATTGATTGAGACATTTTGCACTGCAGAACTGAAGCCTTCTTTCCCCGTCCCCAAAATCCAGGTATTCTTTTGTGTGTCTTATGTGCTTACACCAGTCACATACCTACAACACAGTAATAAAAAGAAAACAAGATAAGCAATTTCCTCTGGTAGATCGTGTTTCATGTTTCACAGAGAGGTTCTTTCAAACTTTATCACAATTTTTCGAACAGGCTGAAGTGTTCCTTTCTGAAAGGTAAGATTCTTAAATGTTCATGAAATGACTTCTCCTTGGAAGTCAGACTTGCTTTTTAAATAGTAACTCTGGAATAGCAATTATCACCATCTTCCATTAAAAACAATTCAACAACAACCCAAAACCCTGTTGTGCCCGTTAAGCTCAATGTAAAGGTGGATCTGACAGAAAGGCGTACATCTACCTGCCCACATATTTTCACCTGTCAAAGAGGCTCGTTGTCAATGTAAATGTGAACAGTTGTGGAGAGGAGGATCCTCCAGGAAGTTCAGTGGCCTTTGAAATAGAGCCCCGTAAAATTCTCCTCACGCAAAGTACTTTACACTATTGACTGTGTTCAATAATGCAGTTGGAAAGGTTGTGCTGTGTTAACCAATAACACAAAGCGCGGAACATCATTATGTCTGGCTTCCAAAGGGAAACTTGGAATTAGTCATGAAGTCTGTGTGAGGTTTAGCTATTCGCAACCTGTGATGTTGCAGCAAGCTAGAATTATTTTTTGAGCTGTTTGCCCACTCTCTCTCAGTAGTCAGAATTTTTGGTGACATTTCTTGGCAGGCAGTCTTATTTAACAACTTTTCAAACACCAGAGAACGTTTTCCAAAAGTTGTTATGGCTTCTTCCCCCCTTCAAATCTACTCCTGGCAAAAGAAAGATATCACCAAATTTATTTTAAAGTTGGGCTGCAGAACTAATTAAAGGCTGAGAGCTTTTCCCAATTGGAAATCACTAGACATCAAAGTTCAAAAAATAGTCATTCTCGGCTTCAGAACCCATTACTTTGGAGAAATTATTGTGATTTCATTAACACATTAATTTTGCAACACCATCAGCTCTCACAGATGGTGAAGACATGATCTACAATTCAAATATGACTCTTGTTTGCACAAATGTCTTTCCTTCATATGGCATTTTAAACAAGAATTAATATGAGTAATCTTGCCATAGCTATAAACAGATAAACAGATGTCAAAATTTTCAGTAGTTCTTTCAGTGCCTTACTTTTTTGACTGAAAATTACACACATGATTTTTTTCTTTTTCTTTTTTCTTTCTCTCTCTCTTTTTTTTTTCCGTCATTTCCTTAGCACTCAATCCATACAGCAGCAGAGGAAGAATTCTGAAATGCAGTGAAATGGTGAGTTCACTGAATTCAAGGCTCTCCTCCATAAAGCATTGGTTCCAATATTGCTCTAAATGGGACCTTGTTTTTGTTAAGGAGGGTGTGTGTTGTTCCGTTGTTGGTGCATGTTTTTTTTTTTAACTATGGTAAACTGATAGCATTAAAAGATGATAACTTTTAATCATGATTGGTCACATCAACAATGCAAAAACAACATATGCTGGGCATTTGATTACTCATCTCATTTAATGCTCAGCTTTCCTTGACTGTAAACAGTGGTGGTATGCTAGTCTGTGACTGGGGGTGCATACACTTGTGGCAGATGTGGGTCTGTATGTGTAAATCCACTCTCTTCCTTCTCTTTTTTTTTTTCCCACTGATACTTGCAGGTAATACACCGCAAGGCATGAGACTGAACTACAGATACTTACTGGCAAACATTTGTTTTTTGTGTAGTCTCATATGAAATTACCCTTTCAAAAATCCTTGTTGCAAGAGGAATAATTTCAATGCTAATATACTTCTGGGTTTCGGTACAGTATTTTCAGGTTTCTTTAGAATTAACGGGATTTTTTTTTTTTTGAATCATAGTTGAGATGTCTACAAGTTTACAAGTAAGTGAGAATTGTCTCTGATGAAAAGAAACACAGAAAATCCATCAGGCCCTCAAAATTCTTATCTAGATAAAGGTTAATAAACTAATAGTTAAACCTTGAGGCAAGTAAGTTATTATTTTTAAAACCTGATCATTTTTATAAAGTTAATATGTAATGATGTGACATTTAAATCCCTGTATGAAACAAGGCCACCTGATTCTATTTCAATATTAGGCATCCATAGAAAGCCTAAAATGTAAACTTATAAGCTTGAAGGAAAGGATCAAATATAGCTTCTTTAATCATGAACTAAAAAATATTATCAATGAATTAAACTAATTAAAATAATATGCCAAATTTTCTGGCATATTTCTTTTGGATCTTATTTTTTAACCATAAGGGGAAAGAGTTTTCTGAAATCCTTAGTTGGTTTTTAAATTGCCAGATTGAATTATTTGCCTCCAGAGGATTCCTCTGTTTCCTCAAGCTAAATAAATATTTTCAAGTGGAGTCACAAAAAATAATCTAAATATAACTGAAATGTTCTCCCTTCCTTTGCTTCCTTCACTTTTAATAATTCAGTGATGAATAAGGAATGCTCGTAGATCCATCCCAATGATCAAATGAGAATTCTCTACCACACTTTATCTATTTCCACATAAAAAGAAATTCAGACATCAAAGTTTTAAAGCAAAATTCTATCAAACTTTCCGGTTAAAGCAAAGGCCTCATGTTTACAACTTCATTTCCTACAACACCCTAAAGCATTTAGGTGATAGTGTGAAAATTTTATGACTGTCTCGTTTTGGGTAATGTGAGTGTGAATGTCTGTGTATCTTTGCCCTATTATATTTCAATTCAGAACACTGACCTAAAAATACAGAAAAGCAATGCTTCTGATGAAGCAAAAAATTATTAGAGGAAAAAAAAACCTGTCACTTAAGAAATAATGAATCAAGTCTGTCTTACAGGACACATCATTTAAGATGAGGTCAATGAATTTATGGCACAAATGGCTATATCATGTGAGGCAATAAAACAGTTCCATCATTCATTCCACATCTAACTAATGACACACTTCTGGTAATTAAAGATTTCATCATAGGAGCCTGAGCTGACTACTTAAGATGTGATAGATGAAAAATACACTATAGAGCTCTCCCTTTAATAAAATAACATTTGCATATCCCTGAAATACACAGCATGTGTCTCATAAACTATGGTTTTCTGAATTGCGTGTTATGGGGTATTCTTCCTTTCTTTTTCCACAGGCGGCTTTAATTTTTTTTTTTTTTAACTTTTTGAGGCATTAGTTTTTTTCCTATTATGCCAAGAAGTACCAGAATTCCTTCAGATATTTTCAAAGATAAAGATTAAGAAGTGCAGAGCTCAACTCACTGGGCTCTGGAATGATTTCCCCCTAATTCCACCCCAGCTTTGTTTCTGTTGGAATCTGGCCTCTTTGGTCCTACTTCTCTCCCTAACAGGTCCCAGATTGGACCGAGCTGAAGCTGAAGCCGTTTAACGATGGCAATCTGGGGACTGAACAATCAGCTAAGGCAAGGCCATTGAGCAAGACAGCTGAAATGCTTCGTATCACAAATACATAATGTATCACCAGAAAGACAAAAAAGATCACAAAGGAGATAAACACATGCGTATTCCATTCAACCCTATAACAGCAGTCCTCAAAAAGATTAAATTTACCTTCCTGGGATGTGTCCAATTCTAAACAACAGAATGAACATTTCCTTTAGTCCATTTAGAGTATTTATATTTTGGTGGCTGACTGCCAGGGTAGTACTTATAAGCTCAGTGGCCTGATGGATTCACTCCTTTCCTGTGAAATAAATAAATGTGTGGCAACCTACACGGCTAAACTACTCAAGAGACACTGCCTCAGCAGAAATATCACTTGTTCTTGATAGAAGAAAACTGGAAGGCAGGACTTCTGGTTCCTATAACTCTTTCCATCTTGTATTTCCCCTGGAAAGAAAGAAAGCTATTCATGTTGGCAACTGAGCCTTTATTTTTATATAAACGTCCAAAGTCAAAGCCAAAGTATGCCATGAGGTTACCCACATGGGCATAATATATACATTCTGCTGGGCTTAAGAGAAGATTCGGGTGACTGGGGAGGGGGTCAGGGTTCCTAATTAACACATTAATCAGCTGTTGACTGTGGGAGTGAAGTTCACCCTTTAATGGAACCCACAGCCGCCTTCTGAGTGGCAATCTGGCATGAGGCACTATTTAATTAAGAAATCCTTTTGCTGAAATCTTTCTTACCTGGGCAAAGACATTTGTCGCAACGGAACAATAAAAAGATATTAGCAATCCCCTGAATGCCATCAACATTTTGAAAAACAAAACAAAATCTTCATGTGCTCCTAACTTTCCACAAATACAGCACCGAGGTAATTGCTTAGAAGTTATAGCTCCTTAAGCGAAATTGTAGCTTGCCCTAAGAGGCCAGTTCTCTGGGTCTCGGCCTGTTAAATGTGGCACTGATCTTGCAGTCCACATTAGCTCAAAAGGAAAAAAAAGAAAATCATGAGCTCACCCAAGAGTGAAGCAAAGGAGGACAGATAGACAAGGGTGGGGGCGATCAGTGTTTTTAAAGAGTCTGTGGTCTGCCCGTCACCTCACCACATGAGTTGAGGGCCTCAAACTGACCCCACCTGACAACCTGCTTCCAGCCTCACCTGGCAGTCCCATGGCCCCAGCAACTGGTTTTTGGAGTTAGACACTGCCGGCATCAGGGCCCTAATTCAGTGCCCTGGGGCAGCAAAGGATGGAAATCCTTTGGAAAAGGAATCCTATGGAAATCACCCGGGATTTGGAATCAGAAGATGTGGGTTTGAGTCTAGGCTCTGTTGTTTACTAGCAGGGCAGTCTTTTCCTCTGTGAAGTGGACCTGATAGTAGTAAGGAGTAATGCCTGTGTGCCAAGGCAGATCCCTCCGCTTGCTGCACAGTGCATTTTTTTTTCAGTCCCTAGCCCGCCTCCCTCATGGTTGTTGATGTCCCAGGAACATCCCATATGTTTAAGTTCATTTTAACTAATGGGAGGATGTTTCTATGGCAATGTGAGTAAGGAACGGGTAATTGTCATGCACAGCCTTCCTATGAGCCTGTGTGTCTTAGAGACAGAAGGGAGCGCGTTTCTCTCTGGGCAAATGCCTGCAGCACCTCACAGACACCAACCCCCGACCCAGCTTCCTAGGAGACTGTCCCAGGGTAACAGAGGGGTTATCTGCAGGGAACCGAGCTGATGGTTCTATGCGCAGCCCAGCTGACCACCAGCCTGAGAAGACCCTAGTCAACTCCTCCTGCCAGAGCCCTTCTTTTCCAAGGCCAGTCATTCTCTAAGCAAAAGCTTGACAAAGCAGCATGGCTGCTTGGAAAAGAGTGTTCGAACCATTAAAAGGAATAATTCCTCTCCGGCTCAACTGTTGTTTGGATAGTGGAAGCCATAAACTGTACTATTCATGTTTTATTAAAAAACAGAGCTGATGAGAGATCTGCTTGACTCATTACATGGAAGGGCCAAAAGCCACAGTAGCACCGGCCTCTCAGACAGGATGACCCAGGCCCTGCATGGGAGAATGCATGTGAGGACGAGCCCCCATGGAGTGGGGAGGGGTGCACCAAAACCTGATTCGGGGACCAAGCTCACCATTCCAAGTTTCCTTGCAAAGCTGGATTAGAGAGTGAAGGACAGAAAAAGATGGCCTAGCCATAGATTTTTTGCAAAGTCATCCAGAAATCAGAAGAGGGATTTAGAACAAGCTATTTTTTTTTTAAAGCAAATTCATGGAGAAGTTCATTTTCAAAACAAACTTTCTGCAGGTTTGGGTTTCAACATGATGATGTTTGCTGCATAGTTCTTTTTATTTATGGATCTTATTCATTTTTTTGTTTTGCCTTGTAGTTTGGTCTCTCTCTCTCCCCTCTCCTTTCTCATTTCTCTAATAGGATCTGGAACTCAAGGAGAGGCAACGAGCATCTCTGTTAGAATTTAAAATCTCATTAGAAAACCGCCCTGTAGGAACCTTATACCATGACTCAAACTTTTCATATACATTTGAAGCTGGATTTCAGAAGTCTTGGCCCAGGTGACCAGGGCAAGACCCTTCTTTTGCACATGTGCCATGAACTCTGTCTAGCAGAGAAGAGATGGGCTTGGTTTGAGGATCTCAATGAGCGTTGACAAATGGCTCATTACTGACCCAAGTCTGTTTCTACAGCCAAAGCAAGATATGGAATCCTGGCCTGTATTCAGTGACCATGGGTCCTCCTCACAGCCAAACACATGACTGAGAAGAAGGTCCCTTTGGTCTGACGTGTTAGCTTGCCTAAGAGTATTAGCATATCATCACAAAACTCTCGGCTTCATTTATGCTGAATAAATACAACTTACATCTTCCTAACACAAGTCATCCAGAAGGAAACTAAAAAATTCAAACATTGGAAAATCTGGTCTACCTGGTGCCAAATGTCTGCCTCTCTGTTTTCCAGTTATTGGCCCTGAGAGGACACAGAAATAGCCCAAGAGATCTCAGAGCAATGAAATTTAGCCCTGAAAAGAATCTTAGAGATCAGCAGGTCCACTCCTCCAGCCTCCAGCTCCTGGTGGGGTCAGGCACCTAATCACACTGAGCCTCAAGTGCTCAGCTGTGAGATGAGCTCATCAATAGTAACAGCGCTCCCTGAGAAACATGCCAGGAAGAAAGAACCAGCCCATTCTCTGGCTGCTTCTTGGAGGCTCGTAGCTGCTCCTGGTAAACTCTCATTCACTTACCAACTCTATACTGATTACTTGGAACCTGTCAGACACCCGGCTAAGAGCTTTACTTGCAGAGTCTCATTCAATCCTCTTTTAACAGTCTTGTGCACATTTCTTGGCTCCCTGGTTTACAAACTGAACCAGCTGCTACCTGTGGATGCTCAGGATTGTCCCCACTTAAGCCCCTGGTGTCCACCTCTGCCCAGTCCTCAAATCTCTCCAAGATACCCCATCAAAAATTGTGACTTTTATTATAGTGCCTGCTGGAAGCCCCGATTTGATGTAATAAGAATTTAATACTAACAATAGCTAGCATTATTTAAGCATTAGTAACCATGCTAACCCTGTTACATGGATTACCTCGTTTAATCTCCACAAGTCCCTTATCACCTGGATAACTGGGGTTTAGGTAGGTTAAATACCGTGCCCAAGATTATCTGTGCAGGTGATAGATCGCAGATCCAGATTCTAACTTAGATCTGTCTGACTTCAAAGGCCATATTGCCCCCCCCCCCGACTATCTCAAGGATTTTTGCATTTTCTTTTAAAGTTACAGGATTAAGATGGTTGACTAATATTTGACAATAACCTCATTTTGAAATTCCAGAAGTTAGTCCTCTAAGGAACTTCACAGGTCAAGCTCAACCTGACTCCCCCAGCAAGCTTGGGTTCCCTTCTACACATACACAGACGGTCTTCCAGGTAGCACTCTGACTTCCTGTGACAGGGAGAACCATCCAGATACATCCACACAGCCAGGGATTCACATCATAGCGATCTGTCTCCTTTGCACTGATTTTTCTGGTGGCCTTTTAAAGACGACTGCGATACAATTGCAGAGCCCTACGCAGCTTAATTTAAGGCAGCCCGTTCTGTTGACGGACAGTTCTGATTATCAGAAAGCTTAACCACTTCATGTCCCTGTTACTTCCACCCACTGCTAGCAGTTCTGTTCACCAGGGTCTCCTAGCACAGGCCCACTCCTCTTCTCAATCTCAGCCTATCAAATACTCAAAAAGAGCCATCATAGTTTCCCCAGAATGTTATTTTTAAACATCCCCTGTTCCTGTGCCTGTGCTCCAGGAGGACAAATTCCTAGAGCCTCCTGTCCTGTCTGTTCTGCTGTGCCTCGTACCGGGGCATATACTTCACCTTGGTAATGCCCCTCTTAAAGTGTGGTGCCCAGAATGGAATGCAGCAGCCCGACTGGCAGAGAGTCCAGGGAACTCTCCTCCCCCTCTACTAATACCTCCACTAATAACCTCCACGAATATACCTCCACTAATACCACCCAAGAATGTATGTGCTTTTTTTTTTTTTTAGGAGTCATATCCCGCTATAAGGTCTTTGCTTTTTAAAAACAAACAGGTATTGAGTAACTGTTATGTACCAAGCTTGAAGCTTTCACTTATCTCCTTTAATTCTGACAACAAACTTGTAAAGAAGCTACTGCTTTTTCCATTTCACTTGAAAATGAGGAAACAAAGGTTCAAAGAGATGATGTGGTTTCCCGAAGCACTCACAGCCTACAAATGGTGGAGCCAGGATCCAGATCCAGAACTTGCACCCCATCCTCTTTCTCTCTGCCACACTGCTTGCTTCATTCTGAGCTTCTGGTCAACCAAAACCTTTTTCTCCTAAGTGCTCATCAATCATTTGTTTAATGATATATTCAAGGACTTTTGAGGGTAAGCCATCCAGCCTATTGGGTCTAGAGTTTCAGAAATGAGAAACTCTCTCCCAGTTTTGAAAATCTGGTCAACATTTGTCCTTTTTCTGTCCTTTTAAAGCCTCTCCCATCTAACATGATAGAGCAAAGATTATACAAAAGTAGATAGAAAATTATCTACAAGTTCCCTCATAGGGGCTCAGAGATCTAAATTTGCTTAGCATAGCAGGTGCTTTCTGCCTATCTCTTTGCCCACAATGTGGAATTCATAGCCTTTTTTATGCTATCTGTCCTACCCAGTCTCGAGAACATTCTCTTTATGGAGACAATGGAAAGAAACCAAAGAAGAGTTGCCCAGCCCTGCCTTCTCACCTGTTTTTGTTAAATATTAACCATTTGCTCTAAACACGGATCTATCCAACTCTCCTTCTGGTTCCTTTCATGAGCATAGCCCTAAGAGCTCCCTTTATTATCTTGGGCAGTTCCCCAAGGGTTTAGCCCCTCATGCATCCTAGCCTTTTTGACACATAATTCATTTTTGGAATTTCCCACCCCTCATGTTGCTCCTCCATCACTAAGACTATACTGAGTCTCCCTCTCCTTGGAACTTAAGCAAAATCTGCTTTTCTAAATTCTAGGGAATGTGGCTGGTCACATCCCAGCATTCTCTCCCTCTCCGCTGCACAGTCCAAGATAGTTGGGTTACTTCCTCTCTCCATCCACATACTAAGCAGCGCTCCTCCCTATTAACCAAATGGCAGTCAAAGTAAGATTCTCCTCATTGTTTCTCTGCCTTCTCAGAACTATCAACAAGGCATGGGAAGAGAGGTCAATTACTCCGTTTTTTAAGAGAATGACATTCTTAGCAGATATTTAGGTAAGCTGTCCCATGTCTTGCTTCTTTGCTAAATAATCTATTTTTAATGTTTGTTTCAGATTTTGTACTCAATACCCCAAAATAATTCTTTTGGTGTTTCTTTTTTTTTTTTTTTCCTAAAATTCCCATCTTACATTTCCTCTGAAGTGCATGGATTGCCATACAGGGATATATTTTCCTGAATTTTACCCACCTATTAGATACGTGGGTGGGGGGGTGTTGTTTTATATTTTAGTTCTTCATGTTAGCTCTAGTCTAGGCACAAAAAAACCCAAAAAACAAAAAACCTCCAAATATCAGTGGTATCTCTGAGATTATTTTTATCTTTTCATGCCCCCAATCTGGGGTCCTTCCCACTCCCTGCCTTGGTAGAGAGATGTCAGAAGCCATTTGTATATTCCTGCTCATGACTTTGTTTACTTCTTCACTATCCCATCTCTTCCCGTCACACCTGCTGACTTCAGTGTGGCCAGTTTTACAGGTTTACTGAAGTTTTGCCTCTCTTCCCTACCTCATAATTTAAATTTTTCTTGATGAGAACCTTAAATCTCTAAATACATCCTTCCCAATCCTCATTCAATGCCCCAGGCTTTTACTCTTCACTTGGGAAGCAGCATGGTTTGGTGAGGAAAGTGGTGAACTAAGAATCAGAAGACCCATGTCCTGCCCACCCTGTAACTTTGGGTCATATTTCTGCACCCTTGGGCCCTCTATCTCCCTTCAAGTTCTGCTGTGAGGATCAAAACAAATAGTGCAAATGGAAGCATTCTGAAAAACATAAAGTGTCATATAAGTATAGATATTTTAATTTCATGATTATAGATATATAAGAACCACACTTAGATGTATAAAACAAATCACAGAGCCAACTGGTCTACCTACACTCTATGCTCATTTACCCGTATTCTTCTATTAAACCTCAGTTATAAAAACAAAGAGAAAATCCACCACTATGAATTTTCCTGTGATGTATACTTCAAAGTAAAAAAGCACACCACAAAAATAAAGCCCAGAAACCGAAATCAACAAAACACTTGACCCCCAAATCCTCCACTCTTTCCAATGGCTTGTGGAGTGTTTGACAGAAACGTAATTGCAGTAATGAGGAGGTTTGCGGGCCAGGTTGTGGTCTTAGGCTCACTGCGGATGTTTTAGCCCTAGGCTCAGCTTCAGGCCAGCACCAGTCGCCTGGGCCAGAGTCACCGATGGAATCCCTTATGCTTAGTCACACACAAATGTGATATTTATGGCATCTGGTACACAATGCTGCAAATTCAAAAGGCCTAGGACACTGGGCTTACAAACTTGGGGAAAAGAAATAATTTAGGTTGCCTATTGTCTTGTCTTTTTAGTTAATTAAAACCTGTGAGAACACCCACTTGGTGGCAGTTTCTTAAGTATCTAAGAGGCATGCACTGAGCTGCTTCTGATTCTGGATCTACATGTTGGTTCCTTTGTCTCTAAAAAGCTTCCTGGATGTTTGTGGACGGTTGTTTTGCCTGGTTCTCTTCCATCTTTGTTCCATGAATTTAGCCATCCTGCCTCACCACCCACCTGGTTGAAAGCCAAAACTCCACCAACGCCAGATTCTCCACTGACAATCCCTCGTACAACTCCGTTCTCATAAGCAAATCCTGGGTTAGCCCAACCCAATCCTCTCATCCAGGTTTAACACCTGAAGTGCTAAATGGTATGAAGCAGGACAGCCTGGGACAAAGATATGTGTTCCTATATGTTGAAACATACCTGTTATTCATATAAGTCCTTTCTCCCAGTAAATTCAACTGACTCAACAGACACTACCACAATATCATTCACTAGAAGTCTGCAAAGAGACAAGCAGCCAGGGGCGCCTGGGTGGTGCAGCTGGTTAAGCATCCAACTCTTGGTTTTGGCTCAGGTCCTCATGACAGGGTTGTGAGATCGAGCCTCGCATTGGGCTGTGCTCAGTGTGAATCTGCTGGGGACTCTCTCCCTGCCCCTCCCACTTGTGCTCTCTCTCGAATAAATAAATAAATCTTAAAGAAAAAAGAGAGAGAGAGAGAAGTGGCCAGATAATATGTTTTATTTTAGAGATAAATTAAGACTAGCAACAATTATGTATCAATTGTCAGTGTTTCGATATCTCATAATGCCTGCATAACTAACTACATCATTCTTTGGTTTACTCTGACGAAGAAAATGAAATAGGGAGGAATACTTCCATTTTGAGTCGTTGTACAACTGGACTCTTGGCTCCTGGGTGAAGAGAAATGAGCATGACAGAGCTACCTAATTCAAACAGCCTGTGCAATGGGCCTCTGATCTGGTAAGATACAAAAGATAGGCATATTTGGGGGGTAATCTGAATGCATGAGGCCAGGCCTCTCTTCTAGTACTTAGTATGTCAGAGTGAAATAAAAGGCATTACTGAGTATATTCTGCCACATCAAGGCTTGCACGTGGTACCGACTAGCACGTGCAGAAATTGGGAAGAACAGGAAAGGAAAGAAGGAGGAGGAAGAAAAGAACTGTGTATTAACTAGCCTTGTATCAGAATGGAACCCACGAGATGCCAAGGGCCTGGTATGGCCATAGTCCTGCTGCTTCCTTGGCCACAACTCACTGGCCCCAAGGACACCTCAAGACCTTGGTCTGGCTCTGCCTAACAGGGACAGAGTAATCCAACAAACCAATTAGGTATTCCTTCCTCGGGAAGGCAGGAATTAAAATAACTCCAAGAGGCTAAGTAGTGGTGGGGAGAATGCTTATGCGAATAAAGCCAGAGGACTACCGAGGATGGGTAGTAAGCAGGAGCCAAGGAACAGGAGAGGTCACAAGGTGGAGTGGGGAAAAGAGGGCTGACGTGGCAGGAGAAGTCAAGTGTCCAGGAGTTGCAAGTCCTTAAAGGCCAAGTGCTAAAGCAGGAAGCAATGATGCTTGCACCCGGGGCGCAGTAAGGCAGCCCATCTGCCCACTTATTACTACTGTGGGGTGGTCTTTGCTTCCAGAACAACTGCCCAGGCTCCATGAGGATAAGCAGCAGTGGCTACCCCCGTCTCGCCTATTTCCTTGGGCTTCTTTATAGTGAGGCTCTATGACTTTAAGGAGACCAAGGATCTAGCGCAGCTTTATATACTTTCTCTGATTTAATCCTTACTACAACTCGGTCAAGTATCACTCTCTATGGAAGGATGAGGAAAACCTAGGAAGGGGTAGTGACTTCAGAGTCCTTGAATGATCCGCATGATACTTGCCCCTGTGATGAAGAAGCTCTCTGCAGTACATTACCACTGTGTACCCTGCTGTGGGTGTGGGGTGCCCAGGGGCAGCCTCAGCCCACGGAAGCAGGAAGTTGACCCCAGGACATGCCTCTTACATATGACTCTGGACACCAGCACTATATCAGAGGGTGACCACAGGAAGGAATTGTGACTGTCACATCAGGTCCTTGCTTGTTCCTAAGCCCACTGCAACTGCCCCCTTCTCACTGACCATTCCTACCCCAACTTTCTATTGCCTATAGGGTATTCTGGGAAACTCTAGTCCCATCCATGTCCTGCTCCTGAAAAAGGATTCTATGGCCAAGTGAGTTTGAGAAATGCTGCATACTCTGTGCTCCTTTTGGAGAGTCTTAATGCATATTGCCATATTTAAGCCTCCTCTGAGAAGTTCTGCAGAAAAGAAACATGTTTAACTTCATTAATCCAGAGTTTCCTCAACTTTGCAAAAATAGAACTCTTTTTTTTTCTAGTAGAATCCTATAGAAAAACACTTTGGAAAATGCTACTTTAATGAATTGGCCGCATATAAGACAGGCAGGAAACCTAGGCCTTACCACTGAAGTCTCTGTGGTGCTGGGTCTGAGTCTCATGGAACTTTCGTGCCCCCAGTGTACTGTCCTGCACATGGGGAGGGTTCCCACGCAACTGCTGGTTGTCAACCAAACCATACAAGGGAAAGGTGATTTCCCACGCCTGCGCCCTTCTGCCTGTCAGCAGGCTCCGTCCTGCCAGGAGTCAAAGTTATGCAGCCCCTTGTTGCACTTTTCTCAGGCCTCATCAGCTTCCTGTGCTCCCCCAGGCCTAGATGCTACTACATTTCAGCCTGTGGTTTCAGCTTCTGCAGTCACTACAAACTCAATTTCTGTCCTCTCAGTTCAGCTACCCCACAGAGCCCACAAGCCCGGCAGGATGTCATGAATACCGTTACCTGCCATGTGACCCTTCCAAACCCTGAGGCTCCACCCAAGAGCGATCTGGGTCACACCACTGCCTTTTCTGCATGACAGATGAATGCATGAGCATCTCATGGACAAGCCACCACAGTCGAGGTGGCCAACTCTTCAAGCACAACAACAAACAGCATGTCAGTATTTTCATACGTACACACAAAAGAGGGTCTTACCAGTCATGCTGAACACAAATATAAAACCAGGATATACTCCCCCCTCCACCAGCCTGGCTGGCACACTGATTTTGAAGTAAATGCGATTGGTCCATAAGCATTTATTCTACTCCAAGTCCTATCAGTCAGTTTATCTCTTCCTTGGGCCATTCTCTGCCACAGGCCTCCGGGCAAAGTCACGCTTATCATGAGTGAGTGACACAAGTGTCCCAAAGGGCCTTAAGAACCGCAGTCTCCAAGGGAAAAATGAGTGATTAACTATCCCCGGCCTAAGTAGATTCTTCTAATCAGACACCTGCCTCCTGTAACACATATTTCACAGCCTGATAAACCCAACGGCAGCATTGGACGGCCTGATACCATGGTTTCTAACAGGTAACGCAACTCTCTCAAGTTCCACCAGTTGGAAGCAAGGCGAATTCTTTTCTAAGTCCTCTTGACAGTATACAGTCATGTTAACCACCCATGTGACTAAAAAGGGTTGTGACAATTATCTAAGGAGAAAGCATGCCGCTACCTAAGCCTCCATATCCCTGTTGCTAGAGACTTTAAGAGAACACAGGCCTGGCCCTGTGATAGTCACAGTGAGCCGTGGAGTGAGCAGGCTAATTGAGCTTTTTGCTGAGCACCAGTGAGACGTGAGACATGAGTTTGGATTGGAATTCCATTATGAGTTTTTAATAATTAAACGCTACATGTTTGGAACCTCATTCTTCTGTATTACTTTTTAAATATTAATCTATTTACATCAGCTGGACTTCCTGCAGCTTGACACGCAGTACCCGGGAATCACACTGAGACAGACAAGTGCGTTCCTAGCTTAAACCACCTCTGCTGCTCAGTAACAGTAAATGTGGCGCTGGCCCCATCCTCTACCATAATTATCCCACCTTTTAGAAGGTGGCTTCCTCCGTCTTTCAGCACACTCACAATTTCCTCAGCATTACAATGACTTTTTAAACTAGCAAGAATCCAAATTAATCTTCTTTGGAGAGTTTTAGAACACCCCCCCTCCCCCGAGCTCTCCAGAAGGAGGGAGCCTGCCCTCCTCAGAACCAGGGTTAGGATATGGATGCGGAAGGTGTGTGAACATTTCCTTGGATGTGACCCCACACTGTGATGAGACTCCAGCATAAAAATGCAAAAACAGGAGCACACATAAAAACCTCATTAAGGGCTAACCTTGCTTTACACAGTACCCTCAAGCCGACAAGGCTTCTCTCCAGGTGCCGGGCAGCCACTCTCCTTCTGGGCAAACACTCCCGGGGCTTTGGCTGTGTCCCCCTCTCCTCCCATTTCATCATCTCTGTCAGCAACTCCCAGGGGGCCCCCTCTCTCTGCTGCTGGGAGTCTCTGGCTCGGGTTTTGCTGCTCGTCCATCCTCTTCTAGCTCAAACCAGAACCTCCTGCACACAGAGATGGGGCCTTCTCAACTGCCTGATTGCAACGGTGGACGGCCTGAGGTCAGACTTCAATGGAAGTGGGATTCTAAGCCAGGCAGGACAATTAAGGACCATCTAAATCCAAGGATGGGAGAACTGACACAGCAAGTGTCCACTGCTCTGGAGATTACGGACCCCACTGTTTCTGCAGTCAAGGCAATCATTGTCTGTACTCGGCCCCTTGCAGTGCATGCCATAGAACAGTCTCCAATTTGGTTTCGATTTGAGAATTTTATTCCCTTTTAAGACAAAGCCAGCAGCACAGAGCAGCCATGGACTATTTTAAAGAGTAAAACACCATTTCGCTTAATACAAAAGGATGTAGGATTCAAAGCAGCAAATTACATGGGAGATACCTTAACTACAGAACGAGGGCCCTCCCAGCTGCCCAGCTCTATGACCACAAAGTGCCTTCATACAGACACTCCCAGGAGATTAAACATAAAAATCTCTACCAGATGTCAGTATATTGTTTTACCTGTCAGTACTACTGAATGGCTCATGCAAAATACCTAAATGCAAATGTCCCTAATTAGTCTCACAAGGAAGCCTGGGTCCTGTGCACCCTCCAGACAAGGCATGGTACCAGCACGGCTGGTCCAGGAAGGCTGCAAGACCTACACAGTGACTGGTGGGCCCCGGAAGCTGGGAGCACCTTGGGAGAGCTGTCCATCCTAGAATGTGGAGGACAAGTCGGTTCCCAGTGTGCAGGGGAAATGCTCCAGAGGAAAAGAAGCGCTCCAGGCTTATTGAGGGTTCTGCCATGGCTGAGGCTGCCATCCCCCTCAACCAGCAGTGTTCAATTCTCCCTGGGGCAGGAGGCTCCTTTTCACCCAGAGTTTCAAGATCCATTCCCACCAGTCCCAGGAACGGACCTCGCCTCCTCTTCCCTCTCGAGGCAGGGCTAAAAGTGAGTGGAGAAATGGGAGAAATTGGGCACCTTACCCAACCCCACATTCTCTCCAGAGCTGTCCTCTGATTGTCGTGTGCGGATTTCTCCTTTGGGAACACACCATCCCCTGAATAACTCCTGGTTTTAAGGGAAGCAAGCGCTTGTTATAGGTGGACGGAAGGTGTTCAGAAGGGGATCGCCCACTGAGCTTTTTGTGTTGTAAGACCAGAGGAAAGCAAAGGAAGTGAAGCTCTCTCCATTTCCCTGATCCCCAGAGGCCATGGTGCCCTCTACATTCTCTCGGCCCCTTTCACTCTGATTCTCAAGTGACTTGGAAAACAAAGCATAGCATTCCCTAGAGAATATCTAAAAGCTTCATAAACCCATCAATATTCGGTCTAAATCTTTCTCTGCTTAATTTCATTCCATGAGTCCTACTGTAATTATACCCTTGTCTTGATTAATAAATGGATGCCTTCCTTCTTTGGTGCTGACATCCTTCAGATACCTGAAGACCACGATCGTGCCAACCACCCAAATCCTCAGACCTCACTAGTGTGAGCCGAATACAGTAGGAAGATTGATAACACAGTCCCTGTGTGTACCTCAGACTCCGGCTGAATCTTTCCTGCTTTGTTAGCTCCCAAATCCTTATCTGTGGAGCAGCACCATTTTGAGTTTCCGAATTATCAGCCAAAAGGGGAAATGCCACTAGGTCAGAGCAGTACACAGTTATTAGAAGATATTCAAACTAATGCTCCCACTGAATCTGTAAACAGGAGACAAAAAATCCCCAAAGAGTAATTAAGTCTAAATATGTCAAAATTTTGATCAATGATGCTGAGTGACTTTTTTCTTTTTTTTTTTTTTAAAAGGAGAAGCATACTTTAAACAGTGAAAATGACAGATCACTATCAAATTCCCTTTAGATATTGGTTTTGTAATGCAGCGTTTAACAATTCAGCAACTTTTGGAAGTTCAAAGTCATGACACCTAGGAGTTGAACTGGCCCCAGAAAGTCATTTCATCGCACCTCCCAAGCAGTGCAGGGAGCCCTACTACAATATGCTCGGCTGGTCATCATCTGACTCAACGGTGACGAAGCTGACAATGGGGAGCTCACTACTTCACAAGGGTGCCCATCCTACTCTTGCTAGCAAACTGAGAAGAGGTCTGCCTTCCTGCAACTCCTGCCCATAGGTCTGGCCATCCCCCTCAGGTCCACTCAGCATGGCTGCATCCTGTCCACACAGCTGCCCTTCATATACCTGGCAATGGGGGTATGTGCTCCTTTGGCCTTTTCATCCCAGGAGGGACGTCCTCAGTCACTTCTATTGTCCTTAAGGCAACCTGACTTCCAGACCATCACAGCCCAGAGTGCCTTCATCTCATCTCCGTTTCATTCTCAATATATGACACCCAGGGGAAGCACGACACCCTCCAAGGCCACCCTCCACGGATGGGCAGAGCTGAGATTCCAGGAGACTACATGATGTGATTTTGTGGCTGCTGGAAAGATCTGCCTTCTTCTTCCTCAGCCATGACATTCTATCTTTAAAGATTTCTTTCGTTGGGTTTAAATATTCCATATCTAGGACTCCTCTGTTAAAAATCCAAATACCCCAGAAGGGGTAATATTTTAGACCACCAGCAGCCAGTAGGAATTGATTTATTCAGCATCTTTGGACTGAGACCTGGATTCTAACCACGACTTTGTCATTTTCCAGCTGCAAAACCACAAGCAAGTCACATAAGCTCTCTGAATAGGGAGGAGTTAATCAGCTGAGAATAAGGTATCGGGGCCTGTAAATTCTTTTTTTTTTTTTTTTTTAAGATTTTATTTACTCATTTGACAGAGAGAGCGAGGGAGCACAAGCAGGGGGAGCGGCAGGCAGAGGGAGAAGGAGAAGCAGGCTCCCCACTGAGCAGGGAGCCCGATGCAGGGCTCAATCCCAGGACCCTGGGATCATGACCTGAGCTGAAGGCAGACACTTAACTGACTGAGCCACCCAGGCACCCGGGGCCCATACATTCTTAAGACAACAGTCATCAAACATTAGCCGAGTATCTGTGAACTTAGAGCAAACACATTCTTTCTTCTCTCTTTTCTTCCCACTTACTACCTCTACAACTGTCAGGAAAAGAGACCTGATTTCTGCAGACAGGAATAGAGTGGGTCCTTGTTATCGCTAATATCAAGGCAGTTAAGGAGTGGCATAAGATACCTGCGTGAAACTTCAATCAACAACAACCCAATGGTTATGCATTTTTAATAAATGTTTTTCTGCCATCCCTCTGAAATATTTTGAGGTATCACCCTTGAAGCAAAGTCAAAGAGAATCCATAACCTGGACAGGTATTTTTCACCTGGGGTCAGTCCTAGAAGGACCCTTGAGAAGCTCTAAATATTGATCTCTGCAGCAGAAACAGCATGAGATGGATGAAGCTTGTGGTAGGGCACCCCCCACCCCGAGTGTCCTGAGCTCCTGCATGCAGACAGCTCTGGGGCTCTCGGTCAGGGTTTCTCCAACTTGAGTATACATCAGAATCACCTGGAGGGCTTATTATAACACAGATTCCAGATATCCGTACACCAACGTTCACTGCAGCATTATTCACAACAGCCAAAGGGTAGAAACAACCCAGTGTCCATCAACAGATGAGTGGATAAATAAAACGTGGCATACACATACAATGAAAAATTATTCGGCCATAAAAAGGAATGAAGTACTGATATATGCTACAACATGAATGAACCCCGGAAATGTCATGCAGATTGAAAGAAGCCAGACACAAAAGGCCACATATTGTATGATTTCTCTTGTATGAAATATCTAGAATGGGCAAATCCATAAAGACAGAAAGTAGGTAGGAGGCTATCAGGGGATGGCAGGAGAGGGGAGTCAGGGGTTATTGTTTAACGATGAAAAAGTTTCTGTTTGGGGTGATGTAGAAGTTTTGGAAACAGATAGTGGTGACGGTTGTACGACATTGAGAGCGACACGGAATCATACACCTAAAATGGTTAAAATGGCAAATGTTATGTTATGTATATTTTACCACCATATAGAAAAAAAATTTAACCCCCCAAATTCCTGGGGGTGCACCCAGGTCTGGGATGGGGTCCGGGAATTGCATTTCCAACAAGTTCCCAGGGGATGCTGATGTTGCTGGCCTGGGGACCACATCTTGAAACCACTACTGCAAGCCCAGAGAAGCGACACCAACCCTTCAGACTCTCTTCTCATCCTGCTTTGCTTTGTGGATTATCTAGAGAAACTCGAACTTCTGTGCGTGCACAGCAATGTCAACACAGGCTAGAAATCATAAAACCAGCAGCGTCCAGGGCGACTTGAGGCTGTCAGTTCTGCCCTGTGGTTTTCTCCCTCTGTTTCCTCTCACTCAGTTTTGAGCCACCACTGACCAGTAGGAATGCCAATAATTAACACCAACTTCAGCGGGGTAGATGCAAGTCAGAAGGGGCTAGTGGGTGAGTGAAGAAGTTTATCTTCTGGGCCTTGTCCTCGGGAACCTTGCCCTACCCTGCAATCCACACTCGCCAATTTAGCAGTCAAGTGTTTTCAGATAGGACTTAGAAAAGTGCTTGCTTCTTAAAGTTTCAAAAGAACTTGAGTGCCAGCCTCTGCGATATTGATCTGGGCAAGATATTCATATGGGGCTCGGAGGATGTAATGCATATGTCTCATTTGGGGTCGAGTAAATGGCTGAAGAGCTCACATTTCTGGGATTCTCTTTTTTGACATTCTTGGGTTCACCTTGAGTTCACTGGTTTTCCCGATGGTATTACTTAACTTCTCCAAATTTAATATATTTTTATTCCTGCTCATTTGAGTGTTGTATTTCCACACAGGCATGCTTAATTGAGCAAAGTGTGCTGGACATTTTCCCTACAGAGGTAACACGGCACGGCTTTTTCACCCGGAAAGAACAGCATCCCCATCACTACCGTGGAATGGCCTGCCATCAGTGGCGGACATGTGAATATCCACAGCGACACAGGTGAACCTCAGGCCTGGCTGGGCAAGACCACACATGGTGCGGGTCCTCCCACTGGGCTGAGCGAAGCCGACTGCTTTCACTCAGCAAGCCGATAGAATGTTGGTTCCTTTCAATTTGCAGGGCTGTCAATGTTTAAATATGAAAACGTTGCTTATAGCCAAATGTTAGGGACAACGGCCCGTGGCGCCGATCACCTTTGCTCTCTTACTCCTGCTAAAAATAAGTCTGCTTTCTCTGGATTCCTTCAAACTCCACATCTGCAGGAAGTTTTTGTTGCTCTTGCTGGCCCTTCTCTTTCTTTCCCCGAAGATTACAGTTCTTTGGCCCCACCAGGGACCCCCCTTCTCTCCCCTTCCTGGGAGAACGGCATTCTGAACAATAATAAACACGCTGGGCTCAGACAATCCCACAAAGGCATCTCATCGGGTCTCCGTTGTTATCACAGGCCCCTGGCTCCGAAGTCTTTAGTGAAGAGAGAACTGGGGTAGCTACAAGGGGCAGAATCATTTGACCAGAAGTGAAAGACGAGCCCACTGGGATCAGCTGGGCAGGATGAAGACGCAAAACCCGAGGGCGAGCCTTCTGTGTTTGGGACACACTTGGCAGCCACATCTGCACCAGCCCAGCAGATAGCCTGCTCCCTCCCGGGCTGGAATAATTTTGTTTTCCAGGTATGAAATGCACACCTAGCACGTGGTAACCACAGTGATGATGCATTCTGAGCACATGTTCAACTCCTCTTAAGGCCAAGTATTCAATTGCCTTTATTATTCTCTCTTCCTTTGCCCATGGTGTGAGCGAGCAAGCGAGTGGGGGGCAGGGAGGCAGAGGGGGCAGAGAGGGAGATGGGGGAGGCGTTGAAACAAATGGCATAGGTGCTTTAGGTGTTCTCAGAATCAGCCGGAAGATCTTGTTTGGAACAGGACCTGAACGCCTGGAATCACTCAAGGAGCTTTCTTGCTAGCCCGACTCTCAGGGATGCTGATTCAGGTTATCTACAGCGAGCGGAGCCTCCCTGAGCACTGTGTGCAGCCATGTGGCACCTGTCGGAGCCTCCTGAGCAAAGGCCACGGGTTGGCTCCCGGGTCTCCTGGCTGCTCAGATAGGCTGTGTCCTTCTTCCCCAGTCCACTCTTCCTCACTCCCAGCTGCCTCTGCGGGCCAGTCACCTCTGATGCACCCTCCTCTTCAGGAGCTGTCAAGGATTCTAGCTATGAAACGTCTGACAAGAGACAGTCTGGAGAAGTGTTATGGCTCCTTCTCCCCCAGAAAGGAAGATGGGCCAGCTCTGCAGTCCTGGCCCAGCTGTCACGCTCCAAAGGGCCCCAGACAGCTTTCCCCCTTCTGTGGGGAGGGGGGCCTTTGTCTCATTCTCCTTCTGCCCCCAGCTTTGGCTAAGTGCCTGACACATGGTAGGTGCTTGATAGAGGTTTGCCAGAGTATCGAGTGCTTTCTCGGTTTTCCCCGGAGCTCACAGCCTATGTGGCAGTACAGGTGAACTCCACTTGGGAGAGGAAATGTGACTAAGAAGCGATGTCTGTCAATGAATTCCTATGAAGTGAGCCTCTGTGAGCCCCAGCTTGGCTTATGGAAACTGGAGATTTGTGTCTATGGCGGGGTCCTCATAGAACTGGAAGCCCTTGGCCAGGAATGGCTCAAAGAGTGCCAGATGATCGAGACCTGGAACACTGGGCAGCATTTTAAGATCATGACCGCAGTGGCAAGTCCTGACTTAGTGTTTCCCTCCCAATTTAATCCTCTCTAGGAATGGTGATGATGTGCGGGGTTCAAGGCTTCCCCACCAGGCGTTCCCAGCATCCACGTCCTCCTCTTTCTACCTGTGATTCTTAATGCCTAATGGAGCCAGGTGGCACCAGGGTTGCTGATGCCATGCACTACTCCAACCTGAAAACCCCTCAGGATCAAGGACAGAGGTCCCGGGGAATATGTCATCTACCTTTGTGTTAAATACAGATTCCATACTAAAGTGGGTCTATGACAAGGCATCTCCGCCCTTGTGCTCCACAGTTGTTCCGTAATTTCTCTCTACCATCCATACACACTAATGGACTCATAATATTTGCTCAGGAAGAGGATGTGTAGCCTAACAGTCTACATCTTGGGGCTTTTCTTATCTCTAAGAGCTATTACTATAAAATCCAGTTTCCTTTAACAGCCTAGGCACACAGCTCCAGAGTGGTGATCTTCAACGTGGGGTGGGTACCCCAGCAGGTACAAACATGATCCACTGATATCATGGAAGAAAATCTTAGGACATCTATTGTTTTTTAATTTGGGGGGTTTTTTTGTTTGTGTGTTTACTGGTAAGATGTGTAATCAATAACCTGCTGAAATCACAGGTCTAAGCGACACAGTCAGCCTTCACTTTTCATGAAACTGAATAGCTGGGGGAGGGGAGGGCAGGAAGGAGTGGGGTAAGGAACACGTTTGAGGATACTCCCTAGGTTTCTCTTTGGAAAAGGAGATGAAGACCAGATCAAAGGTGATGGATACCCCTTGTTTCTGTGTCTGCCTTGAGAGCTCTCTGACGTCAAATCTCAAAGACCCACCTGATTCCCTCTCCCGCGTCAGATGTGATTTGTTCTTCTCTGGGACCCCTCTTTGCCACTTCTTCCCTTGCTCAAAGCTCACTGTAATTTCCGATGTCACTTCAGTTTTTGTCCTGTCTGTTCCAGGCTCTCAGCTCTTTGAGGACAGCACTTATCTCCTAAGCTATCTCCTGAAGACCTTGCACCTTAGTATCTGATGGAGAACTCTTGGAAACATAATAAAGCTTTCCTTTAAGAAAAGATGACCTTGTCTACAATGAGGTCACTGGGCACTAGTCAGTGTTTTCCTGGCTTTGAATTCTATAGTCAGTGAAAGCTCAAAAACAGATTTTAGGCTTGCCACCTTATGTCAGTCCCCTGAATTATTTTTGCCTAAAGACTTTTTAAAAATTACTATTTATTGTCACTGCCATTTCATTTATAAAAAAAGGAAAGAAAAAGGACATTTTAATACCACACAGCTAGAAATGATATAGTCTCAGCAAGAAAAGATCATCCTTCCCGAGAAAGGACTCTGGGACCTTATGCTGCCACATAAAATATTTTTATAACGTCCTTACTCATCATGCCCTAGTCCACAGTTCACCACTTAGGAACCTCTGAGGAGAAGGGAGGCAACAACGCAAAAACTCCAATCAAATCACTGACGGCATTTTGCTCCCCACCTGGGTGGTCAAGGGAGAGATAAGCCCCTTGTCTGAATGGAACTACGATGTGGAAGGTGTAAGATGTTTGCGCCACCTTGTCTTCATCCATCTGTCTGCCCATTGGTTATATCTTTCAGGGCCCAGAGCCCCAGCAAACAAAACCCAAAACGTCAATCCAAGGCTTTTACCTTCGATAACAGCAAAACCCAAAGAAAATAACACCTAATGGAATTTCAAGTGAGCATGTGGCCTAACCTTTCTACTTGAGTAGCCCCTCAAGTCACAGCATATATAAGAGACACAGGGTCTCTTACACCTGGTCAGGGGGCAAAGCTCCCTATAGATCCCCATGAAATATTGATATGGTTAATTCTAACATTTGGACTAAAAACAATGTATACCCAGAAAATGACTATGTTGATGGTACTACATATAGGTAATCAAGAAAACCCCACCTCCAGCCACAGACTGCCCACATGCACACAAAGGGCTTGAACCACACATGATCAGCTCTTCCTAAGTTCTTCAGTATTTATTTGTTTTTGCCTATTGTTTCTTCACTTTGTCAGGTGTTAGCACATGCTGCCACAATAGGTACCAGACACCAAAGGCTTAAGAAAAATTAGGACAGAAACTCTGAAATGGAAAAAAATTATATTCATTAACTTAATGTTTTTCTGCAATAATGCCAGTATTTGACATGAACAGCAGAACATGAGGGTCCAGCTGGAGGTACATCAGTGTTCCTTGGGAGCATAATGATAACAGGCCAGAATAGTTTACATTGGGTCTGTCCCAGAAATTCCAGGTGGCCACAGACATGATCTTTTAAATGAACTGTCCATTTCCTATTGTGCAATAAATTGTCGCCAATTGCCTGAAAAATATCAGGACACTTGATCTGACCAATATTTATTCTGCCATGTGTAGGGAGTATAAGACAGACTGGGAAGTACAGCTGGAGCCCCAAGTCATCTTGATGATTTATAATGACAACTGGCAGAACATCTGAAACCAGGTATCCCTGGAGAATGTACAGTAGCCATATCAATAGCATCATCCAGAGCACATCCCTGGGACCGGACTTAAGGTCAAATGCTCGCTCGCCCCAATCCCTTGCCATATACAGGGACTTCTCCCCAGTCCCCTTTCTTGGTGTAGACAATAGACTCTGTCCCCACACTGTGAGAAACCCAAGGCCTCCCCATCTGCCATGTGCTAAGCTCCCTCACTTGTTCAATGCACATGGTGGGAGGGGTGGGAGGAATGAGGGTAGTGATCAGCCCCAAGCCGGGCGCCACTGTAGGCAGCTACTCTGAAGTCATGGCGCTGGGATAGCCCCGGCCACCCTGCCCATAGTGCATGGTCATCTGCCTGAGCAAAGAGAGGCCAGCCGAGTCCAGCCTCTTCTGGTCCTGCAGGCAGAAAGCAAGGGGGGTGGATCCTGGTGCAAAGGCTGGACCCCCATCCTTTACCCGACCCAGCCTGTGGACCCCACCCCACCCTGCCACCACCTCCGCCACCTCCGCCACCTCCCCTAAGGCAAGCTGTGAGGTAAGGACCCTCTCCTTTTGTTCTAGGGATTAATCAATGAAGCCCAAATTCCAAGCACCAGGAGGCAATTTGGGATTTAGTATCCCTTCAGCTGCCTCACATTTTCTTTCTAAATTGGAGCTCTAATAAGACTCAGACTTCAAATACACAGAGGCGGTAAAGCAGCAGGCTGCACTTCCTGAGGAGCTTCGTTCGCTTGTGGCTGTGGCCCCCATTGTCTCCATGGCACACCCACCTTCACTCGTCCCCAGCCTGCTCCTGCTGGATACTCCCAGCAACATTCTCTCTTAGCTGTGGGTAAGAATTCTACCTGTTGTAAACTTCTTGATGGCTGTGAGAGAGATTCTTGCGGCATGGGGGAGGAGCCTGGAGTGTGCATGTGCTGAGCATGTCACGGGCATGTGTCCTATAATGATGAGGAGCCTGCTGAAGCAGACACAAATTTACAGGATAAAAATCCAGCATCATACTCTAACCCAGAGCTTCTTCAATTTCAGTGTGCACATGAATCCCCTGGGGATCTTTTTAAAATGCAGGGTTTAATTCAGTATGGCTTCATTCCTACCAGGGGCCCAGGTGGGGTCCCCACTGATGGAGGGTGGGCTACATTTTAAGTAGTGACGGGCCATAGGCAAGTTGGGGTTGGAGGGTCAGCCCAAAGTCTAGGGGACCATATCTTCTGAACCCCAAGCCAGGGCACACGGTCTGAGGAAAGATTTGGGTTTGCTTCCTGGAACCAGGGGCAGTCTGGGAACCATACCAGGATGCTGAAGCTTTGCACTTCCAAGAATATTCTCAGAGATTGGGGCTAGTGGTTCATCTCCCGAGGACACACTGTCTATAAGCTGGACCCAATAAAGCTGCTATTGCAATCAGATCACTTTTGTTTTCTCCCAGACCACTGGAGAGAAATGTTAATGCACTGATTTTGCAAAGTTACGGTTTTGTCCTATATATTTTCCTCAGCTTTAATGAGAAGCCTTCGAGATTTAGCCATGGCGGGATAATCTCTGGTAGGAGAAAGGCAGCTAATGGAGCAAAGAGGCAGTGACTCCTGAGCTTCACCACCTCTGGGGTTCCCCTGCAGCCCACTGGCCCCACATGGCTCTGCAGCTGCCTAGTGTTTAACACTCCGGGGCAAGCGTCAGCCCTCCTTTGACTTGCTGTATTCCCACTGGGACTTCAAAAAAGTTATTGTAGTATATAACATATGAGATCGAAAGGGAAATGTACCCAGAGAATACAGGGAGCCTAAAGCTTGCCTGGCGGATGGCTGGACTGTTCAGGAGAAAAAGTTGAGGGAAACTGAGCAGGTGGGCGTGAGCCAGCAGAGAGGTGAGAGAAGGAAGTGGGAAAAGGGGAGGATGGCTCTGAGCAGGCTGACAGATGACTAGAACCTGCATGGAAATTCGGCCAGAGAGAAATTCCTGGTGACCTAAGAACTTTTATGAACTGGAATGTCATTTTTAAGCTTTTCACAGTACTGTGATTTAAAAGCCCTTTACTAACTTGAACCTTCAGGAAAAGTTGCTGTATTCACCCATACATGCATGCAAGGAAAGACACACACACACACACACACACACACACACACACACACACTGGAGTCTGGCTCGAGAATCTAAAACATCAAACTGACGGGCCCCAAAATGTTGGCACAATCTGCAGGCCTGGATCCAGACACAGGACCCAACTTCAAGGCCAACTTGGAGGGAGTTATTAGACCACATATCGCTAGGTGTCGCCCTCCTAGGCACACTGTGGTGAAAGCAGAGAGAACAAGTCTATCCCCTGCCCACATCCTTCTGGATTCTGGAGGACAGGAGGTGGGAAGGGGAGAAAGGGGGCAACTGGGGCTTGGGGCTTGGGTTTGAGTCGGGGTGGAGATGTGGGGTTGAGTTTAGAAATCTGAGATGCCACTCCCTTCATAAGCAGAGTGGCCAGGTCTCCAGAACAGGATGAACAGGGAAATAAACATATCATAAAACAATCACTGCAGCATGCATAAACAAGAATTACCCAAATTCAGCAGGAAAGGACTCAGTTCACAGGCCAAGGCTGCTGTATTTGCTAACAAGCACCCAAAAACAACAAAATCAGCAAGCAAACGGCAAAGGGCTTCTTATGGAAATCCAGAAACTGTCAATCCCGCTTAGACAGCTCGATTATTTGTGAACCTGTTTATGACTTTATATTTCATATGTGTATTTATAGATAGCAAAAACTACTCCCAGCTCATACAATGGGGATTAAATAGGTCAATAATTCGTAGGTGTTTTAAAACGAGTGACACTATTTCCAAAAGCTGGGCACCTGAACCCATTTGTAGACCACTGATTTATGAAAACTGACAAGTGTGAAATTGGGAAGATGGTGCAAATCCTGGGACATGTGGTCATCACTCTGATGGCTAAGGTGCCTATGTCTGCCTATGTGTATGATGCTCCTAACAAAGGACGTCCTCAAATACAGTCCTGAATCCCAGCCCAGCAAATAAGGAAACTTTCCTGTGGCAATTCAATTTGCTCAATCCAAAACTTATCTCCTTACCCTCCAGTTTTCAAGAAATTATTACAGGGGTGGGGGGGTTACTCTAGACCCCCAAAGCATGAGAGCCACAGGCCTCCTCTTCCTTCTGGCCCTGCTTTCCCAGAAACTCGCAATGAGACCACACGGCATCTCACAGCTCTGGGTGAAGGGGACCGGGGTGGACATACCAGCTTGGGACATCTCCCTGGGCACAGAGGTTTCCTTCATGCTCCCAAAGCACTTTTTTCAGGCTTCTATTACGTGGTACTCAAGTTGCTTTTGAGACAGTTTTCCACTGTGTTTTAAAAGCCAGCCCTGGCATGTCTATAAACATCAGTTCATATTCCTGGAATAAATCTTTTTTGTGTTCCGTCCTACTACCCACAGGGGTACAGATGGCATGTTTTATGTGGTGGCCACTATTTACAGTTCAACTCCATGGAGGCCCATGAGATGCCACAAATGGAGCCCACACAGGAAGACAGCCCTTTGGGCAGAGACATTTGTCCCGACAGGCCAGGAATGCCAGGAAGGGACACACCCTGAAAGTACACGGGGAGACCCTGTCGCTAACATACATTCTCCATTCAGGGTCAGGGGCGGGGTCCGGGGCATCCCCGGGAGACACACAGAGACGCAGGCTTTGCCCAAGTGACTGCAGGGTGTGCTCGGCCAATGGCTGTAAGGGTGGTGGTGGTGGGGGGGAACAACACACACAAAATGCCCAAAATTGGCCGTAGAGTTAAAAACATCAACAAAGCAAATCCTTCCCTACCAAGAAGGCTCGCCACAATCATTTGCATGTTCATGAGCATCTGCTAGCTGAGTATCAAAGTATCCTTCTTTCTATTCTGATGGACAGCCATTAATCACAGTAGATGTGACCTTGTCAGCACCTCAATGACTGAATAATAGAAGCAGGGTTTTTGCGTGGGGGAGGAGAGGGGGAAAGGGAGAGGAAGCACTTCACTCCGAAGAATCCTCTGAAGAAGCCACTGCTGTCTCTGTCTCAGACTAAGATAGCATTTGCCGAAAATGTCAACAGATTGCTTCTTGAGTTGGAGTTGTGCAGACATCAAAAGCTTATTTTAACAGGGCATTTTGCTTAAAATCACTTGGTTAGTTTAGGCATTTAGAATGCCTCTTAGTATATAATTTGGATCAAGAAGTTCTTGTTGAGTTTGACTGATTTAGCATAAATCAGAAGGACATACTGGAATAGACTCTTCACATAACCAGAGCCTTCAGGCCATTAATGTTGTAAAATTTGCTCTTTGTGGCGAATTTTTAATGGGGTCTTTCTTTCCTTTCTTTCTTCTTTCTTCCTTTCTTTCTTTCCTTCTTTCTTTCTTTCTTTCTTTCTTTTTTTTTTTTTTTTTTTTTTTTAACGCAGCTTAGTTGCTATGCAGAGGCTTAGTGCTCCTGCACGGGGATCAGTTCCAGACTTTGGTTTGATTTGAAACAAGCCTAGCAAATTTGCTTGAATGTAATTTCAAAAGGTTTTCCTATTTCTCTCATCAGGAGATTGAAGGAAGGTGAAAAGCAAGTCACTATTTGAGTTCAAATGATGCTGCTCTGATTTTTCACAAGTATTTGGAATGACTGAGTGGACGACCACTACCCCTCCAAAACGCTGCAATAGCTCGCGAGGACTGGGTCTCGGGGAGCTAATTTCAAAATGCAGATTACTTATACTTGCAGATAAAGTCTCTTTCTTCCATTTTTACTTTTCATTCAGTCTTTCTCTTTCACGTTCTCTCTCCATATCACGTTGAATAGATGTGACTCAAAAAGTTAATGGCAATTGTGCTCATCTTAATTTAGCAAAGAGAGAGAAAGAGCAAGAGAGAAATGAGTATAATTTGCAGATCTGAGCGCAGGTCATTACAGGTGTGTTATATTAGTGTATTCATGAGCCTCCCGGGACAGGCATGCTGAGATATCCAATAACTTTCTTAATGTGTAATTACACACCATCGGACTATAATTGATTAATTGAAAAGAGAATGTAGGCAGATGTGAGGGCAAGACTTCTGCTGCTCATTAAATGAATATGTCCTTGCTTCTCTTTAATAAGTGGAACTACTCAAAAGCAATTAAGTCAGTAGTGAAATTCATTAAATTTTAAGTAATTATTGGTATTACATTCTGTAATAAAATCCAAGACTTTGCATAGTTCTATTTCAAAAAGAAGTATGACAATTCTGTGGGACCAATGCAGCAGAATGAGGGTTCCAGAGAAAACTACACCTTGGACCCACTGACATTTTGTGTGAAAATCACCTGAGAGAAAAAGAGAAAGAAATGGGGGTTGTGGGTGGGGAAAGGCATTCTGGAACCTCTGCTGACTCTCCTGGACTAGCCAGAATGAGTGTGTCCCTTAACCCTAGGAATGTAGTGGTGTTTCTGAAGTCATTCTTTCACTTAAAATCTTAATCTACAGAGTTCTAAGGGAATGGAAAAAAATACCTGTTTTTCACTCTAATGCCTTCAGTACTCCATTTGCTATCTTCTCTAGTAGTTAAATTCAAACATAAACATGAATTATAGGGAGTTAAATGTGATTTGGAGAAAATTCTTTCCAGGCTCTACTCTTTCATTTGGGAAACAAACCTGAGCTTTTGGGGTTGGAGGGCGAGGTTGAGGTATGCCATAGCTTAGGGAGTGGCCACAGATAGTCCTCAGAACCTGTAAGTGGCTTCCACACCTTCTGCCCCTGTTCATTCTGCCCAGGCAACTGGACAACTCAGAAATGTGTCAGACAGGAACTCAAC
This sequence comes from Callorhinus ursinus, assembly GCF_003265705.2. Taxonomy (NCBI): domain Eukaryota; kingdom Metazoa; phylum Chordata; class Mammalia; order Carnivora; family Otariidae; genus Callorhinus; species Callorhinus ursinus. The sequence goes on along the minus strand of NW_027397068.1, from coordinate 27,463,986 downwards.
TCAGCCAATGCACGGCATTCCAGACATTCCTGACAACTCCCCAGACACAGGGGAGAACTTGGCGTCTGGGCCGGCTGTGGAAAAGTGCCAACTGGGAGCCACACTAGTACGGTTTGTTCATTCATTCCTACATTTAGTATTTCTTGAGCACCTAGTCAAAAAGATGACTTTATAGCAGTCTCTATCAGTATCGTATATACATAATATAAAGTAAACGTAGAAAGATCTTGTAAAGTGAGGGGTGGAATCCTGTAAAAATGTAGTCCATTTCGTACCCATGCAGGCTGATCTGGTGCCCTGCACATAGTAGGCACTCAACACAAGCTTGCTGACCGAACGATGGAAGAAATCCACGATGTGGGCCGTGAAGAAAGCATGCTAGTGTGTGGCACTTGCATACAATTCTCTATTTAATTTTTGGAAACAAAGACTATACTTTCAGGGATCATTTCTATAGTTCATTAATTTTTGGAAACAGTTCACATCAGGCATGTTAACGCTTAGCCAGGATAAGCCAAAGAGATGGTGATGATGGCTATTGAGAGTGAAGGAGAACTGATTCCAGAACCTTCATCTACTCCCAGGCTTCTGCTCTAACCATCAGCATCCTTAATAGTCCTGTCCAATTCTTTCTTGCAATAGAAAACTGAAAATGTAAACCTACGTATTGTGGTCATTTTTTTAAAAAACGGTAGATTCAACCACATTTTTTTTAAACTTGTACTTCCAAATCTAAATATAACTGTGTGTGGTTAGTTGCACAATTTAAAAAGATGGGATTGTACTTTTATTGTCTGCTGGGGCTGACACTTTGAGGATGTTGAGAACCAGTCTCCTACATACAAGGCTGCAAGGCTGCAAGGCTGCCGGTCCCCATCATGGACCCTGTGAGAATCATCTCCACAGCCGACTGACTAGACACACAGAGAGAGAGAGCAGGGAGATATGTGACTCACCATTCCCAGCGGGAGGGAGAAAAGCATTTTATTTATACCCTCATTTCTGTTGGAAGAAAAAAATTCCAATCCTCACACACACTGTAATTTTAGAAAGCATAACTCAAACTTAAACTAAATGGGACTAACTAGGTATATTAGGCTCAGAAAGAAAAAAAAAACCAGGGGACAAGGAAAAACATTAGGTCTCATTTTCTGTTTGCATGTTTTTCTGTTGTAACAGGCAATTTATTGTCCCACAGCTCACTTTAATCTTGAACGTGACCTTGATAATCTGTGTAGGGGCAGCCCAACTATTTCAAAGAGAAGTTCTAGCCCAGGGAACATGCTCTCCAGCTTTCTTGTGTTCACTAAATGAGGTTTTCCTCCACTGTGTTGGAATTTCGTTTCTTTGTTTTCCATTTTTACAACTGTAACAGGTCCCAAATATATTCCAGACAGCTAAATCAGACCAAAGGAAAACTGATTTATCAAATCAATAATTATGTGCCTAATTTGATATATTCTGAAACTTACAAGCATATGAGCAAAGAAGATGGCCAAAGTGTTCAGGGTGATGGTGTTCATTTCCAAAAGAAAAGCGGAGTTTTAAATGGTCAGGTAATTAGAATAACTAGGAATGTAGGATTATAAAAATTTTAATTTGAGGGATTAAATAGCATATCCTTTTTATATGAGACTTTCCCCCAAAGCCATTTGATATTCATTTCATGTTCTATCTTAGTAAACTCAATATATTTAATAAATTGTTTTTTATTTGATGAAGATATTTAAAATTTTTAGGGTCATTCCTGAATAAATACCAGTTCTCCTTCTAGAATCCTGAACATGCAAGGTATGAAAAATAAGCCAGGTCCATACAATCAAAAGCTATGTATAAGATTTTTGTCTTCATTAAAAAAAAAAAGGATTCTACACTTGTGGTTGAGCATAGCATACTGCAGAGTTGTCCAACCACACTATGTTATAGACCTGAAACTCATGTAACATTGCGTCAACTATACTCAAATAAATAAATAAATAAAAGGATTCTGAAGAGTCATGTGGATTTTATTTATTGGCATTTCCTTCCTTCTCTTAAAAGTTGAGTACCAAAGAGGGATTTTATTCCCTTTATTAGTCACCTTTTGTTGACTGCTTATTATATGCCAGGCATTTTATATGTATTATCTCATTTAAATTTGACATCAACCCTAAACAGCTATTATTTCTGTTTTACAGATGCAGAAACTGACCTTCCCAAGACTACAAAGCTAGTAACCACATAGCCAGGAAGTGGACCAAGTCAATGTGAGTCCAGGGCACAGATACCACATTGCCTCTGTGCTGTTCTCTAAGGGAAGGGATTATTACATTCTTGTTAATGGAGGTTCTACCCTTCTTTAAATAATCCAAAATTAAGAACCTCCCATTTGTATTTTTACAGTTCCAATCACACTGATCCCTGAATCATCCCGGATCACAAATATCTGAATCACAATATTTGAAATGTCAGGGTCTTGCTTCTACTTTGATCTTGTTTTTGCCACTGACCACAACTAGCTACTTACTCAATTAAGACTGTTATCCAAAATCTAAATTTATAAGAAAATTGGCGTGAGATGAAATCTTTGCCCGTTACTTATATTAGCGTGGTCATAAGAACTTGGTGACCAATATTTCTGGCCAGCCATTTGCAGTCTCTTGCCTTTCCAGCTGTGAGAAGCCTTCGTCCTCATCACCGTGTGCCTGGACCGTACTAACCCCCTTCCAGAAGTCTCCCCATTCCCGTCCTCCAACCTGTGAAAGCACTGCTTTCACAAGAGTACTTCCTAGCTCAGGTACCTATGACAGACCCCCACATCCTAAAACACCAGATGTGAAATTAGCTGTTTCTCACTGTTTTTATTATCTGACCACAACCTAACAAGTTAACTCCTCTCACCCGGCGTGTCCGGCAACCTCTCAACTGGCCCCCGCAAAGTTCTCGCTGCTCACCTCCTCCATCATCATTCCCCACACAGTCTTCTCTTCCTCTGGGATACCTTTATATTGCACACTCACCCTCCAAGGACCAGCCCAGGCCCCACCTCCTCTGAGCATCCACTCTTGATGATGCTTTCTTCCTACCATCTCTTCCCATTCCTTTACTTCCCTATTGCATACAGAATACTTTAATATGTATTTCTATTCTCTAATCAGCAAACCACCCATCTGGCACTTTGCTATTCACTGGAAGTTCATTGTTCATATAAGGACGGTTTGTTCATAAAGTTATGGGAAGGATCCACGTTTTATATGTAGTTTGCACTGCAACACATGACTTTTAAGCACAGCGCTGGAGAAACTGAAAGATAGCTGTCTTCAAAATCTTGGTCACACACACACATACCATAACCTCCTACTCTCATACTCATTCCCCTTCTTCAGATGCTTGTCCATGACACTAAATACCCAGATTTTTAAAAAAGGTTTTAAATCTTTATAGACATTGCACTACATTATTGACGTTGTCTTCATGCAGTGTATACAAAAGAAGAAATTAGAGATATAAGAAACTATTCAGACCAAAATAACCAGGAAGAATATATCCCTTGAGAAAAGGTCTTTTGGGTTTGAATTATCAGGACCGGCTGTCTCCACTGCTACAGCTCAATTTCCAACCTGGCTGATTGGACAACAGTCAGAACACTGTCTAAAAATCAAAATGCTAAGGAAAAATGAAAATAAATATTTCATTACAACTTTATTTTTCTATGTTATTTATTTTATGTATTCAAATGTACATCAAATTATTATAGAAAAAATACTACATAAATGAGATACATTAAATGCCACAGGCTGATAAGCACTTTTGTAATGCTCTAGTTTATTTTCATTTTCCCTTATACATGTATCCACATTTCCACATAGGACATAAAAATCTGCCTTCATATAGCATATTTTATACATATATATGCAACAATGTCACATATTTTCAAAATTCAAGATATCTGGCAAATATATAAATATTTCTTTAAGCCAAAAATTCCTCACACATTTATCAGACAATTTAGAAGTTAAAAGCACCACTGATTGAAATGGATATGTAATAGAGGCTCTCCAAGTATTTTACATATTATAATAATCTGGACATTTTTCATGTAAAGCTAAGTATCCTAGCACAGTGAATAATATTTAAATATTGCCGTCTTCCCACCTCAGGCTTTGACACTTAAAAATGTTTGTATGGGTTTCCCCTCTTTGTTCACACAAAGAAGTGTGTAACAGATCCTGCTGCCATATCAAAATCAGATTCAAAATTTCCATGAAAATGAAACCAAACCATAGTGAGATCTGACCACTATAAAACAGCAGAGTATTTCACATAATGAAGTTAAGGGTATAACGTTACCTATACAAGTTGATATCCTGGATGTGGATTATGAAACTTGAAGTGTAGGAAATGCACCCATGTGTACTTGTCTCTTCAGTAGGTTGGGAACTTCTCTAGGAGATGTTGGTGATGGTGACGATGATGGGTAAAGGCCTCCTGATTTATAAAAAACATACTTTATCCTAATGTAACCTACAGCATGTTTTATCAGGAAAAAGAAAGAAATCATCGCTCTTCTACCAATGTACCTTCATGAATTTTCAAGAGAAATATTGGTGGATGTGCAATCCATGGTAGAACATTAAGCAATTTTATGGATAATTAAGGGGAAAGTTGTGCTTATTATTTTAAACCTGGCTTATCTAGGGTCTGTCTTAACTGGTTCAACATTTTGCTTGAGAAAATGAACAAAGCCATCTGTCAGCTCCACTGAAGGGCAAGTATACAGCAGTAACGTGCTCAGCCACGACGACCACAAGCCAGCTCCCCACTTGAACTTGTCAGTGGCTGATGCACAATCCAGAGCCAACCATAAGCATTTTGCTTTTACCTGAACTAGAGCCAGGGGGATATGCTACTACATGCATTTATTAAACAAATAATCATCCAGCACCGACCTCCACAGTTCATGGAATCTACATCATCATTGGTTGTTAAGATACCATTATTTTATACCACTCCTACCTAAGGGAAAAACACTGCCAATTAAAAAAATGACAGGTCACCAACTATAATCTGCAATCCCATTTCTGAGATGTTAAACTGGCAGGGGGACAAAGTGCATTTTACAATCCATGAAATGTGCTGTGGGCAAGCGCCTGCTCAGGGATACAGTGAGGGAAGAGAAAGGTCCTCCCCCACAGAGCTCTCAGCCAAAGGGAGCCTCACCAGGACTTAAATAGAGGCTCCTCTCCTGGTTGTATGTTGTCATGCAGTAGGAGAAGAGAGCCCTCCAGGAAGGCCTGACACCTCAGACCAGAAGACTGGGAAGTGTACAAAATACGTGATTATGAAAGAGACTTCAAGCCAAATGCCGTGAGAAAATACTTTCTTTTAATGATTCTTGTTTGCCTGAATCTGTCCGTTTGCAGCTTAATAATGGGCTTTTATCTTCCTTCTTTCCTTTCAAAATTCCCTCTCACCAGTCCCCTACCACCCCCACATCACCATCTCCAATTTCTTGCCTCCCTTATTACTCACATATGTCAGTCTTCTCAACTCCAAATATTTTTCATACCCTTTCCCTTTTTCTCCCAAGAGAATTTGGTTAGCTTGTTCTTCTAGCCATAAACCAAACACATGGCTGAATATGATGAATTTTAGTTCTGACTGGTTACTTGTGTGCTTTTATATTGATAATTGATATCCAATCTTATTTTCTGGATTTGCTTGACATATGACCTAGAGTTTCTGTGAAGCTACCAGAGGTGACTTTTCTTTGGTATTTTAGGTAATTGTTCAGTTCTAGGAATTAAAGCAATGAGGGAGGATATGACTGACATATCCTCTGACTCTGGGTAATGGTCAGAAATCTCAAAGGATATAGACCAGCTCACTCTGAGGAATACAACAGTACTAAATCAAAAGAGGTCAGCTCTTTTTTAAATGGCCTTACTGATCACAAAAAGAATCCAAATCTTCAAAAGAAGACATAGCACTTATCATACATAATCTATTGATGTCAGATTTTTGAAAAATAATATACTCAAATGCTTATATCATATTGAAAAATATATTTTCTACAGTCTACCAAACTAAAAAACATATACTTCGGTTTCTTTCCCACAATTTTTTATACAATTGGGAATTCTCCAACATTACAGGCCTTTCTGAATAAATTCCCCTTCCTGACATTCTCATAGGTGTTCTTTCTGGCTTCAGAACTCTCCCAAAGAACTGTTACTATAAAGAAGCTAGAAAGAGTGATTCTGAATTAATTTCTTAATTCCTTCATTCCACCAATATAGATTGAATACAGTCTCTAGCCCTGGAATGGAAGGGTGTATCAGACCTGGTCCCTACCCTGAGAAGGCAGCAGTGACTCTTGGCGTGAGCACAGGTCAGAGAGATGTGGGTCAAACCTTGACTCTGCACCTGCTCATTGGATCCCCTTTCCACCCCCAGTGCGAGGAACATAACACCTCTGAATTTTAACTTCCCTACCTGTAAAGTGGAAATAACAATTGCTGTTTAGCAAAGTTACGGAGAATGAAGGGTCTAAAGGAAAGTGTATGAAGACCGAGCACAGTGCTGGTATATTGGAGGCGCCCCACAAAGGATGATTTCTTGTCTCCTTTCCTTAACAGTCACAGCCATTTGCTACTGTAGATATTCCCAAGTGTAAATTAAATTTTTTCCTTTGCTTTGCACTTAATTTCTTAGTTGCATACTTCCAAGATTAACAATTTTACTACTAAATGGTAGGGCAAGATGAAGTGGTCTTGGATCATGTAGAGAGTCTTTCTGAGGGTTATATTTAAAAAAAAAAAAAAAGCTTAGCTCTAAGAATTATCTGCAAATATATCTTGTCCTCCTCATTGTTCACAAGGAAATGTTGTGGCTTTTGCATGCAAATGTGCACATCCAAGACTTTCAGATAATCTATTGCTAGAGAATGTGGCCAAGTATGGTATCCTATGATGTGTTTGAAAAGAAGCAGGCTTGAAAGAAATAATCATAATCATAATCACAACAACACTGATTGAGTACCAACTGTTTGCCAAATACTGTTCTAAGAACCTTATGGGTGTTCATTCATTGGGACCTCATACCAATCCCACTGGACAGATATTGTCCTCATTTTACAGACGAGGATATGGACATTCTGTGACTTGCCCAAGGTCACACAGCCAATGGGTGGAGTGGTGGAGATTCCTGAATCCGAACCAAACAGTCTAGCTCAAGAGTCCAAGCTCTTGAGTACAACACCATACTATATTTTGAAAGTTCTCTTTTCTTCAAAAAAGTATTCCAATATTGCAGTAACTCACAAAGTAGCAATATCTGCTATGCAGCCAACAGGCATCTCTAGTGTCTTCAGCATAAATAGGCAAGCGGGTAGGGCACCTGGGTGGCTCAGTCATTAAGCGTCTGCCTTCAGCTCAGGTCACGATCCCAGGGCCCTGGGATCGAGCCCCGCGTCAGGCTCCCTGCTCCGCGGGAAGCCTGCTTCTCCCTCTCCCACTCCCCCTGCTTGTGTTCCTGCTCTCGCTGTCTCTCTCTCTGTCAAATAAATAAATAAAATCTTAAAAAAAAAAATAGGCAAGTGGGTAGATGTTCAAGGGTTTCTCTGAAGCTAAAGTATTACATATGGGCTTCTATGCAAACCAACTGGGAAGAGACTCTAGTGAGAAAATAAGGGCAGGTACTCCCAGCATCTGCATTAAGATTTCGTTTAAACTAATGCCACCTTCTAGTTCCATTTTATTAGTCATAAGGCTAACATTTATTGAATTTTTACTGTAAGATGCACACTTTTATGGGATTATACATAATCCCATTTAATCCTCAAACCAACCCTATCAGGTACATACTGTGTTTATTCTCATTTTGTTGATAGCAACACTGAAGCTCAGGGCAGATAGGGGCTTGCCCCGGCTGCACAGCCGGGAGTGTGCAGAGCAGGCACTGGGACACCCACTCTTATCCACCACACCAACGCTGTCTCCCTTGGAGTACACAGGGCCCTCCGCACCTCTCTCTGGCTCTAAGAACCACTGTGATGTACTGTGTGGGAAGTCAGCATGAAAACCAAACCATCATGCCTCTGACCTTTCCATGCAATGGCCCAGAAACCAGAAAGGCAAAGATCTCCATGGCTTGGGAAAGGGAGCTTGCCGAGGACCAAGGGTCTCCGATCAAATCGCGGGTCCCTGATCAAATCAAGGGTCCCTAACCCCAAGAAATGTCCTTATACGAGTGCAGAAGCTGGGGAACTCTAGCCCTTACCCAAGTGGCTTCTCCCCCAAATAAAGAAACTAAAAAGAGAGAGTTGAAATGGGTTTGCCTAGTTGGGGAGTGAAGGGAGATGGTCTACCGTGGTGCAGAGGGTCTTTGTACAAGAGAAGAAGAAGGCTCCGAACCGTAAGTGTAAGGCAGCAAGGGAACCAAGAGGCTGGCGAGAAAGGGAAGCAGCAAACCTGAGCCTGTGAAACACTCGCACCTATGGAAACAGAGGGCTGTGTGGGTGGAACACGACAGCCCGAGCAGAACACACCCCTTCTGCCTCTGCCCAAGAAAAGAGGTCTTGCTGCAGGGCGTCACTGTGCCACCTCCTTTGGAACTGCCCTTTGCTTAGTCTAACATTGGTCCTTCTCTTTTTAAAAAGTTCTATTTTTCTAAAACATATTTCAAAAACTGTAGGAGCCCAGTTTGGGACAAAACAGCCCCAGACTAAAGGGATCTGGAGGGTGGGTGTGAAAATGGTGGGAGAGACCCACTCTCTCTAGACAGCAACTGGTCCCTGGGGTTTTCTGGGTCATTGATGTGTTTGGGGCTGTTACAATGACTATTTCGGGAAACTGGTACACAGCATACTACATACACAAATGTCATATGATATTTTATTTGATGTGACGGAAGTCCAAGTGTGTCACCACAAATTTACATTCTCAGTGCTTTGTGCTACTCAGCTGTAACATCAAAGCAACTGCGTAACTTCAAACTGAGCGGGGGCATGAATCTAGCTTTCTGTTAAACCAAGTGTTAAGCGGAGGGTCTTTGGTTAATTACACCTATTTTGAAGAGCCCATTAAATTTCAAGTGAAATGTGGCCGTTTCTATCACCTTTTCAGGGCGGAGGGGGGGTAGGCGGTTCTCATTAAGTCTTCATGATCTAGCAAGAAAGTTCTAGCACTAACAAATATGTGACCACAACCCCAGAATTACCCCTCGCTGATGTTGTGAGGCCAACATATACTCATGAGCTGGGCTGAGTTGCAAAGAGATCTGATTTTATTTTTAAATAAATACATTTAGAACCAGGGCCCTCACTGGCCAAGTCGCCAAGTCACTACTGACATTGTGGTGTGTGTTTTTTTTTTTACCTTCAGGGCTTTTTAAACTAGATCTGATTGTCCAAGACTTGCAAGGTTGTACTGAGGAGGGAGGCAAGAGCACACTGCATAACCAAGAGTCATTTGTTTTATGCGTACTTAGTCCCATAGGTCCAATTCCCAATTTAACCAGTGTCAACAGATTCCTTCTACCCAGAAAAGTGGGGGAGCTAAAGTCTTTACCAAAAAAGAAGGAAAAAAGCTTCTTTGTTTAAATTCCTTCAGCATAACAGAAGGGGAGGGGGTGGGTACGGGACAAAGTGACAAATGAAGCAAGATTAATAGTTGATCATTGTTGAAGCTAGGTGATAGGTACAGGGGAGTCCATGACATCATCTCTCTACTCTTGTGCATGCTAGTGATTTTCCATAATAATTTTTTTAAATCCACAGAAGTACTAGGAATTTCCATGAAGTAGAGCTACTGAAGTCCAAACCTGATAGGGATGGCGTCCTGTGCAAATAAACCAGCTTGCCAGCTCAACCCCTTCTCCTTCAGGTACTCTATACTCCGGTCAACTTAGGTGCCACCTGCCGGTGGCTCACCTAGTCTATACTCTCCCACCTCCTTGCCTTTGCCACACTATTTCCCTCGGCTTAGAATGCCCCCTTTCCTTCCACCTCGGCTCCAACTATCAAAATCCAACCATGGAAGGCCTAGATCAAAGGTATCCTCCTCCTTGTTAAGTCTCTAATTACTACATTTGGAAATAATTTCTTCCTCCTTTGTACTCCAGAATTTTGCTGGTGCTCTCTTGGGCACAGCCAACTGTGTAATGATAACAATCATGGCAATAAGAAGAATCATAATAGCAGCTAATTCATACTGTGTATGAGGCATTTTAAATATGTCATCGCTTTCAAGCCTTACAATATCTTTTGAGGTTATTACCTTTTATTATCACACTCTACAGATGAAGATCTGAGGTTCAGAGAAGTCTAAGAGGATCCACTGTGATGTAATGCCAGATGTGTCACCATAAATTTTAAGCCTTTGTGCTTATGATCCTTAGTGATACCACCAGAGTAATATAGCTTAAGTTAAAGTCTGGCTGGGGCAAAATTCTAACTTTCAGGAAGACCTGAGAGCCCACATTCCTGATGACTACAATACTGTATATGCCTATTCCTCTTATTGAATTGTAAGCTCCTTCAGGGAAGGGACTGTGCCTCTTTCCATTTCGTGTCCCCCAAAAGCACTGTGTAGTATAATTCCATGTATACAGAAGATGCTCAATAATGTCTTGCTAATTGAACAATGTATTAATACAAAGCAGTTCTGCCTAAGGACCATGCCCAGCGCTTATAATCTAACTTTTGTCTACCTTCACATGGAAATGAGATGGACAGATCAGCCCATAGAAGATCTGCCTAAGTATCTCTCTTCCCCACCACCTCTGTTCACAGGCCACAAAACTAAAATGGTTTTCATCTTCTCCCTACACTGGCATTCTAAGTGACCGGAAAGAATTCTTCCCTCATGCTATTTTTTATGGAGCCTCCCAGCTGTGGACTCCTTCCCCCACCCCCTGTAAAACTCCTACCCCTGACAGCCCTAGGAAAAGCCAAAGGGAGTCAGACTTTGTCTCGGTGATGGCTCGGGAATCTGGAACTGAGGAAAAACAGGCTGATTTCCCCCTTGAGTTTCCTTGCTCTTATTGTTCCTTTCAGACTTCCTAACTCTACTTTCTTCCCAACCCGGTCACACAAGGTTGTTGTTGCTGCTCTTTGATTATATTTTTGACCTTCTTCCTGAATGCAGTGATGTTCTCTGGACTGGCCTTGAGAACACCTTGGGAGTAGGCTTGGGTGCCTTCAGTTCCTTCCCCCAAACCCTCTCAACATTCCTCTTCTTTTAGCTACAGGTCTTCTCCCTCCAAGGACCCAGCTTCTGCTGTATTTCTGCAAGGTCTTACTCCCAGCTGGCTTTTAAGACCTGAGAAGGTCCTGCATGATGAAGTGTGAGCTCATAATATGATAAAGGTCCGCCTTTCACTATAGCTCATATATCAATATGAGCATTGTAACTGAGGAAAAGAAGAGGAGAGAAGGCCTTCTAGTCCCCAAAGAATGAGGCAATAATGGTAAAGGGACCAGCAATGGAGGTGAAGTTGGGGGCACAGGCTAGTCACCTGTGGCTGGCTCTAAATGTTCCCTCTTCTGGACTCCCACAAGCTGTGTTCCTGGAGTGTTAATGTGATGTGAATTTCTACAGCTTCTTTTATTGAAAGTTATTTGCCTTGGTCATAAATTTAGCTATGCCAGCAAAATACCCTGGGGTGTGTGTGTGTGTGTGTGTGTGTGTGTGTGTGTGTGTGTGTACCTATCTATGAAGAGGTAGATGGGGCTACACTGAATTGTGTTGTATCAAAACAGTACTCAAGCTTTATCTAATGTCACTCATCTTGACAGCCTTGCATTTTCAAAGTTAATAAAAAGCATAAGGAAGCTGCTGCACAATCACCAACCAAAGAATCTTGGCCACCAAGCTAAATATCTAGTCATCTGTGTTGTGCATTAAGTGTGAAGGCACATATCACAGTTTGGGATTTAAATGGAAAAATCAATACCCTACAGGAGTCTCCAGTTGCACAGCAGATTTTTCTATCAGCCAATGCTTTGTTTGTCAGTGCCTTCTGATTACACATCCTTGTGCATTCCAGGCATGGATTTTGCTTTGCTTCTGTTTAGGTTACTTAACTCTCTTCCAAGAAGCAGAGGCTGGGGGTGCGGGGGAGAGGGTGGAGACAATAAACAGTCACTAATAAAGTCTGAAGCAAGGTCCAAGCTACCTGGCCAGGGCACTTTCTGTCAGCCCCTGTGGTCCAGAGGGTTAGCTGTGTAGCCCTGTGTCCTGATTGCTGGGAGCCTAGAAGCAACCTGTGGCCCCAGTGTTTTCTCCCAAGGGCCATCGGCATCCCCCACGGGGTTCCTCCACTTTCTAAACGCACCACTGCTCTTGCTGCAGGGAATTATGCAAGATGGCTCTTAAGCTAAGAAAGCACTTTGGAGCGGGACTTGCAATCTTTTTTCATGAAGTCTTTAAAAATTTGATCTAAGCTGCACTAAGAAAACTCCAAGGACTTCCTATTTCTCTCTTAAGAATGTACAAGTCTCTCTCATATAGAAACATAACTTCTCGGGGCTTCATAACCAGCCAAACACCACTGCTTCAGTTGCAGTTGAAAAAATTAAATTTCTCCTTGGAGAAATAAGCTTACTTGTTTTTTCTCTTTATTCTCCTTTTTCCTTTATCACAGAAAAGTATGCTGATGAAAATAAAGCATTTCTAACAGTGACAAGAAGGACAAAGATTATACCAATCTCTCAAAACTGCTGCTAACACAATATTGTGTTTAAGCATAGCAATGATTAAACATACATTTTCTCTAAAGATAGCTGAAAAAGATGTTCACATGTATGTCTTACTTTCTCCAATATAAACTGACCACAACCAGGACTCAAGCATGTTCATTTTACCAATAAATATTTTTTAAAAAATCAAATATGGCATATTACTTTTAACAATTTCTCTAAGAAGAAATAAGATACTCCCCAATGCGTTTTGATGCCAAAACATAGTATAAATGGCCCATAGCCTAGGGTCTTCTGCTGGATAACCACAGTTATAGAGTGAAATATTAAAACAGAAATGAATGAAAAAAGTTTCCCCCAACATAGGTCATGCTAGCAGGCCTGGAAGTTTAAGAGTTGAATTTTCAGAAAAAAAAAACTGCATTTATAAGCAGCAAACCGGCCTGCGGATTGGTGGGTCAAGGGGCAGGACACACAGAGTGAGTGGCGCTACTGTAACCATGCAGTTTGTGGAGCGGGGAAAGGCGTTTCTCACTGGCAACATCTAGCTGCTGCGGCTAGGATGGGTAAGAATGGCATTTTTCTCTCTTCTCCTGCTCTTTGGACACCTTGTTTCTAATGAACAGTTGGTATCAGAGCTAAGTCCAAAGACTGTTACATGTGGGCTTTCCTAATGCGGAGACCTGGCAGAGCTGAACTGTGTTCGGCCAAAAAACGAAATATAAATGAGACTACCTCAGAATGTAACAACTGAGCACCCTCATTCTCTTTCAGTGTTTTCATTTAGTTGGAGCAAATGTTTTTGCTTTAATGCAACTGAAGAGAAAAGAACATTTAGGGACAACATAGCTAGATCCCTCATAAAGCTTTTCAAAAGCAGTGTTTAAATCTCTAAATAAATGACAATTCATTCTCTGTTTACTTTAGGTAAACAGAAAATGCATTGCGGAGCACTCATTTTCAAAAGCTAATCAAGAACATTAGGTCCCAACAGATTCATTTAATAGAAATATAATAGGCATTCCTGCTTGCTTTTCATCTTGTCTTGCTGTAAATGCTAAAATGAACAGCAAATTAACCCTACATTGGAACAGAGTCCCTGTCACAGCTGATACCCTCTCTCTCACGACTTGTAAACATCCCCGCATCCTGTCGCTGCTTTGACTTCTCCTACATAGAAAAGCCGAAAGTGCCTGATTGAGTTTGGCAAGAGAGTGTAGGAATACTTGAATTCTAAAGGGAGTACTGCGTGTCAACTCTGCTATCTTTCCTAGCAGAACAAAATATTACCATGTTGTCTCCTAAAATAGTGTACAATTAGGAAGTAGGAGGAGGAGTGGAGGTGGGATTGTTTTTTTCCAAGCTACATATATCAACTGTCTTTCTCTGTATTTTTAACTTTAGTAGCCATTCTCCAAATGGCTGGTTATAAACTACGATACAAAACAAGCTAATAAAGACAGGGCCATCCAAGCTCTATAATCAGATATAAAAGATTTGCAAACAATTTGAGATCTTATAATTAATATTCAGTGATATCAGAATTAGCATTTAGAACTCTATACAGAAAAACTATAATACTTCATAAATTATGTAATAATGAACAAACCCTTTCAAAAACTGTTTTCACTGTGCTAAAGTAACATTCTAGACTTGTTGTAAGTATGTTATTCTTACAAGTAGTTCGCAGTTATTCTTGAAGGCAAGCCTTGGAGTTTCCTTAGCATAGTGCTGCTGGGGAAAATTTTCAGCATGTCCATCTTCATCTCTAGCCTGAAGGGAAATATAATGGCCTATTTAGGGACTTACAAATAATGGAAGAAAAAAAAGCTAAAAGCATAACAGCTCAGATCATTAAACAAACGGGAATCCAGAAATAACAACATTATTAAGAAGTTTGTTTAAATACGCAGTACGCCTTTTAGATATCAAAATTTGGGATTTATTTTTCTTTACATAGTTTGGTTTGAACATGCAAATTCATAGTGGTGTAATATTTTTAAATGATATGAAGCAAACCAAAATCAAGTAATTTTGTTGGAAATTACCACCACTTGGATCTTCCAGTGACTTTTTGTTGCACATTTAGGATCATATGACATACGTACGTGTTTAAACTTTTTGGCATGCTTAAGCAATCTCTAGATAATGCACTTTAAAAAAATTCTAATAGCAAGGCCATAAGAAAAGCAATTTGCATCGTTATATTTTGCATTGTAATACTATTAGAGATAAAAACTGATTCCCCTTGATTTTTAAATAAAGATCTGAAAGGAGCAATGATCTAGTAAGAACAATGATTCTTCAATTGAATGCAGTAAAAAAATAGATTTAATTAAGAAGCTGCATTAAAAGTTACTGGTTATTTTGATCTACACTGTTAATTAAGAAAGCTGAAGTTTAAATGGAGACATTAACAGAACCCATTAGCAATACCGCTTGCATACAGTCTTCTCTTCCTAATCTCCACCAGTCTCTGGTTTGGAGTTGGAGAGAGGGAGAGGTAGGTGAGAGGAGGCGTGTCTGCAACACACTCATTAAACCATTCATTTGGGTGACACTTGCACCCCGCTCTGCTCTCATCTCATCTTAGCCCTAACTGCTCTCCCTTTCCTGGCCTCCTGAAATTCACAGCTGAGCTGTCTCCCTCACATATGGCTTGCATATAATTATGCATATTCCATTTTGCACTGCATTAAAATGATGAGCTCCTGGCTCCCTGCCAGCTGATTTTAAAAAGCCCAAGTGAAGTAGGAAAAAGGAGAGAAACACAGGGAGAGCCGCACAGGAAGCAGCAGGTAGTTCTGTCTGCTGTCTCTTTAGATAAAATGTATGTCTGGCACCAAGGGAACAGCTGAGAACTACCTGTTGTGATGTATGGATGGAGGGGGGAGAAACAATGTGTCTACGTCTGTGGCACAGTGATGACAGCCCTTGTGTATTGTTTCTCCTTTCATGGAGTGAAATTTGCCCGCTGACAAGTATCACTCAGAGCTCCTCCGCTAGACTGGGGACTGTCATTTTAGAAATGGATCCAGATTTTGTCCATTTTAGGAGGTATAGCTTGTCTTTAATAAAGGCTTCTGCCACTTAATACAGGGAGGGAACTGGATGGAATTTGGAAATGGAATGTCATGGGCAGGGATATCTGGGTTATAAGAAGTCAGAGGGAGAAGTCTGTTTTGGTTTCATTTTTAAAATTTATGAACACCTCTGGAATTCGATGCCTTTTCATGACACCTTTTTCCCCCCTGCCAAATCAGAGTAACTTAAAAAATCCCGTTACAGGATTGGACTACATGTGACAGAAAGTGTAAGCATCATTCGCGTCTGGTGGTTATGCAGGCACTGAAACCAATGATGTTCCTTCTCACAGTGTCAAGCTCTAGGCTGCAGCTACATCGGGGTCTAAGCCAATAGAGTCTTAAATGGGGCCCACTTTAAAGTGGAGTGTATATAAAACAGGCAGCTGGAGGAAAAACATTAAGATGTCAGTGGGTAGGAACAATGTTACATTCTTCGATTCTTTGTAAGTGCATTTTAAGCCACTCTGCCAGGTCTCTTGAGGGCAGGGACCTCATCTACTTCATCTTTCTTAATTCTGCCATGCCCAGCGCCTTACTTTTAGTTAGTACTTAAACACTGAAGTAATGGGAAAAAAAATACATGGATAGTAACTAGACCCTACCATAAACAACTCTGCAGAAAATGCCACCTCAAAATATGCTAAACTTGGTGGTAGGTTTATTATATTCCTGATGCACTATGATACATATGCTTGGAAACACACTTAGCATATAGTTTACAAGGGCTACTATTTACATATATATGTCTATATTCAATATATATGTATCTTGTGTATAAATATTCATAAGGTGGAATATGTTTATTATGCATGTACTATGTGTACACATTCATACACACCAGATGCCTGGGGATATTTTCAACATTGGTGGCAAAAATACATCCATCCCACTTACATGTAAGGTGATCACAATCCTTTTTATGTTTTTAAGGGACAAAAAAAAAAAAATCCCATTGTCTAAGATTTGAAAGTGCTTCCTCAAGGGAGCTAAAGACTTCATACAAAGCCTATTAATTTATGAGGTTGAATAAAGCAGCAGTGGAAGAGAAAGGAGAGGGAGTCTGGGAGAATTGGAAGTGAAGACAGAAAGCCAGAAATCTGCTTCTTTATTGAGCCGTATATTTGCCTCTGCCTCAAACTCCATGGCCCTTGGAACAGTCTGCCTCTCACAATCAACCTGATTCCAGAGTCTAAGACAGTTCATCCTACGTTTCCACCACATGCCACTGAGATGGAAAGCACACAACATGCACGGAGACCGAGCGCCACCCCCCTCACGTGTATGTGCAGACACAAGCACTCACCCACCTCTTGCCAAAGTAATTCCTTTTGTATTCTGAAGTTCTTTTTTAGAGTAAAATTTAAAATTACTCTTCCTAGACCAAGTGAAATCAAGTGCATTCATCGAAGGCAGTAGTTCTCTCCTCCAACCGCATGCCAGAGTCATCTGGTGTGGCTTTTTAACATTGGAGCATGTCCTCCCCCTTCCACCCGACTTTTCCAAGACTCGGATTTAATTGGGCCAGGGTGGGGCCTGGACATGGGTGTTTTTTTAAAAAGCTCTCAGGGGACTGTAATGTACAAGCAGGGCTGAGAACCACTGATCTAAGGAGCATACCCAGAGGAGGGGAATAGAGCGGAGGCCCTTGGCGGAGTGTTGGCAGAATGTTCTCTAACCATGTCCCAACCTCACTGGACTGAACCACTCTGCAACAACTAAGAGGATGTAGGATATGGCCCTTGAGATGGTTCTTACTCCAAAGATTCGAGAGAGGACATGACTAGCTGCTTGCAGGCAAAAAATTCCTTATTTTAGTCCCTGGCATGACAACTAATCTTGGAAGGACTACTAGACCAGTTCCTCAAAAGGTCTTTCTGAATCTCTCTAACCAAGTCAAAAATCCCCACCTGTCCTCTCTTAGACTGGACACAGGTGTACCTTTATGCCGATTGGTGTGATTTTTGTACCCCCCACCACCACCCAAGGACCGCACACTTCCTAAGGGCAGGGATGGTGCCTGGTTCCCCACCATTGGACCATCAGCCCCTGCCACTGCCCGGTGCACAGTAATTATTCTGTGGGAATGAGCTCTATTTTCATTTCCAGCAACTCGATGGTGATGTTAGACAAAATCCTAGGAGCTTCCTTACCCTACGTGTAGAATCATTTTAGAACGTTTTATAATCTGTTATATATTGAAGCCAGTGCCTTCTTCTGCCTCTGCCCCATCTGGGATGGCCGACAATGGCGTAGTGAGGCAGGCAGGGAGGGGTGTGCAAACCCTGCAGATACTCAACATCTCCAGCCACAGTAATAACATGAAGCAGAATGACTTTTAGCTGGTTTTCTTATTGTTCTTAAATTCTCCACAGACAATGAGTTCTCTAACTGCCTGTCTTGGGGCAGACCACCCCACCACTGGCTCTTGGCATTTCCTGGGGCCAGGAGACCTGTGTTGATGTCTGACTTTGTTCTGGAGTGACCAGTTCTGACAGAAGGAATGCCAAGATACATGAAGAACTAACTCTCTCCATGTGTCTTATTCTCAACAGCTTTATTCTGACTAATATGCTGGCTATTTAGGCCAACTATGGGGAAAAGCAAATGGGGAGCTATTTTTTTTCTTACATTTTACTATAAATGTGATTGTCAGACCAAAGGTACATTTTTTATCTATTATTCTAAGAAGGCTCCACTTCTTGCCATAAAATAGAAATAAAAATCCTTCATTTAAACTGCAAGGGGATTTCCCCATCTTGCTGATAGTCATGCATCCATTTTCATGTTCTGTCTACCATTTGAATAAATATTAGATTGTGCGAGAAATTTAGACTAATTGCCTCTCTACTTCTAAAATCTCTGGCTTAAACAAACTTTGGATTCATGTCTTTCCCTGTGGATCATCACTAATTCACTTTTTTATTTTGGTTCTTACATACAGCAATCTTTAGTTCTCTTTCAAAGAATTCACTTCTTCCTTTGGGCCAAAGCTGTGGTGTCATGTGCCTATGTAAGCAAGCTCAGCATTTTTTTTCTCCTCTGGAGGACTCCCTTAGAAAATGTGGAACATTCTAAAAACAGCTCCACAGGCCTACCCCAGAAAAGTGAGATATTTCTGACTCAACAAAAAGGTTAACACTGTTGCCATTTAAGTGGAAAGATAACTAGGCTTCCCAGTTAATAACTCCCTGTGATGAATGGGAGTTTACACCTCTGTGTCACTGTGATTTCAAAATTTCTTCGGAAAACAAGAGAAGATTCTGCCTGGAGCCAGAGCTGGGGAGGGTGCAGCCGAGCCTCCCCAGGCTCAGCCTTCCAGGGCCCCAGCAGATGTAGAACCTGTCAGCTCGCACATGTGGTGTCGCTACCAGACTTGAGGATGTCAAAAATAGTGCATCTCAAACTTGTCGGAGTAAGTTTAGAGATGAATCGTTGCAGGGAAAAACTTTTGATATTTTAGAACTCATTTTGCAAACCAAAAGTAATAGAATTTATTTTCAAAAGTCAAGATGAAACCACAGGGACACCACTTCTGAAAATTCTTAGAATTTCATTTTCTAATGTCCTGTGTCTGGTCTCTCCTTCCTGAGTCAAATGACTATATGCGTTTCTCTTGAGGAAGCTCAGAGAGGAATAAACTGCAACCATCCCATGTGGCCTGCCTTTCAGTGTGCTGTGAATATCTTTGTGAACTTGACATAAAGGTCAGCCCGGTTTCTGGGCCCCTCGGTGAAGTTCAGCCCGTGCTGGCCCTGGGCTAGAATAATGCAGGGAGGCCCACGGAGTAGCTCTGGCTTCCACTGAGTTACGACCCAGTTATGCTCATCTCGGTGGCCCAGCTCCTCGTGACTGAATGCCCAGTTCCCCTCAACTGGATTCCTGTCTTTTACCTCCATTTCTGCTTGTAAAACTGGATTTCATCTGTCCTCCTCACTTCTCCTGGAAAATTCTGATACAGCATTCATTCAGACTGTAGCTCCTTTAGGAAGCCATTCCAGACCTCTTCCTCCTGGTCCTAACCTGGGCTCTGTACCCCTCTGTGCAGACGCGTGCAGGTGCGCGCGCGTGTGTGGTGCATGTGTGTATCCATTCCACCCACTGCGTTGCATTATGACCATCTACGTGTTTGTCTTCCCCACTAATCTGTGAGGTCCTTGAGTGCAGAAATTGTGTTCTATTCAGCTGTAAATCTCGAGAGCCTCATCTACTGTCTGGCATATTATAAAGGCTCCATAAGAGGTGAGTGAATTAGTGAGTGTGTGAATGAACTCCAATCCTTCCAACATTCTGCCTTGCACTCCAGTCCCCAGAGATGGGTGTCCTGCCGCTGAACCCCAGAAGTCATCTCCTTACCTGAGTCTCAGCAGGCCTCTGCCAGAGCTCTCTGATCACTCCTGCCTCCCACCTGGACCTTCACTGGCTATTCCATGCACTTCTGCCCAACACCTGCCCCTCCCACCCGGTTAGACACTAGAGTCTTCGCCTCACTGCAGATCTTGTACTCAATTTGGACTTGGGCCAATAATCATTTTGTCCACATGTTTCTCTCCTCTGCCTCCCACTCTAACCTCTGGTCATTGTCTAACAAATTCTTATCCCCAAATTCCATTCCAGACTAACCCACCCGGTGCCTTGCTCCCTATTTCTGACACCTCACCTAGTCCTAGTGCCCCAAGTCAGTCTGGGACTCCTTGGTGTAATGCATCTTGGTTATGACTCATGTCTTATCTTCCCTACCAGACTGGAAACTGCTTAACGGAAAATGTATGAAGGCCCCCATGCTCAGCAGAGTACCTTGTACAACAAAGAAACATGTACGTATATGCTGGATGGATTCTTAAGCTAAGACCCAGAAATGTTGTTTTTCTCCACCCTGAATTACCTGCCTCTCTGAATGGATCCCCTTAAGTATGAGTTGTTTCTATGCAAATATGCAAGTCAGTGAACATCAGATTGCAGAGAATTGCACAGCTCGTGGAACAGGATTGTGTGTGCCTGCAGCTTGGGTAGAGAGCTTTCTCTCGCACAGAGGACTCCCGCCTGGCATCAGGCTCCCTGCTCTGGAGACACCGCAGGCACCCAGAAACATCAATCTCTGGACCCAGGCATCTGCTCAATTCACGTTAGTACTAATTTTTGCATCAGGATCCTTTGCCCTCCCTTTCATTAGCTTGTCATCAAAGATTGACTATGGGATTCCTGCAGTGGTGCTGTTTTACTTTGTTCTTTTAACAAAATGTATTTAAATTCCCATTTAGCTAGTAGGCCAAGGGAGAAGCTGTTTCCCCAGTGAAGTTCCTCCTAATTCTCCAAGCTCCATACCTGCAGGCTCCTCTGACAGCTCCCACATCTCTGATGGATGAGATGGACTTATTTGCTGCAGCTCTGTTTTTCACTCCATGCAAACCTTTATATATATCATAAATTTTTAATATCCAATTTGGAGTCTTCAAAGAATAACAGTTACAAATATGCAACATGAAGATAATGGGAATCGAATCATGTTTATGGCCTCCATGAGCATCTCCTTAAACGATGTCAGGTCAGAGCCACTCAGAGCAGTGAGTGTGTGAGGCTAGCAGGCTGATCTCATGCCTGATTAATGGCTGCCCTTACTCAGGGGCCCTAATGGATTGCATGACAGTTACGGCAACAGATTCCACATCAGCCTGAAATACAGCTACCACCGAGCTAAAATATATCATGCTCGTCCCAGCACATTACAGCTGTGTCCGGAATAATCACAGCAGTTGCTAAGTGGTTCTGAAAATCCCTGTTTTTGCTTTTCATTTTTTTAAATCTATTTTTCCTCTATAGGACACAACTGCTGGATTTATCTTGCACTGCTTTTTGTCGGGTCACCTGAGAGTCTTTGGTAAGGATTGTTTTATCGAAGTGGTCCACAGGTAAGGCCCAGCAGCTGGGGCATGCAGCCCCCTTTTATATTCTCTGCGAAAGCCATGCCACCACATCCCAAGCAGCTTCTGATTATCTCAGGACCCTTGATCCATGGTGGATTATCCGGGCTCCTTGACGGCTCCCCGACCCCCCACCTCCTGCATCCGCCCACCAACTGCCTTTTGGCTTTTTCACTCACTATTCATCTGTATTTATTTCCCAGGGTCGTGCAAGGGGAAACAAAAGGCAGGCAATTCTACTTTGCTACCCACTGGCACCTATAAAATACTTCAATAATTGGCCTCATCTTGGCATTTCAGGTGGTCCTTTTATTCCTTTTCTCTGAAATCACTAGGCAGAAGGGGCCGGACTCTAGTCTTTATTTACAGACCTCAGGATGGACCTAAGAAATTAGAGGAAATGCGGAGCAGGCAAGGACCCCCATCTGTAAGACTAGGAAAGGATCCAGACATAATGGAGGAGATTTACTACCCGCAGGAAGTCTCCCTCAAAATAACCTGGCCTCAGATGGGAATAGGAAACACACCAGAACCAGATGAAGATACCGCTCTGGATATTATCAAAGATTCATAGTAATGGCTCACATCCCCACAGCTGTTACATATGCAGCAGACACCATTCTGAGTGCCTTATGTGTATTAACCCATTTAACACACACGCCCATACATATACCAAAACAAAACAACAACTTATGAGTAGGCGCTATCACTGTCTCCATCTTACATTACGGGAACCAAGAGCACAGAGAGATGATGGAGTGCACGCAAAGTCGCACAGCCAACAAGGGCTGGAACCTGGATTCGAACCCAGGCAATCTGCCTCCACAGCCCCTACTCTGTACTTGATAATCTGCTACCTCTCTGCTAGCGGTTTAAAAAAAAAAAATCAATGTGAAATAACTTGAAAATACTGACGTCATGAAGCTAAAAATATTTATTATTAATTAAGGGAGGTTTTAATAATTCTTTGGTTTTCTTGGGTTTTCAAGATTGAATACACCAAGGAACCTAGGAAAGGAGAGTGTTTAAGAACAAACATTACTGAAGGGGGTGGGGTGGTCTGCAAAGAGCCTAGGAAAAAAGCAACAGAGCAAACATGAGTCAGTAAGTCTCTGGCACAGCCTGAGGGAGATGCTACTTCAAAATTTATAAAACTAATCCTTAAAACAAACCAACGTCTTTGACCTGATTGTTATTAAATAACCTTTGGATCATTGATTATGACACCTAAGCCCATCAATTCCAGAAGGAGGTGTCCTACAGAGCTCACTCAACTATTCAGATCCTTTAGCAATTTCCTTTGTGAATTTCTAAAAGCATTATTAGTATTATCATATTACTCTTTATTAATCCCATAAATGGTGCTGTGCAGACTCTAAAGGACATTGTGCATCTTATCTCATTCAGTCCTGGCCCTACAGCATATAAATGCAGACTGTGGCTTTGGTTAACATGAGTCAGCTCATCAAAGCAGTGGAGACTCTTGGATGAACTGGCGAAATTAAGTCACAGGACTTGCCTAGCTGAGAAACAGGCCTAGACTGTGTGTAATTCTTCAAGGGTGGGGTTGTGGGGAGCCAAAGGCCAGTTCACCAGCCTCTGTTCAATACCACAACACCCTCCGCTACTGGGAAAAATTGAGACAGAGCAGCAGTAATGCAGCTCCTGTCAGGTTGGTGGCTAATTATCTCAGCAGGTGAGAAGATAATGCAAGAGGCTTAGAGTCACATCCTGGGAGAGTTAGCTTGCTCTGTGTCCCTGCCACAGAATGTACCCTTCATCGTGACCTGCCACATCACATGTATATGGGTCTTAGCAAAGGGGAGATGGACCTCGGGAAACATGAGAGAGCATGTGAATGAATCAGTGCATATCTCTCACTACTTTTAGAGGAAACAACTTAAAGGGCATACCCCAGTGATGGTGGTCATGGATAGCCATGAGTCACGAACTGAAACAACTACATCCTTGAATTAGTTTCCAATTCTGGGCCAAGGACTATAAATTCTAAATTAGCAATACTTGTCAAAGACCATGATGTCACAATTGTTATCTGTAATAAAGTTCAGTGCTCAAATCAACCTTTTTTTTTTTTTCTCCTACCAGCAACCACAGAAATGCCAAAATGAGGGTCCAGATACAACAGGGATGCCTACATCTTCTCTGCATGGTTCACATGGGCCTCAGTCTGCCCCATCCCCAGGGTGCCCACCAATCTGCAAAGTGGGCCTGTAGATGCCCCATAGTGTTCTGCACTCTCGTCACTGGTTCCCTACCAGCTCCAACTTCGAGGCCATTTCCATACCACTTTCTGCTCTCAACCCTCACCCTTGACTCTGCACCTGCCTTGGATGCTCTGACCTGTGCACTTGGCCTGGTTGGAGCTGTCTCCATAGACACTAGCCTTGAAATGGCCATTCTGGTCCTCCACTCTGGACAGCCACAGAAAAGTATCCCAACCTGGTCACTCCTCTGACCTGGGACAGTGTTATACTCAGCATCCTATAATGGAGCCCAAAATATAAGGTGTCCTAAAGATAAGAGTTCTTGGGGCACCTGGGTGGCTCAGTCATTAAGCGTCTGCCTTCAGCTCTGATCATGATCCCAGGGTCCGGGGATCGAGCCCCACAAGGGGCTCCCTGCTCCCCAGGAAGCCTGCTTCTCCCTCTCCCACTCCCCCTGCTTGTGTTCCCTCTCTCGCTGTGTCTCTCTCTGTCAAATAAATAAATAAAATCTTTAAAAAAAAAAGATAAGATTTCTTTAGTAAGAAATAGAAGTGAGAATTATGCAATGGTCTTAAAGATCTAAAATTGGCCTGATATAAAGAAGAAAGACCAAGACTAGGAGAAAAATCCTGGCTCTTACTGCGCACTGTCCACACAAATGTTCTGACCAACATGAAGCGATGCGGTGGTTTGTGCCTGTGGAAGCAGGCAAGGGAGAAAGACAAGGTGACACATCTACTCACTCTGCCCCCGGGTCTTGCAGGGTGTGAAGTCAGGATGTGATTCCGCACTGGATGGTCCTCCTGACAGCTTCAACTACCAGCCACATACCACTTGAACTTTAACAGAGGCACCATCAGGCTTAGAAGAACCAAGTCCAAATACCTTGTTTCCAAACACAGGGCTGAGGAGCGCCTAGGTGGCTCAACTGGTTAAGTGTCCAGCTCTTGGATTTGGCTCAGGTCATGATCCCCGGGTGGTGAGATCGAGCCCCACAATGGGCTCCATGCTGGGTGTGGAGCCTGCTTAAGATTCTCTCTCTCTCTCTCTCTGCCCCCCCTCCACAGCACACGCTCTCTCTCTCTCTCTAATAATAATAACAACAATATCAATAATAATAATAATAACAAACCCAGGACTGATCAGCCTCTCTGAGGAGACAAATGTAAAGATGGCAACAAAGGAGCTTCTGCTCAAATGGCATTCTCTGGAGTGTTCATTTTAAAGCCCAGCCATTCTGCAGATAATGAATGGAAGTAATAAAAGGTGGGACTGTGACATGTTTAAATAGGGGACAATCTTTCCAGCAGAATTTGGCTTGTGTTGAGGGCAGGGCCTGTTGAAGCCAACAGCTGAGTATCAGGTTAAGGTCCATTTTTAGAAGATAACTTCAGTTAACACTTGTTCCCCTGTCACCCCTTTTTAAAGGTATTATTATTATTATTATTATTATTATTATTATTACATTTCCAAGAGTTATATTTTAGAATCAAAGCATAGGTGACAAAAGACAATAAGTGTCCTGGGTTTCCACATCCTCTCTTTTTATGGTATAATTGAGAACAAGAGAGGGTAGTTTTCCCCTGCACAGCGAGCAGCCTTGCCCCTCTCATTTGTTCCATTCCATCTCTCACCTAACCTTTCTGGTTACCAAAATTCCCAAACTATTCCAGTTCCTCTGTACCCTGGTATCTCAGTTGCCCAGTGTGGTTCTAGATATGAGATGACTGGAGGCCCCAACAGAAGAAGGCTCCCAGACTGCAGACTGGACCCCACTAGAGAGAACATCACAGCTTCTAGAAACTTCCAACTCAATGACTGCTTCACAGAACTGTCACCACAAAGGAAGAAAACTCAGTATAGAAGTCATTTTGACAGTAAAATTAAGATTAAAGTTTGTTCTGTGCCAGCCACCATGCTAAACAATTGCATACTTTGGCTCATTAAAGCTCCTCAAACCCTTGTAAGGTCTATATTACCAATCACCTCCATTTTGCCAGTAAGGAGTCTGAAATGTAGAGAAATTCAGTAACTTATCCAAAGCTAAAGAGCTGACAAAGGCCAAGCTGGGGTCCAAATGCAGATGTTGCCACACCATGTGCAGGCTCTTGACACCCACGCCACCCTGGCTCTCCCATAGCAGCTCAGTCAGCAGAGGATGTTGGCTGACAGTGAGCAACAGAAACTGTAGATATTACTAGAAGGCAGAGAAGTCATGGTTCAAATGTTCCCATGGATCCTTGCAGGACAGAACTTTGCCCTCTGATCTCCCTTCTTTGTGGTGAAGCACCAATGCCCACTGCAGCTCAAATGGAGGTGTTCAAGGGAGCCAGCACCTCCCTGAGGGTCAAGGCCTGGGGGTCAGTCTACTTGGCCAAAGGCAACATAGGCAACAAGAACACAGCCAAAGTTTGAGCAGATCCAAACTCTAAGCCCACCAGGATGGAGGGCAATGGCCTTTTCAAGTATTCTGCACTTGAGGTATGGGGAAAAAAGAGGGAAGGATGGAAGGAACAGGGGTGAGGAGTACACATGGAAATGGGAGTTTGCCAGGGGAGTCCTATAGGTCAGCAGGAGAAACTCTGCATGGAGATGAGGGAGGACACACCCCTGAAGTTGACAGACTTCTCATAGGGGGCCTGCTTGTTTTGAAACCCCTCTTATATTTAATTTGCAAATCCTATAGATTTAAGATGATAGGGTTCCAAGGGAGGTTAAATCTTCTCTTGGGAATCAACATAGGCTGAGCTGTGTTTTCAAGGACAAAGGATTCTATATTCATAAAACTTTCCTTGTGGTTCTTACCTAATCATAGAACAGAAAACTGCTATGGTTTGATGTGGAAATGGCAAAAGGGGAACAAGAATGACCATTTGATATAATTATTACTAACATTAGCCTTCCCTTATTACTAAAAATAAGCAGAGTTTACATGCAATCAATTATCCTTATGTGTAAAATAAAGAAATTTCATTCATACCTTTGCCTTAAGGAATGACAGACCTTTGCCTTTGAATGATAAAAATGATTTGTCTAATTCTATAAACAGAGGTTGTACTACTCTGTATTTATACCAAACCATTCTATGTGGCATTGTGATCCCATAGAAAGCAGACAGCAATGACAAGGGCACTTATATAACTTTTCCTTATGTCCCATTCATTCATTCATTCATTGAGCATCTACCATGTGTTTGGCAGTTGTAGACAACTGAATAACTAAGCATCTAAAATGAATGGTATTCAGCCCACATGTCCAACACATTTTAATTTTTTAAGTTCAATGATAACAATAAAACAAATGATCCCTCGCCAACGTCTAACCATACACAATTTGGAGTGTCAAATATCACACATTTATAGCCTATTTAAAATTTAGATTTTTAAATAGTTATAATTTTAAAAAGTAAATAAAAGTAAACCACAAAAGGCAAGAAGTAGAAAATATTCTCATAGGCAGACAAGAATTATAAGGAAATAAAAAGCAAGAAAAAATGAGAGCAAATTCTCCAAGGCCAAGCGCCCCATGTGCCATTTGGTTGAGGATGTTCATACAGAAAGGGGTGAGGAGGGCCATTTGGTGCCAATACTGAGCTGAGTTTCATTTCTCGCACCAGCAGTAAAACAGGGGACCTAACATCCAGCTCAGAAATTCAATGCAAAGATTAAATGAAACAATTCATCACATGTCCTACACAATGCCTGGAACACAGTAAGCGCTCAATATATGACAGTTACTTAAATTTCAAAGACCCACTTTCTTCTCTGGAGAGAAAAACTCGGCTGTCAGGAAGGCAATGGGACTCACTCTCTCTTCTTATCATTGAAGTCTTAAAATTGTGTGCAACTGGGTGGCTCAGTTGGTTAAACGACTGCCTTCGGCTCAGGTCACGATCCTGGAGTCCCAGGATTAAGTCCCGCATTGGGCTCCCTGCTCAGCAGGGAGTCTGCTTCTCCCTCTGACCCTCCCCCCTCTCATGTGCTCTCTCTCTCTCATTCTCTCTCTTAAATAAATAAAATCTTTTTTAAAAAATTAAAAAAATAAAATAAAATTGTGTGCAACTATAGAGCATGCTCAATTCCTTAAATGATACAAACAAGCCAAAGACAAATGTCAATCAGAAGACACTGGTGAAGACTTGAGGACTGTTAGAAATGCATAAACACACCCACTAATCAGGATCCTAACCCTCTACACATCGATATTAATGACCACTTATCTCTCTTCTGCCATCGGACTACCCATTCCGCTCCCTGCAAGTAAAGCATTGTTTTGTTTTCTTTTTTATTTCTCCATCTCCTCTTACATTTCATGAGCGGTATCTCCATCAAGCAACTTTCTATGTAGGCTGAGCAGCTCGCATCCACGTGAGCCGCCGGGGATTCACTGTATGTTGAATTCCACGCCCATCACCACCCCTGTGGAAGAACTCAATCAAGGTTTTACTGTGGGTCCCTCCTAACCATCCATATCATCTCCCTTTATTCCATATTTTCCAGCTACTAACTTCACCCTGTATCAACTTTGTTTCTGACTCAGTGACAGGGGACAGCTGCACCATTTGCTGATTTAAAACCTAGCAGAGGTTGGGCACACATACACTGGAACCCACACACTCTTTCCAAGATGAATGGCCTCACTAAAGATAGAGAGGAGCAGACAAAATAGAGGGGAGAATTTCTAAACAATCCAATAGGTGGTTCAGCATTTGCGGAAAACGTGCAAACAAGATAGAATTTTCTCATTCAAAAGGCTAGGGTTTGTTTGTTTTTTTTTCTTGAAATGCTTCATCATCTATTAGGTCCTTATTCATTTTAGAATTCAGCACAAAATTATTGTCTTTGAGTTTTGTTGTTTATGTGTTTGTCCTCATCTTTCTGACACATCGTCTCTTCTTCACACCCATGAGGACCCTGAACCACCTGGCAATCTGTCCTCCACAAGTGAGAACCCCCTCTCCTAGCTACCTGTGCATTCGCAAACAGCTTTCTTTTATCTTACAGATTTACTTCATCTTGAAGTAAAATGTCCTCCTTGTATGAAACATTTTCATTTCCGTTTCTCCCCGCCTCCCGTCCTGCCACAGGAAGCTGCTACTCAGGTACCATACAATGTTTACGTTCATTTGTTTCTTTATATGACATCCTGCCCTCCTGTGCTCTATGATCGGATGTGTACCAAGATATAATCAAAACGAAATTGTATCAGTTTAGATCAGCATCTGTGGCAGCAATTCCTTAAATGATACAAACAAGGCAGTAGCTATAACGTCCGTCTTGTTTCAAGGTGAAAATGAAAAATGACATCTTTGATGGAGAAGACTCCACAGAGACCAGGGAGAACCGCAGCCTCTTCCCCTGCTCACCGACAGCTCTCTTTCCCGTCATATGGCTGACAGGTGTGTAATCATGTTCCTGAGTCACAGTTTGTGTTAAAATAACCAATTACCAAATGAATGAGAATGGAGCTCCAGTGTGACTGGAGGCCCTGTTGTAAAGTGATGATGTGCATCCAAAGCACAGCTTTAAAGAGAAGCTCCTCCCTGGAAGAGACTCTCCAAGGCTAGAAGCCTCTCCCACTGTACAGTGAATTTGCTCAAATACAGGACGTTTTTCCTCTGGCCCTAGCCCTAAGGAATGAAGAGTCCAACAGGGCCAGGTTGGATGATCAGGCCAATTTCCCTGGCACCTGAAGGTCCCTACCATTTCCTGTCTTTGATCTTTCCAGGACACATCACCGTCACCTCTCACGCTCACCCAGATTTCCACATGAACAGGGCAGTAACTACCATCAGCCTAATCTTATCTCGGTGGTGTACATCACCTTCCACCAGGCCCCATAGGGACAAAAGACAATGCTGAAGCCCAAGAGCCCTGACATTCCAGGTACATCTTCACCAGGCAAGGAATTCCCCAGATCTACTGCCCAAGAAAGGTCGAGTCCCAAGCAGGTAGCCTATGAAGCCACATGTTGTTCTATGTCATGGATATAGTCAAGAGAAGCAAATCCTTTAGCATTCATGAAAAATGTAAGCCCCAAAATCGCTTTCTATTGGCCCAAAGGTTATTAACATGTTGCAGGGAGTAAGTTTGCAAACGACTCAAATCAAGTCAATGTAGAATGTTGAGATAATGACTTACCTACAACAGATTGATTATAATAGTGTGGTTATTACATTCTAGGTGACCTTCACCAGGAACTCCTCCTGTCTGTCAGACATGCCCCATCGCTGTGCCCATGGGCGGAGGAGCCCTACTTCCCAGACCAGTGGCTGAAGAAGCTGAAGAAGAGGTGAAAGAAAGTTTCTGCCCTGTAGCTTTCCATCCGTGAAGCAGAGCTAGTGCTTCTTACCAACACTTGGTGGAATGAGAGAGTGGTTGTAACCACCATGCAACACCAACAGTGTAGCTCAAGAAAAGATTTTTGAGTTGCATGTCCACTGATACCTTTTGATGAGAAAGACTGTATGCTTTCAAACATGAAGTTTTCAGTAAAGCCAAAGGAGGTGCTGTTTCAAATTTTAGGCAGCAAGTATCAAAGTAAAAAAGTGAATCCCCAAAATCTCTGGGTGGGTCTATGTAGGCTAAAGGATACAAGGAGATTCAAGAGAGATTCAAGGAAGTGAGAGAAAAGTACCCTTCTTTAATATCTCTCAATCCTTTTTTTCTCTTATCACAAAAGATGTTCCACTGGAAGATTTACCTACAAAAACCAGACCAAAGTTACTTTCCTGTAAAAGGGCTTGGTAAGCTATGCTTTGCAGGATATGGAAAGTAATAAATATTTGAGAGGAAGAAGAAAAAAAAAATCAGCTGGTTTTCCCCTTCTGTGTTCTTCTGTATCGGATGGGTTTTTAACCTCAGTCTTGTTATCCTCATTAGCATAAGTGCTAATTACCACCTCTCCTCTCCTACTGGAAGGGCAACCAGGACACCACACGGGCTTGAACAATGGTTGACATCCCAGGTCAAGGCTGCAGGTGAGGAATGAGAATAGGGCTGTGTAAAGGTAAGTGGAAACCGGTGTGACAGGTGCGCTAGACAAGGGACAAAAGGGCAGGGGGCTGCTGGAATCAAGGGTCTCCTTTCCAAGGAGGGGCGAGGCCCACTGCTGCATTGCGTCTGATGTTCTCTCCTCCACTTATGCATGTGCTCCTGGCAAGTTTGGCAGTGGCACCTTGAGTGAAAAGCACACTATTTTGCACATATGGTGGAAAGAGTCTTGTGCATCAGTTGAATGCATACTGTACTACGTACACATTCTGTTTTATCTCCGGGCCCAGCCGTGCTGCAAACGCTTGCAAATTGGGAAGCCTTCTGTGCAGTAAAAATACGGACAAGAGAAGCTAGACTGTGACTTGTAAGATGCGACACAAGCCAAAAAAGCCAAAGTAACTAAAAGTTAAGGCGTGTGCTTCACGCTTGTTGCAACAAAGGCAGCGGCTCTGCGAAGGGGCAGACTCCCCACCAGCACTGGTTTCATTCCCCTCCTCCTGTGGTTCCAGGCCCAGCGCACGGGCTTCTCTTCCGCACACACAATGCCCTCTGGAAACCTCTGCCAGTAGCCATTGCTGTTTTCTTTTATGGAAAGTTTGAGATTTATGTGGGAAAAAAAATGTCAGTGAAATTTCTCATTTACTTTGGTGGGAGACCATGACGAAATTGCTATTTTTGTCCTGAGGTCTTCAGCCTACCATCCTGCAATGGGATGCCACTGCCCTTAGAGAGTCACCGGCATCATTTTCACTTCCTAAGTGTTTCTGAAAGCAAAATCCGATACTGCTCGGGATTCAGAACTCCCCGTATATTTGGGATATGAAAGCAGCAAAGTGCTGGGTTTTTCTGACCTTCCTTCTTCCCACTCTTCCTTTACCTGGTGCCCAAATAAAGTCATGATTTTTGTAAATAACTCCTTTAAAAGAGCTATGGAGATTGATATAAAAATCCTTTCTTGATTCAAATTACAGATCTTCCTTTCTTTTCTATTAGCCTTGTATAGGAAGAAGAAAACAGTGTGAGGGTGTAAAGATTTCTTTAACAAATGAAGACAATGTTTACAGGAGTCAATGCATTAAGGCTTCTGTCACTCTTTCTCAGCCTGCTGAACACGGTAAGTTCTTGTCTCAAAAATGAAGAAAGCAAGATGTAACCAGGTATCTGAGGCGCCTGAGTGCTTCAGTCAGTTAAGCGTCTGCCTTCAGCTCAGGTCATGATCCCGGGGTCCTGGGATGGAGCCCCACATTGGACTCCCTGCTCAGTGGGAAGCCTGCTTCTCCCTCTGCTGCTCCCCCTGCTTGTGCTCTCTCGCTCTCTCTCAAATAAATAAATAAAATCTTAAAAAAAAAAAAAGACGTAAGGAGGTATCCAATAGAAGGCATAGAGGAATTACAATCAGGGGTTCTTGGCAAAATACTGACTGGTTCAAGTATACAAAAGGGAAAGAGCAGAGAGTACCCAGAGTGATGCCCCATGCTGCCCCCACTATCTGAGGCAAGCTCCTTCTTAATCCCAGGACACATCTCTCCCCTCCTAACCCTTCCGTCTGTGCAGCATCAGAGGTTGTAAAGCAGCAGCCAGCTCACTAATGCTGACGTGAGTGCCTTCCCTAATTCTGCGTGCAGAATTCATGATTTCGTTTCCATGTTATTTAGAATCACCCTCTCACAAATGTTAGGAGTGACGGAAGTTAACCCCAAACGGGTGGGAAGCTTTCAGTTGCCTGAGGCATGCTTTGGCTCACTGCAGTCAGTTGTTCATTTTCAATATGCTTTTAGTTTGTTGAGCTGCTAGAAACAATAAAATACATATTTAAAAGATTGTGTTTTAGAAGGACTCCTCCACAGGCAACTTTATACTGCACTTTCCACTATTCAGCACTTTGTCCAGCTTTCTTTTTCTTTGTCAGGTTTTTGCGGCCGTTTTTTAAAATAAGTTGAAATATACAGAAAACATAATAAAGTCAATAATTGGAAATAGCTCCCATCATTTGATTCTATTAATAATAGTTATTATGGATATACCCGAAGTTCTCAATGGAGATTTCTGAGTATATATAGGGGAAGAGAAAGAAATATTACATACTCCAATAAAGCCCAGGTTCTTAAAAATGGACGTTCTAACAAAGTTATAAGAGAACCAGCCAGTTGAGTTTAAATACTGTTCATCCTTCCACATAGCCACTCTAGAGCCAGAAAAGTCAGAGCTGGGGGAGATTCTCTGGGCTACTTTCAGAGTCTCTTTACTAGTTTTCTCTTTGAAAAAATAAAAAAAGGATTTATTTGCAACACATCCCAGTCCCCATCACTTCAGTACAACACAGGAATAGAAAAGAGTTGTACTGCAGGCATCACTTCGTCCAAGGCACAGCTCTGTGCCCCCCAAGGCAGCAAGCCCGTCTCCCCCAGAGACCCATGCCCAGAGCCAAACTGAACACACAAACAGATCAGCCAAGAATGGAGTTGGCCCCAGGCCCCAGCACATCCCGCCCTCCCTACAGCCCTTCAAGCTCCCTGACGGCAGCCACGGGCACCCCCAACCAGGCCAACTCCTAGCCTCTTATCTAGCAGGATACATATTTAAACAAGAATTGGCCACTTTTTTTCTCCCTTTCATGGGCATATGTCCAATCTTCTAAGCCAAGCAGAAAACTCCTTGAGAGAAGGGACCGGATCTTATGTGTCTCTTTCCCATAATCCCCAGAGTTGACGTTCTGTGAGATGAAGTAAAAGGAGTCCAGAACACTGGAAGTTCCTCTAGGAAGAGCCTTGGTTAATGATTGAATACGCTCTGTATTAAAATGCAATCCAATCTCAGAACTGGACTAGTAAAATACGTATTTTGATGATATAAAATCAAGTATCAGTACTTGAAATGCCCAAGAATACAGACTTTGAGGAGGTAATTTCTTGACTTTACTCAGTCAAGAACACGGTGTAGAAAGTGACTTCTCATTCCAGGAGGAGCTGATGCTGAATGCGTCTTCGTCCGGGGATGCCTGGCTCACAAAGGAGGCTTGAGAGGCATTGTCTTGGGCTGGGGTGATCAGGCGGGGAGGGGATTTTAGGTGAGCACTACAGGTAGGTTTTCAATAGGAGTCTTAGTTATTTTCCAGGCCCTGTCTGACTTTCAATTTCACACTCAAGGAACAAGGCTGAGGAGGAAGAAAGTGTATTCTGGATTTTGGGGTCAGAACCACAAGTCTGGTTATGTATAATTAAGCCCTAAACTTCTACCATTGGTCCCATATACTCCCTGCTATTGCTTACCTACTTCTAGTTTGGTCATTGTTTCCTTTCCCCCTTCCTACATATGTAGGAAATGAATGAAAGACTCCTGATACCCTGGATGCCTAGCACAGTGCTTGACACAAGTGAATGCTCAGTAAATGTGGGGCTGTGGACCTGGGAGAGAAATCAAGTTGTCTACCCACCACATCTCCTTCCAAGGGACTGTGCACCATGTTTTGTGCCATGTGACCAGCGTCGGCTGACTGGACCAAGGATATGCACGTGACCCAAGAGCAGTCACTAGATGAGGTGTCCAGCAACCCATGACATGGCCTGTTGCAAAAAGATGAGCTCATTCAATCAGATTTCCTGTCTCAGGGACAAGAACAAGCACATACCAAGAGGCTGCAACACATAGTGACAGGCGCTGAACTGAAAGGTCATAATAGTGAGAGGAGCCGGAGAGGCCGTGAGGGTGTCAGACCTGCTGAACGGTGAGGACCAGATACTATGCGGAAGATAGAAAGAAAAACATGGAGTAGACAGCCAAGGAAAATCAGAGATACCATGACAGAGGAGATGGAGAGAAGCCAAGCCCAAAGCTGCCTCAGTTCTCACTGCTTTCTGCTTCCAAATCCTGCCCCCTTTCCTGAAGAGCCGGGCTAAAATAGACAGTAACATCTTCTGTCTTCAATTTAACTCCACTCTCTTCCTTTTCGAAAGTCCAGATGCTTGTTTTTCTTTCTCTCCCACGGTGGAGAGGGGAAGCAGCTACTGCACATGAAAGGAGGCTCGAAGGGTGAACAAACACGAGGATTTCAAAACCACCAAGCATCTCATCACAAACCTCTACCGCCCGCTGAGTCTGATGGACTGGGCACTGCATTAAATCTTAGAAAGGGAAGGCATGAGTGAGAACGGTCCTGTTTTGTTTTGCAGGAGAAGACAGCAGTGCTAACAAGCAGAACCAGGGGTGCAATTTCCTTCATCACTGAAAATCACCACTAAAGGTGTGGATTCGACAATGCTTTCTGTTTGGTGAATCCTGGAGTCTGAGTGGATTCTATTTTTTATGGCAAATCAACCACGGCCTTTTACCCTTCAGGGCATTTGTCATTTCTAATTTCTGAGAGTGGCAGATGTCAGCTCCCTTAGCAAGGAACAATTTTTTAAAATCTGTTTGTACACATCAGCTGACACAAACTGAGCTGAAACCCACTGGGGGAGAGTACAAGATTATGCTTGAAGCAACTAGAAAACAAGGCTTCCACTGCCTTCTCTGCACAGTGGGGGTGGGATGGGCCAGAGTATATTCTCACCCCCATTTCCTTTATTTCCATTCTGCATATAGTTCTAGAAGGTGCAGAGGCTGGTCAATTAATCTGAATACTCAGATCAAGTTCACTTTTAGGTTCACTTTAATTTTCTATGCTCTGGCTTAGAGATTAGGTGTATGTTATACAATTTAACAGAATCTCGTTTTTATTTTGTTTTTGTTTTTTTCAGTTAATATTATTTACTCACTCTACTTCTCTCCAGATACCCCCGGTTACAGTCAAAGTCCAAGAAAGTGCCAAGGATTGGGGAGTTATTCCCTTAACTCTGCCTCTGCTCCTTGGGCTCCACTCATCCTATCCCATGCCCATCTAGTTCCACTGTCAGCCCAGGAGCCCTGGGAACCTGGACTAGGCCCAAGTCATCTCCTACCCAGATGACCATATGCAAATTGAGTTAGCTTTAGGCCCCTCCTTGCCTCCCCCCGCACTCCCCCCACAACACACACACACTCATATAGTCTGAGTCAGACACTTTGCACCTGTCCGTACTGGATTCAGAGAACCCAGCATGAGAAGGATGTATAGGTGGTTCAGGGGGAGGCAGAACTTTCCACTATGGTAGAGACTGAGACAAGCTGGCCTCAATCAGACTGAACCTACAAGGACAGCTTTGTATAGTCTACAGCAGATTGAGACAGAGAGGAGCTCCACAGGACCTCACAGAGACTCCGGAACCCATAGACAGCTGGGTCCTATTTCTGATGGTCTATGTCACGTCCTTTGCTTCATTAAATATCACTGAGCCCTGAGGAAAAGACTTCTTAGGGTCTCTTGACCCTTCAAATGATGAGGGGACTTCATTTCAGCAAGAGTTGAAATACCACAGATTAATCTGTCATATAATCCAAACCAAAGAAAACACCTGGACAATCCCAAAATCCGTGTTGCAGTCACCCCCATCTCTCCGTTCTCTCTTGCCCTCTTTATTTTGATCTGCTGCCCTTTCAGGCAGTGATCCTGTTTTCTTTAGCAGACCAAAGGCAGTTTGTTTCTGAGTTAAATGTCACTTCAATATTTCCCCAAGTGAGATGTTTGAACCAGTTTGTGAGTTTCCTAAGCAACAGAGAAATGCTGGAAAAATATTTGGTATCTCAGGTCTGAAAGTTGCCTTAAACTTTGGCTCCTCGAGACAAATGAAACAGATAGATGGAATACTCCAGCCTCACTAACGTTTCAAGCTGAAAACTAACGTATTGGCCTGAAAGCACAGAGCTCTAAAAGTCAGCCTCCCAAAGCCAGGCCACTCAGGATGGTGCCCCCAAAGAATTTTAATGCTGAAATATTGTAGTGACGGTAAGAGAAACAATCACGGCACAAATCCAGGATCATGGAGCCACGGTCAACAACTAATGTGTGAGGAGGGAAGTAAGCTTCCCTAGCCAAACACAGAATTCTGCAGGAAAATTCCTGTGGGAACCCAGATTATGCCCTGAAGGCTGAGATTTGATTAACCTTCTTGTAGCATGTGTAACGACAAATGTTATTGGTCATAAAATTATCCAGCCCTTATTAAAACACAGCTGCAGCTCTGGGCTCAGTGACCTCCTGGGGGAGAGATTTCCATAAGATAGTGATAGACTTTATGGAAGGAGAGCGCCTTCCTAGCGTTGAAACTACAGGAGAGTGTTTTCCACTTTAATGAGGAGTTCCTGAGAGAGACCAGGCTCCTTAGTATTAAAAGCTTTAAGAAATGGAAGGACCAGATCACATTCAGTCTGCTACTTGGTGGGCAGCCAGCCTACAGCTCACAATACGGATCCATCTTCCTTTACAGAGAACATGCAGAGTCAACATTCTCACAGACATACCTATCTTGCATCCAACTGTTATTGCTGAGGATGTTTCCATTTCTCTTTGTCTTACATAATCATAGAATCCCAGAATTTGAAGGAAATTTAGAGACCCTCTGGTCCAACAACGCATCCAATTCTCCCACTAAGTAGAACTGTATGAAAATGAGAACCTATCTTTGAACGTGTTCCAGAGGGGCTATGCAACTCTAGGGCATATTATCAAGGGCTACCACAGGCAATGGAATGTACTCTTCCCAAGAGCTAGTGCTAGTCAACTCTCCACCTCAAATCGTGGGGGCCTCCCTTGCTTTCCTGAGCCTCCACATTCATGGGGAGGGCAGCTATGAGGCTCCATCCCCTACAAACCAAACACCATTGTGAGAAGAGGATCCTCTACTTTTCTGGCATACTGGCGAATCTTTGAGCAATGCCCTTTTGTCTATTACAAGTTTTTAAATAGCTAAAGGCAAAATAAGAACAATGAAAATGCTTATTCTTTTCTGTAGTCTGTTCCTCACTATTTATATCCTACTTTCTTTTCCTTCACATGAGCCACTAAACTGATTTTTATTAATAGTGCTTCCTTTGTGGGATTTAAATCTGCTCCTAGGAATCCTTCCCCAAAATACAGAGTATTTCCCCTGTTTAATTTCTCCTAACTTGATCATTTATCTCTTGAAAAAAATCAACACTTGAAGGATTGCAGAGTTGTGTCTCATTAATTTTTTTCTCAATGATAAAAATTTCCCAGTGATATAATTTTTCCTCAAATGATGTGAAAGATTTCCTTTGGAATTATTTTGAGCTATCAAATTCCTACAACCCATGGTTCTTATTTTTCTCTCTCTTATATATCATGTATCCAATTAACATTTTATCACTTTTTAAATTTTTATTATGGATTTTAAAAACATACACAGAAATAAAGATAATAGAATGGTGAATCTCCAAATTCCTACCACTCAGCTTCAATAACTATCAAATTTTACCCCCCTTCTTCATCCATCCCTTTTTATGCCTTCTTTGCAGGAGTATTTAAAGTAATCCTGAGTCATGTCATCCTTACATACATCACTATTCATTTCATTCTACGAGTTTTTACATAATGTTGATATTATTTTATTTCCCTCTTTGAGACTTTCCATATTTGGCCCTCGGGTAAACCATCTCAGAATGTTGCAGGGGGTCTCAGCATCTCAACACGTTGCATTCACTGTCCCTACTTTGTAGAGGGGGAAGTGGGGAAAAGGTTTCCCTCACAAATAAGAACATGCTATCACGAAATACAAAATTGTGGCCATGAATTTAAAGTCTCTTTTATTATGCCAAATTGGCATATAAAAACTATTTGGGAAAGACAAGTGAATGTGCATAACTATATAACTCAGTAACCAGAAGATAAAATACACTGCTGCCTGTATTCTCATCAAGATATCATGGTACCATGTACCAAATGACCTACCAACGTCTAAAGACAATCTTTCTTTAAAAAATTTCTTTTATTAATCTCTAAAAAGCTTCTTTTTAATATACCATCATTAAGTGAAATTCAGTATTTAAGAACCAGGGAGCCATTAAGAAGCAAGCGTGTGATGATTTAGTAATATTTTAGTTCAAAGAATACATGATTTTAATGATCTCTTTTGAACACCACAGAATCCCAGACGCTAGGAAGAAACAGAAACGTATGACACACCATTCAAGGGATCTATTTCTCTCTGTTGTTCTTACTTCTTTTTAACTATCAAGCTGTAATAATTATTCAGTCTAAGCAGCCCCCGGTAAATGAAACAGCCCTTAGACAGCTGTCAAGGCTCAGTCTTCCGGAAGCTTTGATTTTAATGAAACTCATTAAGGAAAGAAATTAACAGAAAATATCATAATTTGTCTTGTTTCAGAAAACTAAACAGAAACAAAGGCCTTCTTAACCTGACAAGGAATCTGACCAGCCAAGCTCCTTTATTATATTCAGAGCTCCACACCAGGCAGCTCTGCACATGCATCGCACTAGGTTAGAAAAAGGATCTCTTCCCAGAGGAATGGCCCAGCCCAGAGACTTGTCTCAACCCCATGGACAAGCCTCCTCAGCCAGGGCAGGCATTTTTAGAGCCATAGTATGCAAGCACAGAATATTCAAAGAAAAGAAAGGCTATGAACAATGTAATTCTCATTAAAGGGCTACGACTAGAGAAATTATCCACACATTTGGCTGCGTTAAATCCAACTTCTCTCCAGACAATGATGACATTTCCTTCTTTCCTTCCTTCCTTCCTTCCTAACTTAAAGAAACCCCATGAAGTATATGCTCCTTAGTTTCCTTTCCATAATGTCTGCCAGCTTAAATTAGGCTGGAATGTTTCAAAGACAGGAAGAAACATTCACCTAAATTTCTACTACTAGCTAGGACACTCTCAAGAAAGACATTGATGATGCCCACAGCCTTTACACCCATAGGTTCAGCACAGGCCTGACTGGGATACATTTAGATTGCATGTAGATCTAATTGGCATCTTACCCTGATAGGTCAGGTAACGCCAGAGACAGACCTTTCCAGATAGAAGGCCTCAATGAAACTGAGAGCAAGTATACAATTGACAGTGGTCTCACTGCTCTAAGCACACATTTTTTAGTCCCTCAGAAAAAAAGCCTGCAAAGGTGGTTGGGCTTTTCCAGGGATTTAGGCTGTGTCAGTAGGAGGCAAGATAAGGAACAGGCCAGAGCAGGGAGCGTGTACATGGCACGGCTGTACCCCTGTCCGTGCACACCCACTTTCAGCCTGATGCAGGGACAGTCCAAAGTACAGTCTGGTGGGGACAGAGACTGGAGTCCGTTCCCAGCCTGGTCACTTGTGGGTTGTCTGACCTGGGTAAGTTATTTAACTCCTCTGAGTCTCAGTTACCTCCCATGTAAGATGGGGTCAAAATACCTTTTTTATCACGTTGCTGTGAGGATTAAACAACACAAAGTGCTTAGCCCCCAAAGTCTGATACAGTGAGAACTTTAAGAATAGGAGGAACTGTGTGTATCCACGAGTGTATGGAAATGGTGCTAACGTGATAACCCTTGGGGGTCAGGAAGGCTCTGGGGAAAGGGAGAGGATCCTGGGAGCCAAGTCCTAGAAGGAGAGGAGCCAGGGAGGAGCCAGGTGTGGGCAGAGGGGAGACCCTGGAGGGGAAGCAGGAAGAGTTCCTGCACTTGGCTGAGTTTTCCTCCTGGTGTTGCACTGTCTTGTCCAGGAAAACTCTCAAATCCTTGCCGGGCGAGTCCTATCCTTACCATCTCCATCTATACAAGAGACCCAGGAGAGGGCTACATAAAGCTTATCTGAGGGCGCCTGGGTGGCTCAGTCGTTAAGCGTCTGCCTTCGGCTCAGGTCATGATCCCGGGGTCCTGGGATCGAGCCCCGCATCGAGCTCCCTGCTCCGCGGGAAGCCTGCTTCTCCCTCTCCCACTCCTTCTGCTAGTGTTCCCTCTCTCGCTGTGTCTCTCTCTATCAAATAAATAAATAAAATCTTAAAAAAAAATAAAAAAAATTAAAAAAAAAGCTTATCTGAGCATTCCTTGGAATGGGGAAGGTTAGGTAACACTACTGAAATCCTCTTTTAAAAAAGATGGTTGGTAAGATGAAGGCAGGAAGCTGCTAAGAAAGTAAGAGCCACCAGACAGACAAGAGGGGATAAAAGAAAGGTTCTTCTATGGCACACAGCATTATTTCAACTGTTGAAAAAGTAATTTTGAACTAGTTATTTTCTACCTTTTTCTGGCCTCCATTTGATACACAGAGGGGTATCAGACTACCCCACTAATTGCTGTCCCCCTCACTAAGGTAATAAATCAGTTCTATGCAATACATTGAACACTGTTCTTTTTCAAAGAAGAAAGAAATTGACATGTATATTGCAAACCAGTAAGTGACCATGACTGAGATTTCTACATTAGATTAGGAGTCAGTGGTTGCATGCAAGGTACACACTACATGTGGATAGTAATAAGGGAAAATAAGCAGACCTATGTGTCACCGAAACTTCATACAAACCCACACTCTCTCACACAATACAAAATAAGTTTCATATGGAGATACCACAGAATGGGAGAGAATAAGATAATTATCCCTACTACTACAAACCTGAGAAGACAGATTAGTTAATCTGCAAAGATTTTATATAGCCCAACGACTTGGGAACAAAGCCATCTGGTTGGGTGATCAGGAGATTAAGGACCCCCTAACTCGGGGTCCATTTACCCCAGACAGGATTACACATACATTGTGGCTCTCAGTCTTTTTACAGTATCTCCTCTTGTTCTTGTTTCATGCCTGTTTTTATTGTTTTCTTAGTTAACATAAATGTCATCTGAATGTTTTTATCTCTAATCCATTCGGATTCTTTGTGCTACAGGATTTGCATATTGAAAGAAGAAAAAAATCTGGTTATCAACTAGTGTAATTTGTGTAGCCTCCACCTCCTCTGTAACAGTTCCCAGTTTAAAAAAATGCACCCAAAGCTTGAGGGTAAAAATGAGGTTATCTACTAGCCTACAAACTAGCTCTTTGAACATCTAATTAATCTAATTTGGTAAACAAATTAACGTTCTTTTCAATGTTCCTTATTTCAAAAAGTCAGGCTTAGTTTATTGAGTCCATCATTTAGTACAAACCCAGTTCATTCAATCGTTTGATGAATATTTGAGAATTTTTAATATAGCTGACATGGTTTTCAACATTGGGGCTATGCCAGTAAGCAAGATAGACATTATCGTGATCTTCATGGGGTTTTATTATAATGGGAAGTACAGACAATACACAAATAAATATCTATAAAAAATGTATGATATCCAGGAGTATTACATGCTATGAAAAGAACAGCAGTTGTAAGAAGTTAAAGAATGATGGAGCTGCTGATCTACGTAGATATTTGTTGAATAAAATAAAGTGCTCAATTTGTAATACCAGTAGGGCAACTTACATTTTTTTTTCTAATCTCCTGAGTGTGATATGAATTAGCATGTTGGAACAAACACATAGCTATGGTTTCTGCAGTTTTATGTATTAATTCAATTTTATTTATTAATTTGTACTCTGCCTCATTCCTGAAAGGATTTATGATAGAGCTACTCTACAGTTGCACAAACTGCCCTGCCCCTTTGCTATTAAAGAACTAGATCTTTATGAAAACAGAGACACAAAGTCATTTCCAAAGTATTTCATTTTCTCTCAATCTCAAGTTGATTTCCTTGACAATTTAAGTGTGTCAGTAAGTACTCAGAACCAAGATCTTCCAGGAAGGTCAGATGAAAAGGCTGAAAAATCAATACAGGCAGCAACTACTTCTTATAATCACAATTCTCATAGAAACTTAACTTTGTAATTTTTTTTCACAATGTGTCAGTCTCCAAGCATATGAGGATTGATCTTGTCTGTAGCCAGCATCCTAACTCTAAAATGTTCAAATTTTGCATTCTAGTTGACATACAATAAATGTCAACATGACATGTGAAGGTGGAGGCAGAATGAAGGGGGAAATTACTCATAAATCATGCAGCCATCTTTTGCTGATCCTCCTTGGTAGAATGGAGGTGGTCTAAATGACACAAAACAAAGAATAACCTAAAAATGCAATGGAAAGCACGCAACCAGTCCCCTACTGATAACCAATCCCAGCCCCTCAAAGTTCCCAGCAGCCAGAATTTAGAATGATGATGACAGGCAACCCTCTGCATTGCTATTAAAACTCAATTCATGAATAATTAAGTGTAGTCTACACAAAATGTGAGCAAATAAAGTGAAATCGCTGTTGCAAATCCACTACTTGGCACTCAGTGTCCATCTGTTGAAACATTTTATAATAACTTTCCAAAAGTTTGACTTATTTTGACCAAGCCTGATATACAACTAAAGGATATGAGATACACTTTGATTTATAGTTCCTTTTGTCATTCCCAAAAGAGTAGCCATTCTGTTTTTAGATGGCTATATTTCTAGAATTTTTAATAGTTTGAGAAAAATTTTATATGGATATAGCAAAAACAGAATTCTGCTTCTGAAACCAAGCCTATAGTTCACAAAAGCACAAATA
This sequence comes from Callorhinus ursinus, assembly GCF_003265705.2. Lineage (NCBI taxonomy): Eukaryota > Metazoa > Chordata > Mammalia > Carnivora > Otariidae > Callorhinus > Callorhinus ursinus. The sequence goes on along the minus strand of NW_027397068.1, from coordinate 27,420,649 downwards.
TTTATTTAATAATTTTTTTAAATTTTTATTCAATAATTTAAAAGTTGAAAATATATATTTTACTTTTCAAATCTACCAAAGGTATCCATTACTTACTTATGCCAAGACAGTTTATGTTTTCATTTTTCTGTTGATTTCAAAGGAAAAAAAACCTCTAAAATGTGAAATATACTTTCCATACCTTAATTTTAGCTCTGCTTTGCATTTATTCTGTTTATCTTTTTTTTAAGAGAGGAAGAGAGGGTGGGGGAGGGGCAGAGGGAGAGGAGAAAGAGAGAATATTAAGGAGGCTCCATGCCCAGAGTGGAGCCTGACACAGGGCTCCATCTCACAACCCTGAAATCATGACCTGAGCAGAAATCAAGAGTTGGACGCTCAACCGACTGAGCCACCCAGGCGCTGCTATTCTTTGTTTATCTTATCACAAAACAATCCTTGTATCAATAACAAAATGAGTGTACCAAGTACACACAAGATCTATGTATATTTAATAAAAGTATTAGTAAAGTCAGAGACTAAGTCAAAGCCTGGAGGTATGTGAATACTTTATAAATCATAAAATGTGATATAAATGTATATTCTTCTTACTAGCATTGCTACTTATGACATCATATCAGTTCATTTCCTTTCATTATATAATACCTTAGGCCACAACTTTTTAAATTATCACATGGCTCTCTTTTATCAGGCACCTGATTTTCAGAATTGCCAGATGGACAGACACATGCATCCTGAGGTCTGACTAGAGTCTGATTCACCCAAAAAGAAAGAAGATTCAGACTAGCCCAGTGCCTACAACTGCTGAAAGATCCGTCCCAGCTGATTATTTACATGCTACCTCTTCTTCCTGTGGAACTATGACTCGTGTCCTCACAGTCAAGGTTTGTACATGAGATTGTGCCACTTGCTTTGTCAGGCACACATTAATGCAGTCGAACTGTATAATTAATTCATGCCCTTTTGTCAAGCCAAGTTACAAAGAAAGAACATTGGGAAACCACACCATTACCTCCTTTGATATCTCTACACTGTGTTCGGGCATTTGCTCTCAGGTGCAATGGATCCAAATGGTCTCCAGAAAATGTCTGAAGTAATGGAGTTATGCCGCTGTGAGCACCATGAGATTTCAGGGAAGCTGACTTGTGTGTGTGTGTGTGTGTGTGTGTGTGTGTGTGTGTGTGTGTGTGTTTTCCTAGAAGCATGGCACTGGTGTAATAGAAAACTTTTGACTACATGGAGATTTTGGGAAGGCCATTATGAGGTCATTCAGCATATCAAGGACAAAGCACTGATTTACTGAGTTAGCTTCAGAGTGTGCATTTGGGCCTTTTACAAACGACAAGCCAGTGATGGGGATCATTAGACGCTACCCTTGACTCAGGACCATCTCAGAACACCGGCTGCCTGTGCCCCACTATAACATCTCTATTATTTTAACAAGCAAAACCAAGGTCTGGTTTCCACGACTTGCCACAAAATTCTCAGGTCAAGTGTAAATGCATATTACAGAGCACCCTCTGGCATGTGTTGTTAGAGTCCTCATTAAAAAACCTCCAAAAGTCTTCAACTGTGCAATTGGAAATGTTTCCAAATCCTCTTATCCCCAACATAACAAATCCCATTGTTTATTAAATCTGATGTTTTGTAAATTGGATACGGCCTGGCTTATGGGGAAGGAATATCTTCCAAAACAACCCAAGAGAGTTCTTAGGGAAAGACAAGCAAATCAGGAGAGCCCCCTTCCATGGTAAGAAGACAATTCTAGGACTAGGAGACACAACAGCATTGCTAACCAATTACGGTTCTGTCTGGGTCATGCGCTATCTGTAGCAATAAGAGGCAAGATGGCAGATGCCCTGGGTTATTTTAATTAATTTAATCATGTGACTAATTGGTCTCTGCTGGGTTTCTGTGGTAACTGCTTCCTAAGTGCTGATGGGCAATTGTGTTAAATGTAGCTTGGAATCCGCACGTAGGGCGCAGTGCCTTTGGTGAGCTCGGGAGCCGAGCCCTGCAGCTGCGCTCGCTCAGAAGGTGCCCTGCTGGGTCTCTGATTGTCTGACGGCGGAGCGCTTCCAGCTGCAGCATCCTCTGGAAACAGGCACTGCCTCCCTTTCCTCAAAGCCACTGCTCACCTACCTACGTGGGCGCCAACTCACTGTGGATGCAGGAAAACGATCTGTGATCAAAAAATACCCAGGTTCGGCAAGGGTTTGGGAATTAGACGGAGAAAGGTATCTGTAATAAAGGGACACTGGAATAGGGAAGAGGAGGGAGGGGAAATTAAGGCTACTCTTCTGTGAATAATATGCAGCCCCAGAAGCTATCATGTGTTATTCATAGCTGTCCAAATGATACTAATAAGCCATCCTTTTTAAATGCCTTGCGGGGTTTATCTTTTTTTTTCCCCTCATTCTCTTACAATGCCATCTCCTTGTCACGGAGAAGGTGCGTGGGAGAATGGGTGGGTGGATGGCCAGTTTTAGAGCGCAGTCTACTTCAGACAGATGGGAGGAAAATGACTTCCAAATTTTCTCATGAAGTGGGATATGTTTGTATTTGCGCAATGCATTCTAGCACCTGTGCAGAGAAAAAAATGTAATCACAGATTTCCCTCAGAAGGGGATTTAAAAAAAAAAGTAAAACCATTAACTGCAGCACAAAGATGCTGCTCTTCTTGATCAAGCCCTTCCATCTGCAGTCCCAAGCAAGACTCTGAGAACAATAGTTTCTTCCCACCCCACCTGCACCCTGAAGAACAGGTCAATGTTTGGACTATTCTAGAAACTCAAGAGAAACTGCTTTCTGAGATCATTCTTGTGTCTATTGGAATGGCGGTATGAGTGATATTTTTTTCCCAGAGCAGGAGTGGGAAGGCAGTAGCAAGGTGACGTTGCTTTTCCTTCACAAATGTCACAGTGACCCAAAGACACTATTCTGTGTCCTGTGTGTTCCAGACTTCTGCAAAGGGGCAGCTCCAATGGACTCCAGCCCTTCCTCTTCCCCCCTCCCCCTCACTTGCAGACATGAAGCAACATCTCAGTAAATTAAGCTAAATTGGCTTCATCTAAAAATTTCACATTAGAGATGAACCTTAAATGGGCTGACAGTCTAAATTCCTTTAAGAGGTGGCGAGGAGTTCTGTTAAGTATTACAATGCATCTGACAGGACATCCAGGCAGCAAGCATTATTTAATCCAACATCTTGCTAAGACCGGTAGCTTCCCCACATCTGTTATGTCTCTGTAATGCAAATGGCAGAATCTGTTCATAACATCACCAGTTTTGTGACTTTAAGGACATCCATTTTGAGAAGTACCTGTCTGTTTTAAGTATTGAACAAATTACTGAAAAAATTGTGTCGTTTGATTCTCAAGGTCTATATCCTGGAATAAGCATCATTTCTGGCACTGAGGCAGAACTGCCCTCTCTCCTAATACTGTAAAGTTGATTATTGCGTGCTTATTCTAAAAACCGGCCTGGGATGCTGAGCAGCACCAGTCAATCCCCAGTCTTCTTGTGCTGTCCTTACACTGACAGATTTACAACACACCTCTCTCTGTCCCACACCTCCATTCCAGGTGCACACGTCAGAATGCCATCCATCCTGTATGTCTGGCTTAAGGAAAGAACTCTAGTTTTCAGAACAGCAGATGAGGAGCTGAGTTTTCCCACAACCAATCACTCTTAGTTAGGATTCTAAATCTGAATTCAAGAGGTCAATGAATGAATTTCAGAAAGCCCACGAACCCATGAAACAATCTGTAAAATTCTGTGTGTCTGTTTATTTCCTAGAGAAACAGTCCACGCTGAACTTACAAGAGGTTAAGAACCCCCTGCCCCAGTTCCCCAGTTTTCTCTGCTGGTTTCTGCCCCATTCTCCTCCTACCCTGTCTCTAAGCTAGCTGACCGAATTATTGAAATGGGAAAGCCTTAGCTATCATTTCTTTATCAGCCTACTTTAAAACAGATTCAACCATCTATCGCTAGATGAATGGATAAAGAAGATACGGTCTATATATATACAATGGAATATTACTCAGCCATAAAAAATGCAATCTTGCCATTTGCAACAACATGGATGGAGCTAGAGGGTATAATGCTAAGTGAAATATGAGAAAACAAATATATGATTTCACTCCCATGGGATTTAAGAAATTAAACAAACAGAAAAAAAGACAAAAAAAAACAGACTCTTTTAAATACAGAGAACAAACTGGTGGCTGCCAGAGGAAAGGTGGGTGGAGGGATGGATGAAATAGGCATAGAGGATTAAGAGCACACTTATCATGATGAGCACTGAGTAATGTATAGAATCTTTGAGCCACTATACTGTACAGCTGAAACTAATAAAACAATGTACATTAAATACACGGAAATTAAAAATAAAATAAAAATAAAAATAAATAAATTCAACCATTCTTGTCCCTTGATAGTCAACCTGTCCCCCCAGACAAGTCCCCTGACATGGGCCAGTCCTTGTAAAGGATAAGCCTCGTGCCATGAACAGCAACACAATCCTACAGGACAGGCCTGAGCATCATCTCCTTGTGCCATGGACACCAGACCAAACATGGCAACAGTCTATGTCTCCATTTAACTCATCACCTTTGGCCCAAGGCTGAGAACTAGCATGGAAAGCTGCGTGGGAAGCTGCTTCTCCTCCTTCACTTCACTCCTCAGGCCCGTCCTCTGTGTCTGGTCTTCTTACCATGGCTCCTTCCCCACCAAGTCACCTCTGCCTTCCTTTCCTTCATTTTCACCTGATACAAGAGCTTGACAGAGCACATTTTAAATGTTGAGCATTCCCTTTTACTGTCTGATCAAGATCCTCATCACCCCCAGTTCTCCATCAAGACAAATGCATACTTAAAAGCAAATTATAAATGGGGCAGCCATTGGCCATTTTTAAGAGATAAATAAGACTCCATTAACAGAGTCCACAATTAAAGTTTAGAAAAACTAACAGAAATACCTCCATTTAACTTGGTGAAATTGCAGTCAAAATCAAGGAGAATCCAATGGTAAGACCTTGAAGGCCCCCCATCCTGCCATAATAATTACATTTAATACATATCTATCTATTCATCCAGTATTTTCGAGCTGGGTTCTCAGTCCATTAATGAGTCCCAACCAGCAACTTCTTAATGAAATAGAACAGAACAAAACAGAAAATACCAGAGCACATCACATAAAAAAAAATAAGTATTATTTCAGGAAACCTTTGGTTCAGTTTTTTCTTTGTTTTTTAGAGAGAGAGTGAGAGTGTGAGCACCAATTGGGGGGAGGGGTAGAGGAAGAGGGAGAGAGAGAATCTCAAGCAGACTCCCTGCTTGGGCGCAGAGCCTGTCATGGGGCTTAATTTCACGACCCTGAGATCATGACCTGAGCCAAAATCAAGAGTCAGAAGCTCAACCAATTGAGCCACCCAGGCACCTCACTTTTGGTTCAGTTTTAAATGAATATACCCTCTTTTGCATATTCTAAAGCCTAAGCATTTTTCATATTTTAATACTTCTGAAATCAAGATGCATTTTATAATTGTTGTCATCCCGGTTGCAGATGTGATATAACTGCATGAAAATCTTTTGTTGACACTTCCTGGCAAAATCAAGAAAATGCCAGCCTCAAAGTGACTTAGGTAATATGAAGTAGGGCAGGAGTCGGGTGTGTGTGTGTGGGTGTGGGTGTGTGTGTGTGTGTGTGTGTGTGTGTGTGTGTGTGTGTGTATGCATGTGTATGAAATTACAAAGCAAGATGCATTTCTTACTACAAGTTCACAGTAAATAAAACTTTGAAAACTAGCATACCAAGCCCTTTTATAAAGGGTATATGTACACTTACTAAATACTGATATTCTAATGAAAAAGAAAAGCAGTTTCTATTACTCTTCAGGCAACTGCCATTACAATTCTCTTCTTGCTGATTTCAGAGAACGCACGCTGACCACAGCGCCGATCGTACCCACCCCTCACTAGCTGTGTGGCCCCAGCAAGTCACTTTTCTTCTCAGGGCCACACTTTTCTCATCTGTAAAAGGAGGATGTTGGAGAAACTTTCTCCCATTGCTTTCAGCTTGAACAGTCTGGGAAGTGTGCAGATATGCATTCAACTCTTTATATATCTGTCATGAACCCTGCCTATATTATCTCCTTCTCTGCCTCCTTTACTTCTTTTTAAGATTTTATTTATTTATTTGACAGAGAGAGAGCGAGAGAGGGAACACAAGCAGGGGGAGTGGGAGAGGGAGAAGCAGGCTTCCCGCCGAGCAGGGAGCCGGATGCGGGGTTCGATCCCAGGACCCTGGGATCATGACCTGAGCCGAAGGCAGATGCTTAACGACTGAGCCACCCAGGCGTCCCCCTCTGCCTCCTTTAATCTCCTGTAAACGTTTTCCTAAATACAACCTGAAGACAAAAGGATGTCCAAAATCAATTTTTTAAGTCATAGGATATGGTTTTCAGCAACCCTAGAAAGTCTGTGATATTTTAAAATGTTAAAACATACTCTGGGAACTACAATAAGGCCTATACATTTGTTTTTTAACGTGTGACAAGTAGAGCTGCCATTGCTGACTCAGATCCTTTAAACTGCCCTGCCTCCCTTTGCTTTTCTCCTATCTGTCCCATTTTCTGTCCCAATCTGCATTTCAGTCTGCATCCTGGCATATGCTCACTCATGCAGAGAGCCTGGCCCATGAGCTGGGGAAGTCACTCTTCGGTCCCCAGTTCTCCTCACCCACATCCGTTCCAGCACACCTCATACTGTATCATTTGTTTACTTGTCTGTCTTCCCCATTCCACTGTGAGAGCCTCCTTAGAGGCAGAGACGTCGCCTTTATTTATCTTGGTCTCCCCAGCCACAGAATAATGCCCAGCATGCTGTGGAGGCTGAAGAAATGGGTAAGTGAATAAATGTGTGGCATGAAATTTCCATACAAGTACAGGAAAACTCACACACTCAGGCAGACATTCCTCTCAGCAGAAACTATGTCTCCGATTTCTGTGCTCCATGGCACCCGGCCCTGAGACAGGTCTCAGCCTCTGAGGACCTATCAGAGTTGCTGGATGTGCAGGACACAGATCTCTGCCCAAATATGCATTTCTGTGCTTCTCTCCTGCCTTTCACTTCCTCAGTCTATTCCAGTGTCCTGACCCAAGCCAAAAGTGATGGGCGCAAATGTCCCTGATCTGCTAGCAATAGCTCCTGAAAGGGAGCTGAGTGACAGAAGGGGTTATTTCAGCGTCAGGACCCAAGAGCAAGATGGACACAGCCAACTTCCTTCCCATCTTCCCTAAGAGCAAGCTGGGCATTCCAGGTGGGTGCCGGGCTGCCCAGGAGTGAGTGAGGCCTATCTCTCCACGTCTCCTCCCATGCACAGCTGGTTTAGAGTAACACAGTGATGGCTACCTCTTGCTGGGCCCCTGTACGGCCCTGGAGAATACAGATGACAAGGGCTAACTGTAATAACCACTTTGATGTACGTTTTATTCAATATGTCATCCACGTCCCTATATATATATAAGGAGAAAGAAATTGAGGTACAAATCATCATTACCAACCCCTGACCACATATTGAGCCAAATATCTAGGCCCCAGGGACATCTTGCTGAATTACATGGTCATAAAGAATTACATTTAACTGATATTTATTAAGTGCTAAATGGTTGCATCAGCAATGTAAAGGAAGTGAACAAAGGGGAATGAAGGAGAAAGGGAGGTCTGCTGGTTGGGGATCGGAAGTGCTAACTGAAGCTCACTTCTTAAGTTTACTTTTGTGCACTTTAATTTTCCTCTCTCATCACATTCACTATGACACACTGTGTAAGACATCTAAACTTTTCATCCAACTCTTCCTGAATTTCTAGTTAATTCCAGTTGTCTTGATTTAGGCTTCAATAAATACAGATAATTTCTCTGAGCTCCATCCCTGGTATAGGGCTTGGGAGTATACATCTTCATAATTAATTCTCTGGGGTTTATCTGCTTTTAATTCAGTCTTTAAGTCAAGCTCAATGCTCTGGAATTTGGGAAGCCAACATTCGTTTCTACTTATTAAGCAATTCAGGATACAGGAAAAAGAAAAAGATATCCCCGGCACAGGCTTTCTCTGGTGCCAACGGGCCATAAGATGGGGGATTTTTTCTTTCTTTTTCAATCAGTATTGACTTGAATATCAGGTTTGAAGTTCTGTGAGGTTTACAGTGGTGGGGTCTGCTGCCTTCCTATTTGATTCACAAAGCCCTCGTACTATATGATGTCCTCTCCACGGTGCCACTTTAACCAGAAGTAGGAAGTCGTCAAACTAAATCATGGACCTGGGATGTGAGTCTACATTCTCTCTCTTGCCTTTACCTGATGTAGCCTGCATCACCCCTTCCCGGGAGCATGCCTCATCAGCTGTGCAGTGCACTACAGAGGGGGAAATGTCTTCCCAGCCCAGAAACTCATCAACTTGAACCCTGAAGCATGACATCTGAATTCCTTCCTGCAAGAGTGGGAGCAGCTCACAACTGCTGTACACGATCATTAACAACCTGCTTGCATTTCCAGGGCTGCCTCTGTGGATTAATATATGCACTATGTATTGAACCATCTGCCACGGAGTCTGACCCGGTCTTTCTCCATGGTGGCCAACTGCAAAGGTTACCCCTGAGTGTTAAGAGGCAGGGTACACTTTCATTATATTTATCTTTCCCAATTCTTTAGTTTTATTATTGGTTCTTTTGTCCCCCTCAGTATACCTTTTCAGGCTCTTGTATCCCATCTTTCTATAGCCTGGAGCCTAATGAAAATATACTTAATCCTCTATGTCAACTCTTTCAAAGTTCAGCATTAGCCTTTTATAAAAATCAGGTTAAAGAAGGATGAACTACACATTTCCTGTGAAGGTGGGACAAAGCTTATTGTTTGACATACTTTTGTCCACTTTAAAAAACTCTCTTTAAAGCAAACATCTAAACGCTATTTTTTTTTTTTTTTTAGTCTAGGCAAGGAACACAATTGAGGCCCCTTCACACCAAACCAAGTTCCCCTCTCTGAGGATGCTGAGAGGCAGCCTGTATCAGGGTGTATGAGGATTGAAAGTTTTTGTCCCCTTGTGCTAGCTGACAGCTCAGTGAATGGAACTGCATCTGATGTCAGGTTACCTCATTATATTCATATATTTGTAGAGCAGGGTTTGGTGTTTTGAGGGGGAGGGGGGCAGCTGGGAGTAGGTAATCCCCTGCGGTTTTTCAAATGAAAGCAACTTAGAAAAAGTAGCAAACTTCCCTTCCTTCCTGTCATCTACTTCCAAATAAGCAATCAGTATATTAAGTGACACTACTCCTAATATAAACCCCTGGGACAGTATGCTATTAATTTATGTGTACTCTGAGGAATATCATCCACTCCTTACCCAGGTTCTTAATCCAAGACAAGGCTTTATTCCTTGCCTTCAGTTATTTATCTTCCTCAAGGGTCTCTTTGGAGGGAGTCAGCCAAACTCTAAGTGAATTATTTGGATTTTTGAAAATCCAAACAATCTACCTTACTTTTTGCAAGGCTATATTTGGTCATTTTTTTAAGGTTTATATTGAATGCTAACTCAAGACACAAGTACTGTTTTGTTTTGTTTTGTTTTCTCCTCAGAGGAAGGTTCTCAAACGGCGACACTGCAAACTGTGCACTGTTGTGTTATTTTTCGGAATCTGAGTTTTCTCCCAGTTATGATACTGGAAGCTCAGCAATCTAAAATCTGGAGACTTTTCTATGTAAGTGTACATGTGTGCCCTTGCACGCGTACAGGAACACACGTGAAGTTGTGCACCGGAAGCACTGAGGGCTACCCTCAGAAGAGGCTGGAGGCCCTCCCACCACAATGATTTCCCACTTTCAGGGATGCTTGCAATTATTTAATAATACCGGCAGCAACATCATACTGGACTTCCTTCACATGCTTCGCGCCTTCTGGTTGAGGGCACTTAAGCTTCTCAGATTTGCTCCAGCTCCTTTTCCTTAGAGACTCAACTCACAATTTAAGTTGCCTCAAATCCCTATAAACGCTGCTGTACCTCAAAAAGACAGGACAGGGAAGCCACACCCAACCCTCCACATATCCCCATCTTTGTCTTCCACGGCTTTCTAATCTCCTTAGAGCACAGAACCTGAAACCCAACATACAGAAGCACACTGTGTGTTTTCCCTCTCTCTGGTTGCTTTTTGAGATGTCATCTGTGTGTCCTCTCCATTTCCCATTGGTCTTTAACATGTCTTCCGAGTTGCCAAAGACAGATTTTTCACTTTTCTAAAGGATGCCTTTTTCGTACTAATAAAACTTTCATACTTGTCTGCTTAATCACGCCAGCTTTACTGTCCCCTTTTTACTTTTTTGTTTTTGGCTCAGAGGTATATGAACCATCTGTGCCTCTAAAACAGTTTGCTTAAATAGCCTCCAGGCAGATTTTATGGTTTTTAAGTTTTTTACTTTAACCTTCAGCCTGCTGTTAGCCATTTTCATCACAGTTTTAAAATCAGCCTCTTTTGGAAACGACTGTCACTATATGTGGTCTTCAGAAGTTACTGGAACTGGAGAGGGGACCACTGACCCCAGCTGAATTGCACTGTGGTTCCCATCCCCAGTCTGAGGCAGGTGCAGGTACAGTTAGCCTCGGGAAGGGTCATCTCCTCTATCTGGCATCCTGAAGAGTGATGCAGAGACCTTTCGTTCTGAATATCCGTGTCCACATCATCTAGTTAAGACCCAGAAAGATAAAATCTGAACTGCTTACCGCCTATTTAGTCATCACCACATTTCTACAGGGTTGTCATTGTCATCCCAGGCACTAAATGAGATACCAGGCTGAAACAAAGAATACAAAGAAAGGGGGGAGCATTCCTTCCTTCCCGCCACACCATTGTGCCAGTGGACCTGCTGTTCTGTTCCCATGTGATCACAGTTGTCTAGTCTGGGGACCTGCGAGTCAATAAGCATTTCTCTATCCTGAGATTTATCACCCAAACTTCCTGTCTACCCCCGAATTAATGTTAACATAGGTCTATAGTTCTCTCTACATACAATAAAACCACATCTCTTCCCACACCCAGAGGGAGGTAGGGGGAAGGATCTGCCCTTTCTCTGGCTCTTTCTATCAAAAAAATGACTTACCCCACTTATTTTCAGTCATCCAACCATATTTGTCAGACACTAATTATTTTCCTCTCTCAAATCAGTGCATTTTCACCCAACCTTTTCTCTGCTATTATTGTTGTTTTTCTGATAAATTTGATAATAAAAACATTTAGGGTCTTAGAGTTATTCTTCTTATTCTTATTATTTATTTACAAAATGCTGCTACCTTCAGGAGCTACAAGCTGTCAATATACTCCCTGAAATAAATTAGTGATATTGTGCTCACTCCACCATCCATGAAGCAGAGTGAAAAGTCAGGGAAGGCAGAAGCCAGTAGGCAAGCAACCAATCCCCAAGGATTGGTAGAAATGAATGAATGAATGAATGAACAAATACACAAACAAATGGATTAATGGGATTATTGTTCCAGAGAATATCTGTTTGTTTTCTTGTTTATAGGTAACGTTCCATTCCCTCACAAAGAACTTGAAATTAGCAAAGAAGTAGCAGATCGGGGCTGGGATTCCAGATCATGGTGCTGTATCCTCATCGCAATAAGCTCTTCCTTCCCCCTTTGCCCCTCCTTCACATTTCTTCATCTTTCAGATTTCGATGCAAGCTCTACTTCCTCAGGGAAGCTTCCGGGTCTCCTGACTAATCACACCTCCCTGTTAGGGGCTCTCACAGCACTGTGCCCACACTATCACAGCACCTGACACAGTGACAAGTTCACGTTTGTGCTATTATGTAAATAAACATCTGTCTTCCACTGGCCTATACATTTCACGAGGGCAGGAGCCATTCTCATTGTCTGCTGGAATGCCAATGACTAGCGCAGTGCCTGGCACATAGGAGCTGCTCAAGAAGTATTGTTTAATAGATAAATTAATAACTTGAAAGTTGCAGCCTTCAAGGTCTCTCCTCTTTCAGCTACCTGAACTTGATGCATTCAGCCTCAGACTAAATCCCAATTTGTGTGAACACTCTCCAGTCCCTTCTGCTCAGCAGGCACAGTTTCCATCCACAGAGAAAGCCTATATATATGGGGGGCAGGCTCACTCTTGATGAGTAACAGTCGCCTTATCCAGTACCAGATATCTGTCTCCCCGTATCCAGGATGATCCTTGGCCAGCAATTCCCAGGCCACTCACACTGATGAAACTATTTATTGTGCTATCTGCTATTCTAACTGCACCTTTGCTCCTCTTCATAAATAAGCATATCTAACAGCTAACCACAATCCCTTCATCTTAGTTCCATGCAATCACATCTTCTATGGAGTCCAAAAAGAAGAGAACAAATCTGCACTTTGGTCCTGGTACTAAAGGGCAACATTCCAATAATCAGGTTTTCAAATTAACTGGTCCTAGATAGAAGTAGTTCATCTAAGTGTCCTATGATGAATGTTAACCATATTTTTATCTCTCAACCCATATTTGGATTTCAGATCCCTCCTTCCATATGACAAGAGGAGATGGGCATGCCATATGCATCGTGTAAAGAATTCAACCTCATGAGATAACCTCATGAGGTCCCTCCTCCTTCTCTCTAGTGGATCTTTGTTGGCACCTACCATCAGCCATCATTCTGACCCTTTCCCTCTTTTAAGAGTTTACAAATTTTCATTCTGGTAGTTGCCCTTCCACATGCAGCCTAACTCTAACATCTGAGGGAAGCCCTGACTGGCTCAAGCTAATCAGAATATCCAGTGCTCTGGTCATAGTCCCAGTTCAGGCATGTGCAACTGACCTAAGCATAAACAATGAATATGAATTTCAAGACTCTTGCTTGGAATGCTAGGACACAGACACTCTGTCTTTTATTGGATATCGACAAGGAAGCATATAGGCCTGATTGCTGCTAGCAGCCTTCCCACGACCTCTGGGGAACTTGCCTTGGAAAACAGCCAACACTCCATATACAAAAGTACAAAGATGGGAAGAAATGAAATCACTGCACTACAGGATCAACCTTTCTGAAGAATACCCTACCCTAGGACTTGAATTCCACCAGATAAAAGATGTCCTTTATTGTCTAAACCAGTTTGAGTTGGGTCTTCTGTTACTTGCATTAAAAATCCTGATACATCCTATAACTATCACCAGATTAAGTCTACTCTTAGAATAAAATAAACATCCAAACACTTCCTTTACCCAAAGATGGTCCCTTCAAGGTTACTATCTCCTTTTCCTCACACCACTTCTAGGGGAGGTGTGGATGCATGTGGATTCCATAGGTCTGTCTCCCAGGCCAAGGTTTGGTTTCTGTGTTGAGCTTACCTTCTGAGGTCTTAACCTCCCCCACTAGACTGGGGGCAAGCCCCACCTGCCATATAGAAAGAAAAATCGCTGTGTCAGAACATTTAACCAACAATATCCATCCTTGGTTCATTTCTTCCCACACTTAAAAAAAAAAAAAAAGAAAAAAAAAAAAAAAAACGAAAAGAAAAAAAAAAAAAACCCTAAACTAGTTCAACATACTTTTGCTACTGGGAAATGTTTCATAACTACTAGTGAATAATTCAGTGAATATGACACTTTTCATTTTCTATTGCCAGACACACCCAACTTCATGGGAATGCTATTGCCTTTCCTACTCTCTAAATCCTCTCTGCATCCAGGATCTTAAATGTATTACTTCCTTAACAGAGATCCAATCAACAGGGAAGATTAGATCATGTCGCACATCCTGCTCAACACCTCGCAAAAGTTGCCATCAAAGTTAGAAGAAAATCCAAACCAGTACCTCTGCGCCCTACGTGAGCTGGTCCCCTAACCACCTTGACCATTCAACTCCAGGCCTCCTGCTGTTCAAAATGCCAAGCCTGTGCTTCTGCCGTTCACTTCCTCCCCCTCCCCATGTAAACTCTCTGCTCCTAGTTCTTCCTGTGACGGCTCCATCATCCATTCTGTCCCTACCCACACATCACCTCCTCAAGGATGACTTCTGTAACCACCAGATATGAAACAGCACCCCATCGCTATCCATCCCCTCACCCCCCTTTTTCTTCATAGCACTTGTCACTCCCTGAAATTGTGTCACATATATACATACTTTTACTGGTATATTATCTATCTCCCTTCGAGAAAGAATGTAAGGTCCTTTAAGGCAGGGAGTTTTCTCTTGTTTAATAATGTATCCACCAAACCCAAAACAGTGCCTAGGATATTATAGGGACTCAGTTTATCTTTTATTTTATTTGTTTAAATAAATGGATGAATAAATAACAATTTTTCTAATCTTGACTAAAAACAAACAAAAAAGCAGCACAGAGACTTGTCTCCTACTAGGCAAATCCCTCTTATCTTTAAGTATTTGCCTGGCTTTTCCCCCCCTTTTTTCTTTTTTTAATTGAAGTATAGTTGGCACACAATATTATATTTCAGGTGTGCAACATAGTGATTCAACATTTATATACACTATGAAATGATCACCATAAGTCTAGTTACCACTTGTCACCATACGAAATTATTACAATATTATTGATATATTCTCTATGCTGTAATTTATGACCCTGTGACTTATTTATTTTATAACTGGAAGTTTGTACTTCTTAATCTCCTTCACCGATTTCGCCCATCCCCCCCACCCCTCTCCCCTCTGGCAACCACCAGTTTGTTCTCTGTATTTATGAGTCTGTCTCTGCTTTTTGTTTGTGTTTATTTATTCATTTGTTTTTTAGATTCCACAGATAAGTGAAATCATATGGTATCTGTCTTTCTCTGCTGACTTATTTAACTCATCATAATACCCTCTAGGTCCATCCATGTTGCCACAAATGTCTATTTGCCTGGCTTTATCTCACCTACCCCTTGGTCTCTGTATCCCTAAATCCTTTGACACCAACAGTTTAAATTGCTCCAACTTATAAAACATTTAATCCTACATGTGATCCCAGAAAGTATCAGGGCCGTCAAAGATTGGTCTTTTAACAAAGAGTTGGATGTGCAGTCTTAGAACTGCTCACCCTATTTAAGATAATATGAATTTATTCTATCAAAACAGATCACAAGATAATATATCATTTATTTGGATCCATATAGAAATCACCACTTTACCCTAGAATGTCTGGCAATCGGCCTATGAAGCAGACTAGCAATTGTCATACCTCAAAATTTCTATTACCCACTGAATCCCCAAAACACACTTATTAGGGTAGGACCCAGCTTTCGTAATGCTAATTAGCTAATCAAGAAAGGGAAACACTAAGAAAGCTCAAGTTTGTGTGACAAAAATCGGAGGCAAAGTCTTTGACTTGTAAATTCTACTATCTCTGTGGAAAAAAAATAATCATTTCAAAGTCAAAGCAGTTGTTTTTCCACAATCAAAAGTAGTTAAATACTTTTAAATTCATTTGAACGTATTTATGAAGGATTTCTCCTATATGCCTCCAAAGCTCTCTTATAAATCAGTATAATGTTTCCAAGGCACATTTAGAAGTAAAAAATTCCTATCTACTAACTGTATTTTCTTCTATCAGAAGATGAATTAAGCAGAAAATACATTAATGTCTGAATTTATAATAGGAGTGGTTAACCCTTAGCCATAGCAAACTAATGAGGAATATTTTACCATGCAAGGATTAATCAGGGCTCTCCAACACTATGTAATTTGACATTCTGAGGACTTAATCATGAATGGATTTTATTCCCCTATTTACTTTCCATCATGGGGATGCCTTACAAAGACACTACATGTTAGAATAATATAATTCTGGAGCTTAATCTTATTACTTTAAAGAAATGTCATTTAAATAATATTCCATAGCTTTTAAAAAGAGTCCTTACAGGAGCAGCACTCGACGATTATGTTGTCTCTGGGTTAAATGCAGCTCAAACATTGGGGAAAGTATTAATATAGAAGTACTGAGCCTCAGAGCCTGGATCTGTGGAACCCTCTGTTAGCAATGAGACAGCAACACAAATTCTGGGAGGTTGTGATTATCGGACATTGGCTTCCATCCCCCGCCATTGATTATCTCTTTCTTTGTTAAAGACTACAGGAGTTTCATTTAACTAGAGTGCTCAGTAAATTGCAGCAGAGTTCAAGCATCTTTTATGGATTCATTAAACCATTGATCTGCCTTCTTGTGCTTGTAGTAGCGCCCAGCTCTGGCCCACAGCCTGTGTTTACAGAGAATGCAACAGATTGGCGTTTGTAACCTCCAAAGGCAGTCTGTCAGTAGACATTAGATTCCACCGTGTGCACGGCTGCTCTAAGAGTGGATTGTAACGTAAGGAATTTCTCATTCTCCAACTCAACTGCTGTGGCAGGAATTACGCGGCCTTCTACAACAAGCTTCTTTTTATTCCATCCTAATCTGTGATAATATGAACAAAGAGCAAAGAGCCCAAGGAACAAATAAGTGCACATGGCTTGCCCAGTTCACATGTTCACTTCTGTGTGCAGAAGCCAGCCGGCGGTACTGAGACGGGGGAGGACTAAAGACCACAGGTGTGCCTATAGCTTGCATCTCCTGCGTATGGCCACCTTGAGTGTACTAGCTTTTGTGACCAGACATTGCAAAAGTATATGAGAAAAATTCTGGATTCAAACTACTACCTTAAAATATCTCAAGGCAAGCCACCTGGCCTGTCTTGGATACTTCACTTTTTTTTTTTTTCAAGATTTTATTTATTTGACAGAGAGAGAGAGACACAGCGAGAGAGGGAACACAAGTAGAGGGAGTGGGAGAGGGAGAAGCAGGCTCCCCACTGAGCAGGGAGCCCAATGCGGGACTTGATCCCAGGACCCCGAGATCATGACCTGAGCCGAAGGCAGACGCTTAACAACTGAGCCACCCAGGCGCCGCAAGATACTTCACATTTTTAACAAAGCATTTGAATTAACAGCCTACCTACGGTCCTAGGAAAATGCACAATCCTTCTCTCTTGGTTTCTCTGGACAGGGCATTAAGTACTCTTAGAAACTTCTCCCTCCTGTGGTCTTTATTAATAAGGTCTCATGACACCTTCCCTTCCAAGTTTGGCACAAAGAGGACTGAATGTAGCTCAGGATAGGAGAAGCACATCAGAACGACCCATTAGATAACTCTTTAAATGCCTGTTCTTCTGATAAACCAAGAATACCGCTAGCAGCAAGGTGAGAAAGTTGGCAATGCAAATGACTGGATCAATAAGGAGAAAGCATGTCCCAAATAACTAGAACCGTTCCTGATCATTTGTTTCCTGAACTGCCCACTGCCCCACCAGACAGCCAGACTATGAACTTGAGGCCCACGCATTCATCACTCTGCAGCCACATTCACCAGAACACAATGTAGCTGATGCAATCTGACACTGTGGTTAATGTTAAAAGAGAGCGTGCCTTCGAGATGGATTGGATAATTACCGGCAGTTCAAATCAGAGAAACTTGATTTAAGTGTACAGCATTAGCTATCACTAGAAGGATGTCCAGACACTGACTGTGTCTGAAAATCAACATTCGAGAATATATCAATAGCCCTGCACATTGACCCACCCCAGGTGATCAGATTCAGATCTATGAAAAATCCCCCCCCCACTTCTGTGCACTGAAAAGAAATGTTGAACAAACTGGGGCTTGAAGCTATTTAGAGTTTTAATCATCTCTTCATATTTAGTCTAAAATATCTAATATTATTCAGAAGTTGACATCCATTCTGGATAACAGATTAGAATTATTTCTCTGTTTTCCCCACAACCTCCAAAATGTAGCCCACTAAGAACTAAATGGGGGTGCTATTCCTTTCTTGCAGTAGAAATGCACTTGCCCCATTCTGTTTGTGTTCCAGGTATCCCTTAAACCAGTGCTTCTTAAGTGGTGTTCAAGTGTTCTGATATACATGATCACATGCTTCTCCCCCCCACCCCCCCGAGCTTCGGATGGCTTCCAGGGGCACTGGGTCCTACCCAGCCAGCAGAAGCTCTGCCTTGGAACCGTTTCTGGCTTTCTTCAAGAGCCCAGGCATCACTTTAACCTGACCTATGTCTTACTTCGCTGCTCGGAACTTTCCCGCTGGAACCCCACCCCAAATGTGTTTCAAAGGGCTAACACCTTCCCCTGCCTCTGCTATTGCTTTTTTCATAGGTTCTCATTTGCAGCCGCTCATCAATATTCTATTCCATATTTCAAAATACCACAGAACGAGAAAACAGTTGGGTTTGTTGTTCTTTCCCTAGAGCTTTCTGAGGACGCCCCTGTTTGCTGTGACTGAGAGGGAACTCAGCCACTGGCCTACAGACTGAAGCCCTATGGGGGGCAGGGGGGCCACTGTCCATGCACCCAGTGGACAGGCTTGCAGCACAGATCCAGCAGACACTGCAGACACGGAGCGATCACACTACAGGCCAGGGGAGGTAGACAGACCCAAAAGGCTCATTGATGCCCCATAAAAACCAGGTGAACCTGCAGGAAGAACTCTGGTGCTTCCCTTGCCACATTTATTTGTCCATCGAGAATATTTGCAAGCACCTGGCAAAAGCAAGTCTGTGACCTGAGATTCAGGCAGTCAGAGAACATTAATTACAAATAATTTCTTAATGTCCTTCCCCAAACTTTCATGAATGATAACTATTTTGCAAATTAAATCTTGCAGGTGTTTCAAGGGAACAAAGTAGAGAGGTTAATCACTAGATTAGCAGGGCAACTGTCACACATTTCTTCTGCGCTACTAGGTTTGATAATGAAGTCTGAAACTGAGAACCTTTTCCAAAATATCTTCACATTTAATAAAAAGACCAATACAGTAGTCCCCCTTATCCATGGTTCACTTTCCACGGTTTCAGTTATTTGTGGTACACTGTGGTCTGGAAGCAGATATCCTCCTGATTTATCATCACGAGGTCAAGAGTAGTCTAACACTACATCACAATGTCTATGTCTCACAGTTTCACAAGAAGAAGGGTCAGTACAGTCAAGATATTTTGAGGGAGACTCCACATTCACGTAAGTTTTATGATAGTACATTGTTATAACTGTTCTATTTTATTATTAGTTCTTATTGTTAATCTCTGTATTGTGTTTAATTTATGAATTAAACTTTACCATAGGTATGTATGTATAGGTAAAAATATAGTATCAATAGGGTTTGGTACCATCCGTGGTTTCAAGCATGCACTGGAGGTTTTAGACGGTATCGCCCAGGAATAAGAGAGGACTACTATAGCCTAAATAAAATGTGTCTTCAAATAATACAATACATGCCAATTAGTTATGGGTCTTCCAAAAGAGATCTCTTCTAAAAAGAAATCACTGTGAATGCACGGAAATCATTTGAAAGTGAAATAAATGCTTTATTATACAATATTCCCCTCTTTAAATATTTATTAATATCATGATGGTTAGCGATTTAATGACATGATTTGCAAATGTCCTTTCTGTCTATATAACCTTTTAATCTTTAATCCATCCTTATTGTTATCTCTTATCTACATAGCTTACTTCCCATTATGGTCTGGTGGGGAACAGCAACATGGTATTGAAGAAGTATTTCTCTTTTTCTTGTTTCAAATTACAGAAAAATTAGAACAAGGAAGCAAAACTTTGGTGTTTTTAGGAAATTGTGTCTGTTACTAAAATATCAATGCCACGAACCCATAAAGAACACTAAAATTTAAGACCTTAACAAAGAAAAAAAAACAATCATTTACACTGCCTACATTGACCATTTGTCTTGAGTTTTTATTTCCTCCTTGATTTATGGACATTAGTTTAGATAACAAGGTATTTTCCCAAGCAGAAGGAAAAAGACCAAACATGTGATATTTGGAAATGACTCCTACTGTGGTCTTGTTTGTTACTCTTGTTTTTAAAGGGATAATGGTTACAAGGCATACTCCCTTAGGAAAGAATATTTTTAAGTGTTATTGTGCAAAGTAAAACTGGTATTTGTTACACAAAACACTTTAGCATCTCTTGCAAAACCACTAAGGCACCTCTGCAACTTTCCAACTCCTAGGCGAATCAGTAGGCTAGAAATGTTCTCGTCATTCTCTACTTGTGGCCTCAAAAAGGGGCTGGGAAAAGAGCAAGCTCTTGGTTCCCTGTAAAGTCTCCAGTGCATCGAATAATGAGACTGACATACCATTGTTCGGCCAATGCCCATAGATTACAAAAGTATTTTTCTTACCCACTGTTTCAAAAAACTTTTGAGCCAGCAATTGAGCCTGTTGGGGATAAGGATTCTACAAAATATAGTTATGAATTAACACTATCACTTCTTAGAGCCAACATCCTGAAATGTATAAGCTAGTAGTTAGGTTCCTTAAGTGAATACAGCTGTGACTCACAGTCCTTTCCTAACAGAAACATCTTGAAAAAAGCCTACATACGTGTAGCGATCCAAACAACTCTTCAAATAAAATTTTAAATTCGGTTTAAAAATATAAACTACATGCCATAAAGGGTTAACTTGGCTTCAGTCTACCCCACCTTACTTTATAGGGCCAGGGTTTGTGAGAGACGGGTATGACATTTTTAACCTACTCCATCAAACAGACACAGAGACCCAGAGAAAGGAAGGGCGGAGAAGCAAATGAAATTTAAAAAGCCAATTTTCAGTGGGCCTTCATTTTCAGAGTTAGGCTATTTTTGTCCTTGTTTTTAGCAGCAAATCAATTCCTGCCTCCATACCCAAGCATTTGTGAAGAGGATAGCACAGCTGTCCAATTTACATTCATAAATGCAGGTGTTGCTCAGACACAAAACAGAGGTCAGCTGAATACGGCTCCTAATTAGCTACCTTTTCTACTAGGATTTTTCTTTGTAAAGTTATGCATGCAATTTGGGTTCAACTTAGAGACCATTTTTAGATCCCAGCATGCTATCCACCAAGAAGCGGGCTGTCATTATAAAGCATAATTTACAGCATAGTTAACTTTACATGTTTTTTAAAATCTACATTATACCTAGGGCAAATTTCTCTTCTACACACACATTATTCACTGTTTTCCATCCCCTTCTGAATATCTAAAATTTAGTGCAGAATTTAGCCAGAAAATCTTTTATGACAGAATGGGAAGATTTTTGCCCTTTTCCTAAGATTAAAAAAGTCCACAATTTTAATAATGAGGACTAAAGACTTGGTTAAATGACACAAGAAAAGTAGCTATTTGCAACTGTCTTCAGTGGGGAACACCCTGGGGCTTATTACAGCAGTTCTTAGAAATGGCAGGATGGAGACTGGTATCGAATACAATCCATTAGGAAACCCAAGCCCTAAATGAAATGACCACAAAATCCTATCAGTTAACAGAAATGCAGCAGCTGTACATGTTTATTGTAATACAATAGGATATTGTTGCAGAGATAACACTCTTAAAATTAAAAAAAAAAAAAAAGAATCCAGCAAGCGATGTGACCAGTTTATTCCCCTATTTGAAAAATGAGAAGGTATAGTGTGGCAGAGCTTTGGAATACATAAATAAGCATGAAGATCACAGAGAAGACAGGTATTGTATGTACACTAATGGGCTGCTGGGATCAGCTGTCAAAGTCACTGGCTAAACTTCAAGCCACTGTGACTCCCAGCTTTTGCAGGATGTTCAAAGACCTATCCCAATAACTCCCTGCAGGAAGTGAAAGGTAATGGTCCTCCCCCCACCCCTCCCCGCTGATTTTACTGCCATAAGTACTCCAAATACTAATTCTTATCTTGGCTCCATTTATCCATCTTTTAAAACTGCATGCTATGGAAGTTTAAATTCAGTTCGACCTTAAACTTTATAATGATGTAATATTACATGTTATTTATAATGATATAAATTTTTATATATGGTATTATATATATAAATATGGTATTCTGGGCTGTTTCAGAGGATTACTCAAGTAAAATCATTTTGCAAAAGATGACATGTATCACCAGGATTCTGACAAATTCATCTTGCTTGATTTTCCTCACTACAGGCCATCCATCAAGATTCAGACCCATAATCCTTCAGAACCATAAAAAGACAAAAACCCCTGTTCTCTAGCCATCTTCTGGGATGGAATGCAAAATATTTTGTTGTGGTAAGTAGGGCTTTGAAGATGAAAGCACTGGGTCCACTCCTGTGATTGTTACCCCAGTGCTCAGCGTTCAAAATGGGAGCCCCAGGGTCTTAGAGATCATTTTAATCCTCCTATATTAAAACAAAACGTGTCTCCCATGCATTGCTCTAACCGCCCTCCTCTGGAGTCTCACTGGCCCCTCCTGAGGGAAAATGAACCCGACTGTTGACTGTCCCAAAAGAATTCCAAACAATTTCCTTACTTGCCTCCCTGTTCAGTGAAGATTATGAGCCTAATTCTTAGAGACTGCTACTAAAATTCCACCCCGCTGAATCCTGCAGCCTAATTCTTTCAGCATTATGTTTTTTGGCAGAATGATGTGACCCAAATTTGCAGGAGATAATTTGCTGCAACAGTGCTTCTTGCAATGCAGTGAACCCGAGATTAGCATTTCAGGATTGCAAATATCAGACTTAAAAAATAATAATAAAATTGTTTGCTTCAAGAAAAGACAAATTTCGATCTTGTATTAGGAAATGGAAATGCTTAGCAAAATGTGGACAATTTTATGAATTAAGGAAGCTTTACAGATCAATGGAAAATAATCAAGAACTAGCAATTTACTTCAGTAATTGGTGGCAAAATGCTACAGCGGTTCTTTAAAGATTAAGGAACTAGCTGTGCGTGTATGTGTGTGTGTGATGTTAAAAACATCATGCATTCCATTTCTCATCAATGGTGGCTAATACTATTCTAAAAGGACATTTCAGATCTGAGGTGTCTTGAAACAAAACAAAACAAAACAAAAACTGATTAACTATGGCTGTTCCTGTGTTCACCCACCATGTTGCTCACCAACGCCTGGCTGTGTGAGCAATGTTGGTTCAGGTATTCATTATTTCACCTTTTCTCAATATCAGTCAACTTGCACATAAGGCGTCAAGAGAGACTTGACCTTCTTGATTAGAATTTGTGGTTCTTGATTAGAATTTGTGGATCAGGTTGTAAAGAGCCAGAGCAATATTCCCATTGGGAACAAATATTAAATTGTGTGGACTAAAGCTTTCTGGCCACACTTCCGTGGCTCGCTCCTCGGCCTCTTTAAGAAATCTCTACCACTTATCTTCCGTGGACTCTAGTCTATACACTCTACTGCTGGAGAGACACTGTCACTTCGGATGTCACTCAGCTGTAATCACCGTGTCCCTCCTTATCCGGTTCTCATTCACCCTCTCAGAATTCAAACATCAAGACAGAGAAACGGAAGAACAGGTTACACTTAGAAGGGGATTCCTCATTCCGAAAGGTTAAGTATGACAGAGAAGGAGAACAGACAAAACAGAAAAAATAAAAGTAAAATGTGCACAGTGTTTTCAGCTAGAAGCTAGGAGGCACATGCGCACATGGTCTAGGGAGGCCTGCACAGCCGCCTCTCTCTACGTGCTCTTACCTTATTTCTCTTGAAGTAGGCTCGTCGGCAGGCCGCAAAGCACTTCTCGCTGCAGAAGCTTTTCACCTCACTTCCCATACTCAGGGAATAGCGCTTGATTCCCACTTTCTGGCACCAGGCACACATTATTTGTACATTTGACACATCATCTTCTATAATAAAAGTATAAGAAAAATGTTCATATCAGAAGCAAACATCCCTTCAAACTTAGACACACCCTGAGCCTGACAGAGCTACTTGAGGTCCAATTTTAATTTCTGCACCTCACCACTTTCTGACCTCTGTAGGACAGCCAGCTCCTGAAAGGAAGACTCAATGCTTTCTTTTTTTTTTTTCCCTTGGTTGGCTCTTAAGTCTCCAAAAAACATCATTTACTTAAAATCCAGAGCATGAATGCACACCCAGGAGGGTTCCCAGGGCTTCTTAGCCTGGTAAAAATGTATATTCTACCTAGTTAAACCAGGCTCGGTACTCATGAAGCTTGTAAAATGGCCCATTTCTTCAAAGGTACTACTGAAAGCTTGTGAGATCCACACTAAGTGGGATACCCAAGTGCTAACCCACAAATGTGATGCCCCAATGCCGAAATGGAGGGATGGTAATGGAGGGTTCAGCAGTGAGACCTGAGGTCACACAGCAATAAAGATCATTCTTGGCTAGACTGGTAGTCCTAGCAGCTCCTGTAGGACCCGCTACCCATGTCATGGAGATGTACAGAATGATGTTAAGTGGTATGCAAATAATTTCAATAATTAAAATACTGCATTTCTTTTCCTTTGCAAGAGAAGAAAACAAATTTAACTGGCAAAACAAGCCCATGATATTCCAAATATTACTGCTCAAAGCAAAGAGAGGTTTTTAAAGTGAGTCAGTTTATAATAAAATATATTGAGTAAATCATAATGCAGATGATAACAAGTTATGACAAAAATGTGACAGTGATATTCAAATGACTGAAGTCTGGGAAATACTGGTCCATGTAGGGGTGGGGGCAATAAAAGGAGAATTTAATTAGAAATCTACAAAATATTTTCTTGCTGCCTCCTAGGGACTTTTGCTATATCTTGAGTTTTCTGGTCCTCCCAATTGACAATGTGTGTACATCTGACTGATTGCCACTATTAGCCACATTTCTCCTTCCTTTATGGATTTTTTTTTTTAACTATCCCAGATTCATGCTCTAGACATGAATGGTAATCACAAAATCCCCAATAAGTTCTGGTATAGTGTTGTCTGATTTCTGAATAAAATCCCCCAAAGACTAATTGCTAAGCAAGGCCTGGTCCATGAGTTGTTGACATATTCATGGTTCATAGAGTCTGTCATGCAATCATTCCATTTCCAGGGAAAAGATTTGGTTTGAGGCAGTGCGGTCATCAGCCTGCAAAATTAGAAGCAAACTAATTTGTAGTGCAGTGATACGGCTCTTTTTCCCCTGAGTATCATCACTCAGAACTATGTGCAGCATTTTATTTACCTTAATGGAATAAATATCGTCATTTTAATGACCACTTTTTTCCACAAATTACATAATGTGATCTATTGTTAATTACCAAACGAGACAGTGTAAAAATGACCGTTGATATTAATCAAACATTTTTGGTAACATAACTTTCTTTAAACGGAGTCATAACATGAATTCAAATGTCATACAATTACAGTATTTTATAATTTGTTCTAGTCAAAGAAAGCTTTATTTATATTTTATATGGTTTGTAATATGGCATCTGTCTACATATAGACATTTTACATGAAATGCCTATAGACATGAAATGTTATAGACATGAAAATTGAACCAAACTACAATTACCTCAGAGTATAAAGGAGTTTTTTTTTCTTAATTAGATTAGAAATAGTATATTTTAAAAATAATCATCTGTCATTCCTAAGCTAATTTGAACTACGAGTTTCTATTCTTCCCAATTGATTAGCTGCTTTAAAATCTTAAAGTCCTAAAAAAGAAGATGATACAGCAGAACTCTCCCAAATGATCCGGTGGCAATATGTTCTGGTGAACTCTGTAAGGAAAAGAAATTTTTATGGGGGAAATTATTTGGCCTGAGAGTTCAAAAAGGAGACCCCCCCTCCTTCCTAAGGAGCCACTTTAGAACAACCATTAGGTTCCCCTTGTTCCTTCCCTTAAATTGTCTCATTTGGGAAACAAAACCTAAAATTTTTCTTTCTAGATCTTTAATGGATATAAATAAGATAAAATAAAATAATCCACTATAATGGGCTAAAATTGAGATGAAAAAGGGTAGAGAACAAAGCACTAAGGAGGCGGGCACATGGCCTGGCAGGAAAGAAGGAGGCTGGGTAGAGGCCCCTCACAATCTCCCTCACGCTCCCCTTCATCAGCATAGGCTGACTGGCTGGTCAGTTTTTTAAGAGGAGGCAAGGATACTTTCTTACAACAGAATTAACAGAGAAACAAAAAGTAGAATTCTAAGGGAGATTATTTTTATAAATCATTTATACTATAAAGTAACAATGTGGGAAGATGAGACAAAAGAAATTGTGCACTTTTGTTTTGTATGTGGCAGTTGGAAAACTCTTAGAATGGTGGTTAGCATCTGTCTTGTTAAATAATTCAGTATTTCCATCCGTTTCTCATAAAATTCTGTTTCATAAAGGCAAACACTTTGGAAAAATTCCATCGGATTTCTCCTTTTCTGTCATCGAACTGTTACAAATAGCTAGTGCTCCAAAGATGAGAAAACATTTTCAGATATCTCAGGTACTCCAGTCTTATAAAAGCCATTTTTATTCACATTATATTTAAGAAACTAAGAACTATAATTATCTAAGTTAATTTTTCAGCTAAAACATAGCTCAAAATTCTGGTCCTAGACACGAGATGGTGCCCCATCTTAAATGTGTATGACTGCACCCCTAGCAAAGTGAGTTTTTCTTAAGTGCTTAAAACCAAAGGGATAGGTTCATTTCAACAACCACATTTTTTTTTATATGAAACCCGGTAATTATGTGCATGCTTTACATTGGCAAAATAGAAGGCCCCAGCATTTTAGCTTTTCTAACTTGATCTGTTGTAAAAAATATATATTTATTTATTTAAAAAAATATTTCTTTGAACTAGGGAGAACCTGATTTCCTATCTTATATTTAGACTAAAGCCTGTGCCATTAGAGACTTGAGATTACCTCAAAGAAGACTGGCGTAACAGATTTTTTCCTTACAGCCATTAGCCTGCATATTTTTCATAATGAACAATGCAACAACAAATGCAAAATATTTACAGCATTAAGTCACATTCCCAAGGTGAATGGTTTGTATAACATGATAAAATTTTCACATGAGAATATCATATAAATATGCATCAGTCAAAATATGCATGTTTCTATTAATCATGAAAAGTTTGTACCACCTCTTTAGGATTTAATTAAGCAAAATGTTTAGGGCATTTTCTTTCCAATCTAATGTTCAAAGAGCTCTAGAACATTACTCCATTTTACATCCCAGAAGGAAAAGTTCAGATTAATTACTCTGAGATGAAATCAAAATTGTATTTATTTATCATCATGCAGAGAAGTATGAGATCAAGCATTTCTGGAATGCCTTGCTGAAGTTGTTTGAGAATTGCCTTATCTGGTGACTTGTCCAAAAATAAGGATGGCCATTGGTCGGTGGCATTCTAGGGGCACTTGAATTGACTGTGAACATGCATACTAGCTTACCTGACCAGAGCACAAAGAAAATCAGTAGGGTCTTAATGGACCCCAAGGGATTAAACTGTAGATTTACCACCCCTTTGTAAATTTCATAGGAGTCCAAGGCTGAGGATAAAATCTGAAAGTATTTGCTGGTGATGTTTCTCTCCTCCAACAGTTGCTGGAATGCACACATCTAGATAATCATTTCAAGATTTGAATTATATTTGAGACAAGTTGCAAGGCAGTCTGAAGTGATTCCTGGGTGTTCTCCACACCATGAAAGGAAAGTGCAGCACGGGTAGCCCTCTGTCAATCTATTTGTCAGAGTAGCTATATTTAAGAACACAGATAAAGACATGGCCTGGAAGGCAGGCAAGAAACTAGGGCTAAAGTTTGCTTTCTTTGCAGCCCTTCTTGGAATAATTCAACTCCAAAACTTTTGAGGCAATCCAGTTCAAAAGCCTCTACAGAGTCCTATAGAAGCTTCTGTATAATTCTGTATGTTCTAGAACTAAACATACAAGGAGACCCAGAGGAAATTTGGAACACTGAGCCAAAAGGAAAATAATCATAGCTAGCCATTATTCAGTATTTAATGGTGGCAGGCACAGTGCAAAGTTCTTCAAATCCATCATTTCATCTTAATCACAACCACTGCCCCCCAGGCAAATACTAACTGATCCCCACTGTACAGGTGGGGAAAGTGAAGTTTAGAAGGTAAGCAATTTACTCCAAATCACAGAGCCAGTACACACAAAGCCTAGACTCCAGAGCCCAAGCTCTTGGCTATCACATCTCAGAGACCAGAGCCTTTCTAAAAGCATGAGATTATGTGCCATCCACACAGACTTCCCTCTGCAAAAAGGACTAAAAGCTCTCACAAGATTCTGCTACTTACACAGCTCCATGACATGCTAATAGACAAAGAAAATGAAATCAAAAAGGTCAAAATGTCTTTGAGGAGACAGCTGAAGTGTTATTCAATCAATATTTGTTGACTGATTTTCAAAAAAATTTAAAGGCTCACAATACAAGCCTTTATTTCTTTATGACTATGAGACTTGGATTTGCTGCAAACATTCTGTCTGAACTTTCACCAGCAAGTGCCACTTAAACATTAAACAGGGAGCCAGAGACAATAATACCTGGATCTCAGGAAACAGTCATTCTACCCACAGGCAAGCAATACTCTTCCCAGTTTTCTCTTAATAAGGAGAGGGATCACAGCAAGACATGGATAAGATTGATTTTCCATGTGGGTGAAGCAGGGAACCACTTACATTTGTAATTCCACAGATGCCACTAAGAATATCCTACCTTCAAAAATTATGCCACAACTCCTCACTAAAATTAAATTCTACCATTAGAGAGTAATTTGTTTGGCCATATTTTTTTTATATCCCATTAAAACACAAATTCCCTAAAAGTGGAAAATTCATATTTGTCAATTATGACTTATGCTTTAAAATGAGTGGTTTTCACAGAGAGTGGGGAGAAGGGCTAAGGACAAGGTTCCAATGCGAGAGGTGGAGGGCATTTATGGGAGAGGCTATGGTATGGAGAAGCCTCTGGTCACTCACTGCTTTGCTAAAGTCTAGCCCTGGGCAGACAGGTAGAGCAAGCTGAGGGCAGCCAAGCAAAGAGTGGACAGGAAAAAATACTGTCTGAGCATACTGAAGCAACTCTATCTTCAGAGTGCCTTTTAGATGCAAACAGAAAACAGTGGAAGTTGAAGGAGGCGGGGGAATAGCATATAGCCAGGGACCTCTGAAAATGCAAAGCAACGGGCAGATCCATTTATTACCGTCTCAAGGGGGTGACTTTTTTTTTTTTTTTTGAATGAATGAGGTAACAGATAAATGCTGCTTTGCAAAACTAAGTCGCTATTATTTGAAAGACAACGGGCTGGAGTGCCAGGAAACAGAGGCAGAGGACATCGGTGAAAGTACTAATACTGCCCCTTCTAGTTGTATGGCACTCTGCTTGAGGGACAGTAATGCCCACCCTCACCATAGCTGTGGTGAGGATCAAATGCTAGAAAGCAGCCACATCCTACATGTGAATGAACCTGCCTTAGGATTACCAGCAGTTAGAGCCGCAAGAAAAGGGAGGGGTCAGCTGTAGGCACTCTGGAGAGGCCCGGATGACCAGGCTCCAGTTTCCTGAATCACATCCTCTCCCGTGGATGACATCTGCAGAACCACTATCATTGAACACAAAGAGCAACCCAGTTAATTGGTTAAATTTCACTAACTCAGACTATTTAAGGGTAAAGCCATTACATTTAATAAAAGCTTCACTTACAGTTATTCTTTTTAAAAATTACTTAACTTGAATTAATAGTTGACAAGGTGTTGCCAAATATATCACTGTACTGCCAGATATTCTGTAATTAATAGATGGGAATTCTTGGTAATTATTACATCAACTAGCTACACATGGGTGGATCTTCCTAAGTGCCTGAGAAGTTTGCTCTTTTAAAAAGTATCATAGTGGGGCACCTGGGTGGCTCAGTCGTTAAGTGTCTGCCTTCGGCTCAGGTCATGATCCCAGGGTCCTGGGATCAAGTCCCATGTCAGGCTCCCTGCTCAGGGGGAGGTCTGCTCCTCCCTCTCCCTCTGCCCTTCCCCCAGCTTGTGCTCTCTCTCTCTCTCACTCACTCTCTCTCAAGTAAATAAATAAAATCTTTAAAATAAAATAAAGTTTAAAAAAATCAAAATCTCTCTACAAAAACTAAAATTTGGTTCCAGTAATTAAAAGGAATGAGCACATATTACATAAAATGACAGCAAAATTATAGAATTTAAGTAATTTTTAATTCTAATGGAACTTTTCTAGCCAATTTTTAATTTTGTATATATGTGTGATACATATATCTGTGAGCATATGTGTGTGTGTATATATGTAAAACACGTGACTCCAGAATGAATTAAACATCTGCATGCAGGTCTCTGCACTAGGCAACTGGTCAAGAATGCTCAGTTAAATAAGACATAACCCTGCTCCCAAGAACAGAAAGAAAACTGTGTGCCTCATTATATGACAGGAAGAATGTGGTAAGAGAGGTTCAAAATCTGTTAGAGGCCCAGATAGCACAGTTTTTGAGTAGGGTCCTGAAGGATTTGGAGGGGGAGCAAGTTCGAGAGGAGGGAAAGGACAGAAGGAAAGCAGGAGCCAGGGTGTGGGGCTCAGCGGTGACAAGGGGTCCTGAGGTTGCCCTATTAACCAAGACTGCAAGAAGAGAAGAGCAGATCAGACTGGGGCCCAGTGGGGCCTAAACAAGGAATCCCTTGAAGGATGTTTGGCAAGGGGATGGAAGGGGCTCACCCTTATTCCACAGGTAATGGGGAGCTCCTGAATGTTTCTTAGTAGAAGATAACAGGATCAGAGACGTGCTAAACAATGTTACTCCAGCAGGATGGATCAGAATTCAGAAAGACTGGAATCTCGTCCTGCATCTAGGAGCCTCAATAAGAAACAGGGGAGCAGGCTCCATGCCTCTTTCGCCTTTGTGTGTTCAGCGCCTAGCACACAGCAGTGCTTAAACTATGTTGAATAAATAAATGGACAGATGGATGGATGGACAGATGGATGGATACAGAGGGAAGGAAATGAAGTTCAGAACCTACGGAGCAACAATAGAAATGAAAAGAAGACTTAACCAATTGCCTTCATCCGTTCATCTCCCTGTGTTTCTAGTCAAAGACAACCAGGGAAAAGTCCAAAGAGTTCTTTGAGAAAATGGACTGTGTAGTCAAAGTCAAACAGTGAATTTGCTTTATTTTCAGGGTCCCTTCCTCATTTATTTTCCCAACATTCAAACAAAGAAGGAAAATGAAACAAGATCCCAAAAAGTCTCAAGATAGTAATTCTCTCTTGAATTCCATACTGAACTTGGATTCTTTAACAAGACACTACAAAGCACACATGTCTACAGTTCCTTGCCATTAACTTGAATTTCTCCCCATAATTTCCCTGATTTGCCAGTGAAGGGACCCCTTCTAAGTCTCCTGGGCAATCTCACCTCCATGTCTCAGTATCACTGTGGAGAATCTGTCTTTCCTACATACTTACCCTAAGAAAATGGAATAAGAAGGAAGATGGTAGAACTTAAGAGTCAAGAAAACCTCCATGCGACATTTCCCAAAGCACATTCCACAGAATACTAATCCCAGGAGATACTTAAGTGGGTGTTATTTTTAAAAGGACTTCCATGGTCAAATATGTACGAAAACACTGGGCTAAACAAAGTTAAATAATAGACCCTTCCACCAATGTAGAACTAGGAATCCTAAAAGAGGGAGACAGAATGTGCTGTATTTCACCAATTTTTTTTAAAGATTTTATTTATTTATTTGTCAGAGAGAGCGAGAGAGCACAAACAGGGGGAGTGGCAGGCAGAGGGAGAAGCAGGCTCCCTGCTGAGTGGGGAGCCCGATGCGGGACTCGATCCCAGGACCCTGGGATCATGACCTGAGCTGAAGGCAGCTGTTTAACCAACTGAGCCACACAGTCATCCCTATATTTCACCAATTTGACCACAGACAGAGAATCCACAGGAAGTCTCTCCAGGATGTGCTGCTCTACTACCCCATATTAGCACTGACGCATGAGCACTTCCACTGCGTCATTAATTATCAGGCAAATTTCTCTTTTGCCCAGAATCAGGTCCTCCATTGCCAGGAGCTTTGTCTACACTCAGCAGAAAGACAAGGCCTGCAGCCATGTGGCCCCAGGGCTAGGTGTGCTGACCAACACCTACTGATCCTCAATAAACACCACCAGACTGAACAAAGACATCCATGGTCCACAAAATCCTGTGGTGTCTGCTCCATGCATCCAGTACAGAGAAGGCAACCCTTTTCCTGCAAAGTCCTACAGAAAAAAAATAGCAGAAATGAATAAAAAGGCAATGGGAGAGCAATATTGCTCTTAACACACTGAATAATTCATGTTTACCAAGTGGTTGACACAGACAAGGAGCTCAAGTAAAATCCTGTCCCCCATTCCTGAGCCCTGGATCTGATCCTGTGATCAATCCAGATGCCTTGGGACAATGATACAAAATCATGGGTTTGCTCTCCATTGGACCTTTCTCCTACATGGCTGAAGTCCACTCCCTGAGCCCTAGCACCTAGCCAACAGATGCACGTGATTAGGGAGCAAGGTCAAACATGTGCGCCAGCAAATCCATCACTGCTGGAAAAGAAATTCCAAGCCCCTGCCCCGCATAGAGGGGCATGATCTCCAAAGAAATACAAATGGCAGCATTTTAGGACTAAAGGGTCAAGCTGCTTTACATAGGAAGCCAGAGCAAGAAAAGCATTCCCATCACCTATTTATCTGAAAGGCTCATTTCCCCTTCTGAAGTCTGGCTATTCCATTAATTACACTTAATGGGCCCCAGAGTGGTTAACAAATCTCCCCAGAGGGGAAATTTTAATTGTAGACAAAGGATTCATTTATTTACTCAACTTTGTGCCAGGCCCTACACTAGAAGCTGGAAATACACCAGCAAACAAGAAAGATAAGATCCCAGTCCTCAAGGAGCTTCCTATGGATGTCCCCAGTGTAAAATGTCAAGGTGCAATAGAAAAGGATCATGGAAAAGCCAGGCCTGCTCCCACGGCTCTATCACCACCCAGAGGCCACAGGAGCCAGGTATTCTTGATGACCACAGAGAGGAATAGAAACAGTGCCACTGAAAAGGAGCATAAGTAGCCCCATCGTGACTGACTAGCCGGCCAAGTCCCACCTCTTGGCATTTGGGGCAGTCCAGACAAGCAGCATACCGTGCCGGGACTGCCATCCTAGGGGGAGGTGAATTAACAGGTTAGAGACTGGGAGTCAAAGGGGCACCTGAGTGCAGTAGGTTGAAGAGTAGGTTGAAGTTCAAGTTCAGTAGGTTGAAGAGTAGGAAGAACTTCACTCAAATAAACCTGTTAAGAGAACCAAGATGAACCTGCTGGAATACCGCCAACAGTAATTTACTTCCCACTTCACCTTCCCAACTTGAACTACTCATTGAGATTTCTTGAATGAGAGCAACGAATGGTTGAGGGACTCTCTGAAAGGGTCCCATGATGATCCTCACTCGGAAATGTTTTGGCATGAGAGACATCACATGCCAAAAGTGCCCAGCTATAGGAAAGGTGGAAGAGGGCCACACCAACTGGAAATCTTTCAGAGTCTTCTCTCTACACATTCCCTTTGGTCCATTTCGGCTATGTACTCCTGTGACTCCAGTTACCAACCATAAGGCGAAGGTTTCCAAATCAACATAGCTACCTCTCCTGAGATATTATTTCCAACTGCCTCCCAGCATCTAAACCCATCATGCCCAAAACTGCATACACACCCCTCCCCATAACCTGCCCTTTCCTGTGTTTCCCCTCTCAGTTTCTGCCCCTACCATCCATGCAGCTACCTGCTAGCAGAAATCTAGCATGTTTCCTGCTTCTTCCCTCCTTCCCACCTCCCACATTCTGATTATTCACCAGGTTCTCCCAAATATTTTTATAATATACCTACATTCATTCAATTCATTTATGCATGCATGCATTCAGTCATTCAATAAATAAATATTTACCAAGTCTAATTATGTACCAGGAACTGTTCTAAGTGCCCATCTTTATGGAGTTTACTGCTGTCCATTCCAATGAAGCCACCAACACCTCTTGCCCAGTCTCCAGGAGGCCTTCTGTCTCATTCCTGTCCAGTTCATTCCCTCCACTCTGGATGTGAGAAAGTCCTCTGAAACACAAGTCTGATCACAGCTCTCACCTGCTCAAAACCCTTCAGTGGCATCTGCTGCCCTCAAGAAGTTGGAACTCCTCAGCATGACCTCAATGGCCAGACCAGCCTCTCAGTTTGTCCACTCTCTGGGCTCTGGTTTGTTTTACTTTCCTTGAGGTTCTCTCTCTACTCTGAGACTTCCCATGTGCTGCATCCTCACCCACAACCTCAAAATCCTTGACTGATTCAGTCCTACTGCCCCTTCATTATCTTACCTTAAACCTCATCCTAGGGAGGACTTTCTTGCCCCCAAACCTGGTCAGATCACATGACACTCTGGACTTGATCATCACCAGACTGGACTGAGATTTCTTTTTAATGTCTGTCTCCTCCAGCAGACTGAGAGCCAGTTAAGGTAGAGACCATGTCTGGTTCACTAGAATGAAATGTCTGACTTTGGACCTCAGCATAAGGAACAGAAAAAGCAGAATCCTTACCAGGTGCACCTTGGGTGGTTGGATGCCCAAGGTGGGGGGGGGGGGCGCCTAGGGGAGGAAGCCAAGGATACCATCTTCGGTAATCACTCAGAACAAAGTTGCTTTAGTGGGAAACACCAGTGAAAAGCCCCAGAACAGAATGTGATCGTTATTTCCACTCGCCTTGGCCAAGTCCATGAACTAAGTCTTCTCAATTTAACAGAAACTTTGAGAAGTCAGCATTGGGAATGTCCCTAGAATAACAAGAATTGCCCAACTTCACCATCACTTCTCTCTTAACCAAACTTTATACCTTCAAATAATTAATAGCAAACAGTTCAGTCAGGTCTAGGCTAATCCCAGAAACACAGCCACCCTCTACAAGCAAGGGAAAATACAGGGGACATTTCAGGAGCATCTTAGCTCCTTGTTGACCTAGGGACAGGGTTTTCTGGAATCCTAACTAGGTCATACCCCTAGTTCCAGGCTGTGTCACGGATCAAGGGTATGTGACTTAGAATCCATGTTTAGATGGTGTCCCCAGTTCAGAAGTTAGTTCTGGCCCTGGCTCTGCCATTAATGCAACTCGGTGACCTTGAGAAGGTTGTTTAGCCTCTCCAGCCTTATTTCCTCATCTGTAAAAGAAGAAAATTTAACTCTCTGAGGTCCCTTCTAACTAAAATTCTAGGATTCTAAATCTGTCAAAATAACAAGATTCATTTAAAGGAGGGCAGCCAGAGGATATTCTTTTTCCTTTCCTTTTTTTCTTAAAGTCCTGACTTAATTTCTTCCCTTTTTATCCTCCTATATGGCCACCACTGTTGTCCCTTGCCATTACCACAAGAGGTTTAGAAAATTCTTTGACTGATAGGACAATTTTAGAAATGGCCCTTTCTGAGCTCTCCAATATGTGCACCACCATGAATCTGGTACCCTCTTTTTACTCTTTATTATATATTTATGCTTCACTTTAAAGGGACAAACATGAATGTCCATAAAGTTTTCCATTAATGCCTTATCTTTCACTGCAGACCTCCATATACATGATATTTATCATGAGTTTCCCAGAAAACAGACTCTGAGACAAAGATATGCATGCAGGTGGTTTACTGGGTATGTGATTCCAGCAAGAAGGACTGAAGGGCACAGGAAAAGAACCTGGGGAGGAAGAAGAGCCAATATAATGATGTGTTTCTAAGGGAAAGTGGTGTTCGATCATAAAAAAAAATTCTTTGGAGTTTATGAAATACATATTCTAGCTATTCACCCAGGGGACAAAAGAAGGAAGAGTTTATTCATCAACTTTCATGCTCCACTGACCCAGTGTGTCAATTCCTCTACACTTCCGGTTTGCACAGGTGTAAGTGCCAAAAGGATTTACATGATGCATACACTGCCACATCAAAGAAGCCTACAGCAAGAAGCTACAGACATATGCCATAAGTGTGAGGCAAGGCCCTTTCAGAATGCACATGCCCAAGCTGTCAAAGGACCACAGCAATCACTGGATTAAGAGGTGCGACCAAAAGGATCCAGAGAGATGCACAAGAGGTGTCCCACACACAGAGCTGTCATCACCGTAGAGCCTGCTTTCTCAACCATGGCACTACTGACATTTTCAGCCAGATAATTCCTTGTTGTGGGGCTGTCCCATGCATTGTAGGATGTTTAGCAGCATGGTTGGCCTCTACTCCCTATATGCCGGTAACTTGCTCTC
Organism: Callorhinus ursinus; assembly: GCF_003265705.2. NCBI lineage: Eukaryota > Metazoa > Chordata > Mammalia > Carnivora > Otariidae > Callorhinus > Callorhinus ursinus. The sequence continues at coordinate 27,384,519 of NW_027397068.1, read as the reverse complement.
TCCCAGTTGCAGCAACCAAAATATCTCCAGATATTCTGAATTGTCCCCTGGGAGGCAAAGCAACCACTGCGGTAAAGTATTGAATATCCTACTTTTGTCACTCACCCGGTACCACTTCATTTCTCTCTACTTACATCATATCAAAAGCTGCTCTCAAGCAGACCACTCTGGGAGATGTTTACGTCTTATACTGTAACTCAACTTTCAGGTCTCACTGTGATATATTTCATGTAAATAGATGATAATGCGTTAATAATAAAGAATGATGAGATTTTAAATAGTTGATTTAAGTAGTTGATTTTGAATAGTCTATAAACAGACTAGATATGGGGGGATAATGTTAAAATTGTATTTTAGGGTTTAGTTACCTATATCAGTTAGAGTTAAAATTAAAGAAAATTTTTCAAAATCTAGGTCTCCAAGTCAAGGACTCAATATTTTTTGAGACAAGGATCTTTTTCCTCAATAATGCACATGAGGGTAGGGTCCTTATATAATGGGACTAGTGTCCCTCCGGGAAGAGACAGCAGAGAGTTGCTATCTCTCTCTGCCACATGAGAACCCAGAGAAGGTAACCATCAGTAACCCACAGAGAGTTTTTACCAGATACCAAGCCTAATGATGTTGATCTTGGACTTGCATTCTCCAGAATTGTGAGAAAATAAATTTTGGTTGTTCGAGCCACCTAGGCCATGGTATTTGGTTATGGTAACCCAAACTGATGAATATATTTGTCATAAATCCAGAATCTGTTTATATTTGTTTCTGAACTCCACTGCAATGATTTATATGCACATCCTTTTATCATTATTTCATTGTCTTTTTTAATACAACAGAAATCATTTATTATTGCTCATGGGTTCCATGAGTTAGATATTTGGGAGTACTTTAGAGCAATTCTGGCTCAGAGTTGCTCATGAGGTTACAGTCAAATGTCTCTTGGGGCTGAAGTCATCTGAAAGCTTGAGTTGGGCTGGGGGACCCACTTCTAAGGTGGCTCAACCACAAGGCTGGCTGTTGATGGGAGGCCCTGTTCCTGCCCACATGAGGCCCTTCACAGGGCTGCTTGAGTTTCCTCATGCTCCCTCAAAAATGAACAATCCAAGAGAATTGGCAAAAACTGCAATAACCTTTTATGACAGCCTCAGAAGTCAGTCACACAAACCATCCCTGATTCGATGTAGAAAGAAACTCCCAGGAGATCAGGATCATTAGGGCCATTTTGGAAGGTGGCTTCTATAATTTCATTTATCTGAAGTCCAAAAATAGGCAATAATAAACTATATTGCCAGTGGGGAGCATCCTGAGGTGTTAAAACTGTAGAAGAAAATAAGGCAATGATTACCATAAAAGTGGTTACCTCTTGAATGGAAGTTGTGAGTGGACAAGGATCATTATTTGTGAAAAAATACATGTATATTTCATACACTTTTCCAAAAGGCAACATGTTTCATAACTGCAAGAAGAGGTTCTATAAAAAAAATTAAGCCAAAAGAGAATTGACATGAGAAACACAAAGTGTTCTTTTCTCTCTTATGCCTCAAACATAGATTAGGCTTAAAGTATGTTCAAAAGAAGAATAATAACAGTACAATTAACACTGATAATAACATAAAATTATTTAATTATTAATGAATTATTCTAGTCTTACAATGACTGTTGGAGATCTGGTAGTATAAGTCTTCCCCTTTTTTTTTCCTTCAAGATTGTCACAGCTATTCTTTTAGATTTTTTTTTTAAAGATTTTATTTATTTATTTGAAAGAGAGAGAGAATGAGAGAGAGCACATGAGAAGGGGGAGGGTCAGAAGGAGAAGCAGACTCCCTGCTGAGCAGGGAGCCCGATGCGGGACTCGATCCCAGGACTCCAGGATCATGACCTGAGCCAGAGGCAGTCGCTTAACCAACTGAGCCACCCAGGCGCCCCCTTTTAGATTTTTTAATTTTTATTTATTTGACAGAGAGAGAGACACAGCGAGTGAGGGAACATAAGCAGGGGGAGAGGGAGAGGGAGAAGCAGGCTTCCCGCTGAGCAGGGAACCCAATGCGGGGCTCAATCCCAGGACCCTGGGATCATGACCTAAGCCGAAGGCAGACACTTAACCGACTGAGCCACCTAGGCGTCCTGTCACGGCTATTCTTAACCCTTTGCATCTCCATGTAAATTTAAGATGCAGCTTTTTAATTTCCACAAAACTTTATGCTGGGATTTTTATCAGAATTGAATATATAGATCAATTTAGGAAGAATCTGCCTTTTTAGAATATTATTCTTCAGTCCATAAGCATGGTGTGTCCCTCCATTGATTTAGGTCTTCTTTCATTTCTCTCAGAAATATTTATAGTTTCCTATATAACAATCTTGCATATATTTTGTTAGATTTTTTTCCCTGGGTATTTGATGGCTTAATGCTATTTTAATTGGTATTTTTAAATTTTGTTTTTTAATATATTTGTGGCTGGTATATAGGGATATGATGGATTTGGGGGTACTGCCTAGGTTTAGAGACCTTGATAAATGTATTCATTAATTATAATAGTTCACCTGTACATTGATGGAGAAGGGGTGATTATAAACAAAACACCATTTCTACATTTCAAATCTTATATTTTTTTGTTTCTTTTTCTTGCCTTATTACATTATCTATGAATTCTAGTACAAAATTAAATATAAGTGGTGATAGTGATCATCTTTACCTCATTCTTGATCTCAAGAAAAGCTTTCAGTATTTCACAATTAAGTACGATATTTGCTGTAGGTTTTTGTGGGTATTTTTTGTCATATTATGGAATCTCCATTCTATTCTTTCTTTGCCAAGAGTTTTTATTATTGTGTTAAATTTTTTTTTTAAAGATTTTTATTTATTTGAGAGAGAGAGAATGAGAGATAGAGAGCACAAGAGGGAAGAGGGTCAGAGGGAGAAGCAGACTCCCCGCTGAGCAGGGAGCCCGATGTGGGACTCGATCCCGGGACTCCAGGATCATGACCTGAGCCGAAGGCAGTCGCTTAACCAACTGAGCCACCCAGGCGCCCTATTGTGTTAAATTTTTATCAAATTATGTTTCTGCATCTATTGAAAATATTGTATGAGGTTTTATTTTATTCTGTTAATGTGGTTAAACATATTGACTGATTTCTTAAACTTAAATCAACCTTGCATTCCTAGAAGAAAATCCAAATTAGTCATGATGTATTATTCTTTTGTCTACATCACTGGATTTTGTTTGCTATGATTTTTTGAGGGTTTTTGAATAAGTTCCATGATGAACAGACGTATTCCATTTTAATGTAATTCAATTACATTAAATTATCATTTTCCTTACTTCTAATGTCCTTGTCATGTCATGGGATCAAAGTCATGCTGGAATCCTGAAATGGAGTGAAAGTGTTTCTTTCTTTCTTTTTTTTTTTTTCCTATTTTCTAGGAGAGTCTCTCTATGTTTGGTTTCATTTTTTTCCTTAAATTTTTGGTAGAATCTACCAGTGAAGCTTTCTATGTCCAGAATATTCTTTGTAGAAAGGATCTATTTAATTTCTTTTTTTAAGATTTTACTTATTTAGAGAGAGCACATGAGCAGGGTGGGTAGAGGGAGAGAGGGAGAATCTCAAGCAGACTCCACAGTGAGCATGGAGCCTAACACAGGGCTTGATCTTGGGACCCTGAGATCATGACCTGAACCAAAATCAAGAGTCAGATGCTTAACCAACTGAGCCACCCAGGCACCGGTTTAATTTCTTTAATAGACGCAGGACTACTCAAGTTTTCTATTCCTTCTTGTGCCTGTTTTGATAAGTTAAACTGGACATAACATGACTTCTCTTTTGCAGAAATTCTGGGAATTACTTCCAGTAATCATTACTTACGTGTAACATCAAAATTATTAGTTCTAATGACATATGGGTGATAGAGTCTTTTCATTTACTCACATTTCATATTTTTTTCTAGCTGTTTTTCTAAAACTTAAATCTATTATTTCAAGTCACTCTTCCAGAGTAAAAAAATTAACAATCACTGATAGTTGTCTAAGAGGCATACATTTTCCATCAGACTTTTGGCTGCCATAATTACACATATAGGTGAGTTTTCTTTAAATATGTTCAATCAACTAACAAATAGATATTACAGCATATTAAAACAGACTCAAATCACAAAATCAGGTGGTAAATTCACTATACAAGTCACAAAATCAGGATTTTATAAATGTAATCACAGACTACCTAAGCTAAATACATCATTATTAAGACCAGGAAACTGAGGCACAGAGACACAAAGTGACTTATCTTTAAAAAAAAAAAAAGATTTTTTATCTATTTATTTGACAGAGACAGACACGGCGAGACAGACAAGCAGGAGGCGTGGGAGAGGGAGAAGCAGGCTTCCCGCCAAGCAGGGAGCCCGATGCGGGGCTCGATCCCAGGACCCTGGGATCATGACCCAAGCTGAAGGCAGATGCCTAACGAATGAGCCACCCAGGCGCCCCGCAAAGTGACTTATCTTATTTACACAGCCAGTAAATAGCAGAGCTGGCATTAACAACCCAGGTCTCCTGAGTTTTCCTCTGGTAGTCTTTCCACAACATCATGCTACCATTCAAACCACACATTTGAGGGGTGCCTTGGTGGCTCAATTGATTAAGTGTCTGACTCTTGATTTCAGCTTAGGTCATGATATCATGGTCACAAGATCAAGCCATGTGTCAGGCTCTGTGCTCAGCAGGGAATCTGCTTGAGGTTCTTTCTCTCCCTCTCCCTCTGCCCCTTACCCCCCCTCACTCTCTCTCTCTCTCTAAAATAAATAAATTTTTAAAAAACACACACACATTTGATTTGTCATTAAGAATGCTTGAACATACACAATGGAATATTACTCAGCCATAAAAAAGAATGAAACCTTGTCATTCACGACAACATGAGGGTACCATGCTAAGTGAAATAACTCAGACAGAAAAAGATAAATAACAAATGATTTCACTTGTATAAGGAATCTTTAAAAAATGAACAAACAGGGTGCCTGGGTGGCTCAGTTGGTTAAGCAACTGCCTTCGGCTCAGGTCATGATCCCGGAGTCCTGGGATCGAGTCCCACATCAGGCTCCTGGCTCAGCGGGGAGCCTGCTTCTCCCTCTGACCTTCTCCCCTCTCATGCTGTCTCTCTCTCTCTCTCTCTCTCTCTCTCTCTCTCTCAAATAAATAAAAATAAAATCTTTAAAAAAAAAATAAAAAAATAAATAAAAAATGAACAAACAAACAACAACAAAAGAAACAGACTCATATAGAGAACAGGGGCGCCTGGGTGGCTCAGTTGTTAAGCATCTGCCTTTGGCTCAGGTCATGATCCCAGGGTCCTGGGATCAAGCCCCGCATTGGGCTCCCTGCTCAGTGGGAAGCCTGCTTCTCCCTCTGCCCCTCCCCCTGCTTGTGTTCCCTCTCTCGCTGTCTCTCTCTCTGTCAAATAAATAAAATCTTAAAAACTATATATATATATATATAGAGAGAGAGAGAGAGAGAGAGAACAAACTAGTGGTTGCCAGAGGGCAGGGGAGTAGGGGATGGGCAAAATAGGTGAAGGGGATTAATAGGTACAAACTTCCAATTATAAAATAAATCAGGGGGTGCCTGGGTGGCTCAGTCGGTTAAGCGTCTGGCTTCGGCTCAGGTCATGATCCCAGGGTCCTGGGATCGAGCCCCAAGTCGGGCTCCCTGCTCAGCAGGGAGTCTGCTTCTCTCTCTGCGCCTGCCCCTGCTCATGCTCTCTCTCTCACAAATAAATAAGTAAAATCTTTAAAGAAAAATTAAAATAAAATAAAATAAATCAATGTGGGGATGAGAACTACAGCACTGGGAATATAGTCAATAATACTGTAATAATTTTGTATGGTGATAGATGGTTAATACAAAAAAAAAGAATGATTGAACATACTGAAATTTGATTTCCACCTTTTCAAGAACACTCAATTTTATAAAAAAAAAAAAAAGATAAAACAGGGCCCATATCATACCAGGTAACATTTTTAGACTTCATTTTGTGTCTTTTGTTAATCACCTTGAATTCTGAATGACTATCTTCTGGCCTACATTATGTTTTATATGCTATTTCTCCTCAACTGTGTAGATATAATAACAGTTCCTGATTATCTCCCTATAGACCTTCTGCTACTCCATTTTACCCTTCTACTGCCACCATGCACCCTCCAAATGCTGCTAAAATTCCTTCCAAAGTCAAACTGGAATGACGTTTTGATTATACCAAGTACACTGTAAATTCCTGGTGGTCAGGGATGATGACATATACATTTGTATTATCTAGCATAATGTGAAGCACATTCAGTAAACACATAATTGACTGACATAGGTTTTTGGATAATCCAGTGGCTACAAATATGGGTTAAGGAGACATCACGCCTAAATTCAAATGTCACTTCTACCACTTATTACCTGTGTGACCTCAGGCAAGTTGCTCTGGGTCTCAGTTTCCTCATCTGTAAAACAAGGTTAATAATAGCATCCACACAGAGTTGTTCTGAAAATTAAATGAGATAATAATCTATTAGCACAATGTCTGGCCCATAATAAGTGCTCAAAAAATATTAGCTAGGATGAGACTATATCATTACTATTATTAACTATTCCTATTCCTGCCATTCACCATAATCCCTCCTGTCCTTTTTCTAAGTGAATTGGAAAATTCTCCAAATCTGAGGGTTCAGTGAACATCTTTTTTTAAAGAAATGTATCTGCTATGTGAATAGTAAATCATACAAATCCCATTAACTCTAGGTAATTTTATTTAATAATCATATTTTAAAAGTTGGACAAATAAATAAATGGCAGAGCAATTTTGATTAAATCCTGTTTTCTCAATGACTATTTGGAATATATCATTCATATGCAAGCCCCAAGAATATTGAATAACAGATAAAATAAATAATGATCATAATGCAAACCACATTCTGATTCCTACTTCCCTGCAAGTACAACTCCATGTAAGAGTTTTAAGAGCCAAAAAGTAACATGCTTATTAACTGTGGACTGCTCAGCTATATACATAGGGCTTAGCAGATCACGTGATTGTTTCCATATTCTCAGTTAAGCTAATGGTTCCTTAGAGCCCAGTTCTTATAACCCCTTAAGAATTCTAAGATTTGCCTGAAAAAATATATCATATTTCCATGACTATGACTGAACACAAATGTGGAAAGCTCACTGAGAGCAAACCATCCTGGAAGACAGGAAATGGTCATTGTTTTCAAAGAAAGTCAAGATGCTCCTGCACATAAGGAATCAAGCTCTTAGAAGCTTGATCTCATTTCCCTCCACATAAACCTGTATATGCTGTGGGGATAGACCCTATCTTTCACCTCTCATATGGGTAGCAGGGAAAAAGAATAAGCTCACTTACCGTTTGAGGTAAAAATTGAAAAAAATATTTTATTCAAAACTGCCATATAAATGCATCCAGAGAAATATATTCCCTCCTTTTTGTACATTTAATTTCATTTTAAAGTATTCAGGGACTTAGAGGGATTCTGGACTTGTAATAGGTGAGTTGTAAGCCTTTGGGAAAGCCTGTCAAAAGACTCAGGTTTAAAATGTCATTTCCTAGATACACGGTGTTTTCTGCCACAGAACTTAGTGCGACTTCCACTAGGAAAAGTTGCTGCATTTCATCTTTTCATCATGAACAAAAATAATTACACCAATAGTTTCATTGATTTTTTTTTTTTTTTTTTTTTAATTCTTGGGAGTAAAATGTCATGGAGCAAGTCTGAGACTAGGAGATAAAAATTCTGGTTCAAGTCCCAACTGGCTGCTTTAACCAGAAGTAGACAGGGTAGGGAGCACCAAGACTGCCCAACCACTGCAGAGGACTAATATCTGTCAGTGGAGCTCTACATTTGGAAAGCAGTGAACACCAATATAAAGTCTTTGTAAAAAAAAAAAAATCTGTATATAAAATCCATTTTGAATGGCTTGACTTCAGTAGTCAAACCAACGGCGGAGCAGGGTCGGCCTAAGTATTTGGATGGAGACTCACTACAGCACAGCCTTTACAATCCATGCTCAAAGTCCTCTTCTGGCACAACCGTCTTAGAATGAAGTCCTGAAGGGTTGAAGCCTATATTAAAATCTCTAATATGAGAAGAATTAGAGCAAGGTTACAATATAATTAACCTGAGTTATCTTTCAAAACTCTTGCTGATATATATTCTGCCACTTCAGACTAGGCTCATGCTGTGATTTTTAAAATTAGCAGAGAAGGAGGCTTTCATATTCATTCAAACTAAAAGGATAAAGGAACGTTTGCATAAAAAGAAAAAGGTGGTCAGTGCTTTCTATTATTTTCTTATTCTTTTAACAGTTGTTTTGTTTTTTTGTTTTTGTTTTTGTTTTAATGGCGGCTCTATATGGCAAAGCCTTATTCTGTCCACTTCCTAGTCTGCAGAAAAGTCTGTTAGTCTTATTTAAGGGTCATGGTGATTCCCTTCACTGCTTGGAGGAAAAAAAAAAAGCAAAATCGGGGCTATTACCCTGTGTTTATAACAAGTCTATTACCATAGTAACGACTGTGATGTCACAAACCCTACACCAAGGGCCAACTTCTGTTCCTGATGGGGGAAGGGCAGCTTAGCCTTGGAAATCAGACAAAACTGTATATAAACATGTGTGACCAAAGCAGGGACAATGCTTGTGGTAATCACCAAAGCACAGGGAGCTCCCCTTCTCTGAAGAGAAGTGGGGGCAGGAACAGAAAAGCAATTCCCCAGGCCCAGAAATAAGCTACACCCACACTTCTGCATGCAGCTGTGCAAAAGGAGAGTAGAAATCCAAGCAAGTGTGGTGTCACCATGTTCCCAATCACAACTATTCCACTGGGCCCACTGGCTGCCAAACATGGATGGGATCCAGTGCTGAGCCCGCCCAAGCACATGAAACACACTCTGGAACCAGTGCCCAACCAGATGGAGCCCTCTGGTACCTCGGAGGAGCAGCAACTTGCCTCATGATGGTGAGCATTTTAAAACCAGGCTGGGGTTTTACTCCTACTAGGTCATCCCAGTTCACAGAGTCACAGATTCTCAGGTTCAGAGAACTCATCAAGTCTCCCAAAAGATGTGGACTTTAAAAAATAACCGTTTACAGGAACACAGTGTATCCCCTGTCACTGGGGAATCTGAAGTAGCAGACTAATAAGTATTCTTATTCTGATGCAGTCTAAGGAAGTGTTGCACAAATATGCTGAAAAAGCAACTTTATATTAAAAAGGATATTGAGTCAGGAGTCAGAAGACATTGGTACTAGTCTTGGCTCAAGTACTTAGAAGTCACCTGACCTTGAGAAAGCCATTTAACCTATTTGACCTTCAGTTTTTTTATTTAACTATATCTAGCATACTATTTCCCAGGGTCATTGTGAAGATCAAATCAAATCAAATAATAATGTGAATGTATTTCATGAACTATAAAGGATTTAATACAAACATAAGGTATTATTATTGTCACATGACCAGTTTATGGTAGAACAGGAATAATTTAAATGCTAACTGTTATTTTCTTTCTAGGAATCCAAAACATACATATGATCCCTGTCTTCCCCACCCAAGAGGTGGACAGTTGCATGATATAGTCAGTTCTAAATTATTCAGGGGCTGATTAACGAGGGGCCTTTTACTTCTAGCTATTGTACCATTTATTAGTTTCCCTTGGGAATGCCTTGTTAACCTATGTACAGCTATAAAATTGACAGGGAATGTGCCTCAACTCAGTTACCCTGAATAATAACCCTGGTAAAGTTTTAACAAAAGGAGGAATTGAAATGATTAATTAGATGAAAGTTTTTGGGTAATCTGTGGGCCTTACTTATCCATGGATAATTATTCACATCACTGTCATAAAGCTATAGTCAAACTCTGACAGGATGGGACTAAGCCAGCCAAGATACTAGCATTTTCTCATTGAACAACAGAGCGGCCCGTACCATCTTATGTATGTGCAGTAGGAATTTGAATATCAGCCATTTGTTCAGTTTTCAACAAACATTATTGGAACACCTTCTATGTGCCAAAACTCACACATACCCTGAAAACCCCACCATTTTCCTAACCATGTTGCTGTCCCTTATGATATTACACAGAGCACCATGGCAAAGCTCACGGCCCGACTCTCAGAAACTCTATTCAACTTCTTACTATCATGAAACTTTTGCCAATCTTACCCTAGTGCAAAAATCAGCAACCTATGCTCTTGGGGCCAAACCCCCCCTGCTGCCTTTTTTGTAAATGATTTTTTTATTAGAACACAGCCACACCCATTTGTTTATGTACTACCTACAACAGCAGAATTCAGTAGTTCTGATAGACACAGCACAGCCCAGAGCCTAAAACACTATCTGGCCCTTTATAGGAAAAGTCTGCAGACCCCTGCACTAGATAATATGACTAAATCAAAATTCATCTCTCCTGTAAGTGTTTCTGTTTAGGGATTAATGGAGAAAACTCCTTGAAAGTGGAGATCCTTTCTGTATCTTTGTCTTGTCATATAGAACCTTGGAGAAGCACAGAGTCAAGGTTTAGAGCAGATACAGAAAATTAAACACGTCCTTCCCTACATTTTGTTTTCAACAGATGAGTGCTTTGGAGTTGCATGAAGACAACATAAAACCACTGGTGTTCAGTTACTCTGGCTTCTAATTCCTCTGAGTTCCTATGTCTAAGACTTCCAAGGCTCAATTTTTGGCCTGTATCCCTTTGCATATTTATTTCCTGATCTGATGTGGAATTAGAGTTAAATGGGAGCTGTGTGCTTGAATTCCACGTGGCTGGCTCAGCAGGAAACTCCAGGGCAGGTTTTTTGGCATGCCAAAGTCATGTTAGCCTCAGCTATGCTAATTTCTAAAGCTGTTTGCTTTGCTCAAATAAATCTTAGAAGGGAATTTGCATTTGGATGCACACCTTTTTATGCACAAATTATGTGCATGATAATTCTAGGGCAGACTAAAGACCGAAAAAAAAAAGAGGCATGGTGTTTACTGAATGGCTTTAGTGTGGCAAGCACTATGCTAGGTGCTTTACATATATTTTCTGATCTCATGGCCACAATCCTATGAGATGAAACTGTGGTCCCCATTTTACAGATGGAGAAACTGAGAAGAAGAGAGCTTATATAACAAGTCCATGTTCACAGAGCTGATAAGTGACAAAGCCTAGATTTGAGCCCAATCTGTCTAAATCTGTCTAAATCTGAGGCCAGTGTTCTTTCCACTTAGACACACTGCCTTACTGATCCCATTTATCATCACCACTCACCCAAGCCACTGGACACACACTGGAATATGAACCCTACATTTACAAAATTAGTCACCCCTCCCCTTCCCAGTGGCCTAGGCAAAGTATGTCTTTGGTCCTTGGGAGATACATCTGGGTCCCTCTGCATCAGAAAACAATCAATCAAAGGAGAATAGGGGCATTAAAAAGGCAAACTTTACGTGGTACACAAATTATATTAGTAATTAGATAAACACAATTTCAAGTGATTTTGACAAGTAAATGAATTTTAACATGTCTGAGGACCTCAATACGAAAGGAAACTTTTACTACTAAAATGTAGTAGGCTAAGCAAGAGAATGTATCCATACTATGAAGAAAAATGTTAGTAACACTTAGAATATGGTGTAAATATATCTATAACATAAGCCCAGGAATTTATATCTATAAATATCTTCACTGTTTATGGAAACATAACCACACACCTATCTCCCCCCCACCCCAAAAAATACAAACATTCCCTTCAGTAGTTATAGTAAGTACTGCCATCAAAACTCACTATTTATCATTGTTCAACTCAATATACAGAAAAATAACCAGTGTAGCAATTAAGCATTCTAGCATAATTCTAACATTTCACAGCAAGCCAGATACAATATTATTGAACTTCTTTCTCTGTATGGAACACAGCTGTAACCTAGCTTCTATCACATAATGCTCAGCTTCATACACTGTCATCTGATTTTCTGAAAATATTAAAGAACTGATTACATTTGCATACAAGTGAAATTCAGACATCCATTTTTCTTTAAAGCTCTCAAAGAGAGTTTTCCAGGAATTAGAAAGAACTCTGTGGCAAGATGGATAAAGGCTGTTTCTAAGAAGGGCAGCCCACTCAGGAGACCTGGCCCTCACAACACCACCACATGGTTCAGTCAGTCAGTATATAAAATTATTTCACTCTTTTTTTTTTATTTTTAACAGATGATTTCAGAGAAGGAAAAAGTACTTTTTTGTAGCCAGTGGTAGGAAAAATTCATTCAGTTGAAAGTAGATTGGGGACTTTGCCTGAGTTTGCCTAACAGAGTAATGCTATTTCAAATAACACATGCGCTAACATCTCTTGTCTACAAAGTTCCTAAAACAGTCTTTTCCAAAGGTACTTTGGGCATTCAATAATTACTTATAAGATAATTACAACTTTCTATGAATCGTTCTCATTGGAAACCCCAGTAGTGACTTACCTGCTGGTGGCTTTATGAAAGGTGGAGGAATTAAAGGTACAATAATGGGCACATTGCCATGATCCTTGGACCCTGCAGGTGAGTCACTGAGTCCATTTCCTGTGGCAAGCCCTGAATAGCTTGTGCTTATATTGTATGGTGAAATAACACTGTCCTCAGGTAATTTTGGTTTTGGCAAAGAATTTTCTGTAAAAGAAAAAAAATCACATTCAATATTATAAAAGGACTTGCTTTCCTTCTGACCACATTTTCTCAAGTAAAATGGCTATGTAACAAAACAAACTTTTCCTTGCAGATCTTTACCAGAACTCCACAGACCATCCTGGACCTTTTTAGTCTTGTCACCATAAATTTCCAGGGGGCTCCTTTACAATTTGCTCTACTATGATAGCTAATATCTCAATTGTATCATGGTGATGAATTTTAGCACTGTGAAAGCCCACAGAAACTTGAGAGGCAATTAACCTCTTCCATGTACAAAGTGATATATAGCAGGCATCACCCTCTGGCTAACAGGGGGGCAAGCTAAAAGCATGCCCTTCCAGTTTTATCACTAGGTCCCACTGTATTAAAAAGTTTGGTCATAATATAATCAAAAGAACCAATGAGAAAGAAGCAGATTATTAGAAAGAAAACTTGTTTCATAGGGTAAACTCTTTAAATCAACCCACTAATATCCATTAAATATTAACAAAAATGAAAATAAAGAAAACTTACAATGATATGAACTTTGTGAATTTTATCCTTGCATGTGAATCATTTAAAAAAAAAATTCAACCATGGAAAACAACTTTTTCCCTCTAGTAGCATATCCTGGCACTCTCTCCATGTTCCCCAGAGGCAAAGATTATTACCTAGACCAAGTATTATACGAGCTATTAGTTTATAGAATATAAACTCATGACTTGCATTTTTCATTTACAGTGAAATTGATGATACTATCTCTGTAACATGATGTGTACAATTTCATAGCGGGCTTAAACATGAAATTTGTCACGTACATTCAATTCCACATGCCTGCAGGACAGCTCATTTACATTTTGTTGCTTGGCATATAAGAAGGAAAAGCGCTATCTTAGAGCCTGGAAATAAAATGCATGAGCAGGTAGTTTATGCCAACAGATTTTGACTGCAGTGCAAATACTGATCAAATTGCCAATGATGATGCACAATGAATTTTACCCACATTTTATTGAAGTTCACCATACGGATTGCTTCTTTACATCCTCCTTTTCTTTGACAAACAAACTCTCACTCCAAATTTAGGTTCATAAATTCAGCATCCATATCAACACCCACCAATGGTTCTAGGCTTCCCTCATGAGATATCTGACACTGCTATTCGCTGATAGAATCAGTGTTAATTCAACTTGGCCAAGGGTCTAATTTCCACTCTTTAGCTAGGCTTTGATGAAAACTCTTATAAAATAATGTAGGATCCAATCATGCCCTACTCTCTTACTCCTCCTACCCTATCCAAGGCTGGGGGCAGGAGGTATTTCAAACACAAAACAGAAATAAGGCTTTCCTTTAGAATTCCCACCCAAAAAAGGAGGAAGAGGGGATTACCAAACTAACCACAATTCTCTCTTAAGGTCTAAAAATCCAAACCCAGTATTTCACTTAATAGAAAGTACCAGTCCCCAACAACTAATATACCAAAGACTCGGGAAATTAGGAGGAGAACTTAGCAAACACTGTCTCTTTCTATAAATCTGTGGGCAGGGCCATAGCCCTTAAAGTCCCTAGCCCTCACTAGCTGGCTCTCCCATCGCTTGGAGATTAAGTTGTGCCTATTTTTGTTTTATGTTGTCCTCTTGTATTCTGTGGAATTCTGCTTATGGGAAAGCACTACTGGGGATGTACATTTAAATCAACCATTGGCATAATCAACAAAATGAGTCCCAAAGCAACTCAGTTCTGGCAGGTTGAGATAGTTAATCCTTCTTTGCATGAACAAAGGGACATTAAATGTCATTACCTTTGAGAACAGAAATGTGCTGCCGGCTCTCTCCATCTGTAGAGTAGCTCCTGAATTCAATATCCTCACCATCTTTCAATTCAACCTTATCATAGCCATACCAGCCGAGGAGTTCATTCATAGTGTTTTCTGCAAAGTTCTGAAAGAGAAGCATAGGCTTCTTTTTTATATAATCAATAACTATTTTGAAAAGAATGCATAAATCGAGTTCTGTTTGCACTACCCATTAACTACCAGACCTGCCCCACCTCCCCTAGAGTCCTGTTCATTTTTCAAATCACGTTCAAAAACTGTAATGCATTTAAATCTCAGGATGATGCATCCAATTATGACAGGCCTTCAGACCTTTGCAATTTAAAGATAATAATAAGAAAAGGTATTTGTCAGTTTTGCTTACAAATAGGAAGTCATATTTTAGAATATTCTGCAAAGTCTATATCCCACACAAGCACAAAAATATTGAAAGGTAAAGCACAAAAACAGCTAAGAAAATATTTTGAAAAGGAAAACAATTAATCGGCCTTTTTGTGGTTCAGATTGATTTAAATTAGAATTGCTTTCCGATTCAGGTATTATTTTTTAACATAACTCTTATCTCAGATAAAGCAAAATCTCAGCCAAGAAATAATTTCGCAGTTGTCAAGGCTACAAGGGTCTCCCTTTTAATTTTCCATTTTTCAAGTGTATACTTTCTAAATCAATGCACAGAGCGCCTGGGTGGCTCAGTTGGTTAAGCGACTGCCTTCGGCTCAGGTCATGATCCTGGAGTCCCAGGATCGAGTCCCGCATCGGGCTCCCTGCTCGGCAGGGAGTCTGCTTCTCCCTCTGACCCTCTCCCCTCTCATGCTCTCTCTCTCTCTCATTCTCTCTCTCAAATAAAATAAAAAAATAAATAAAATCTTTAAAAAAAATAAAAATCAATGCACAATTTGCTTTACAAATTTCACTAGTGACAGATTCTTTCTCCATAAAATGAAAGGTCACTATGATTGTCTTCTGACAAGTAACATAAAAGTACCAAATAACCTTAAGGTTAATAGTCAGCCCAGATTTTAGAGAACACCTGAAAACACTTTATGAACTATAAATCAATATATAAATGTAAGATACTATTATTGTTGTTATTATAGATACCAAACTGTGAAAATAATGGGTATAGTTGGACAGCTTTAAAGCTTTAATATCAGGTGACTATTTTTTTGTGACCTTATCAACTGCTAGATCTGGAAACAAGATGTGAGACTGTATTAATGATCTTAATGCTTGCATGTGCCTTAAAACATCTCTGAGAAATAGAGTAGAGTGGTAGTAACCAGGAGTTTGGGGGGGGTGAGGGAAATGGGGAGATATTGGTCCAAGGGTACAAATTTCCAGTTATTAGATTAACAAGTTTGGAGATAAAATGTACAACATGATGATAGCTAATACTGTATCATATACTCAGATGTTACTAAGAGAGTACATCTTAAATGTTCTCACCACAAAAAAGAAATGGTAACTATGTGACAGGATGGAGGTGGTAGCTAATGCTACATGGTAATCATTTTGCAATATATAAATACCTCAAACCAGCCCATTGTATACCTTAAACTTACACAATGTTATGTGTCAATTATATCTCAATGAAGCCGAGGAAAATTTTTTAAAATAAAAAGAAGGGCTCTATACTGCAGAATAAGAGCTTCATAAATATTCAATGAATTTATTTTTTTTAAAAATCTCTATCTGGCAAGGCATCCTGAGCTTCCCAGACTTGCTAGAAAAACTATATATTCTAACCTTCTCCGTGGCTCAAAGAACCTTTTCTCGTTCTCCCTAGAAGCTGTCATTTCCGAATTACACTGGGATGTATAATTTATATACCTGAAACAAAGCACCCAGGCTAAACCAAGAGTGTGCACAGCCTCGACGTGTGAGTTCCTGTTCTCTTGAATTTCATGACTTTAGATTTCAGCAGGGGTTGTATAAAAAAGAAAAGATATTACACTACTGACTCCACAAAAACAAACTTGGCATTTCAAACCACCCACAGAATGCTAGGTTCTTTGCTTTAGTGCCCACTTAAGCTCAGAGCTCCAACTGGGTCTACGTGACAGAATAGTGCACCGGCAATTTAAAAAAATCTAGCCAGATTGATTCAGTGCTACCATCCACAAGGCCAACAGTCAGCCATATCAAGCTTTAGTGAGGCATTTATTCTCTCTGATGGCTGGTCATGTCCACTTTAAATAGACATTCTTTTCATGAATGCACAAAGATGATACGATCGATATGTATAATAAGCTCTGCAACTTCTGGAATACCACTGAGGAGGACTCAGCTAAATGCTGCTCTACTCAATCAAAAGAGATCCCTTTAATGAGGCGTCAGTCTCCCCTAACACCCAATTCTTTTCACTAAGCTAAGCGCCTGGACCAGAGAATGACAGTCGCTAAGCACACAAATCGAGGCCCTCCATCAGTGGTCTGGCAGCAGAAAGCTCCAAGGATAAGGATTACACCTTACATCAAAACGCCAATTCCCAACAGCGTTAAAAGCCAAGTTCAAGCCATCCTATTGGTCTGTGTGCTATTTACCCGAATCTCCAAGAGAACTGTGCCAACGAGAGAGAAAATCTTTTGCATAGTAACTCTCAGCCACCATATCCAATTTTATAGACCATTTGTATCTGGGTGCCTCTCTCTCCGGTTCTGTCTAACCTCTGAAGTGACACAAAGGCTACAGATGCATAATTCATGGAACAACCTCCCAGCCAAGGATATAGATTTGTTTGTTTTAGTCCAGCTGCAAATCCATTCAGCTTTTCAGAACCAATCCCAGGGATGGAATCCAGAAGTTTCAGACATTAGGGTAAAAACTGAAACCTCAACTGGATTATTAACACCAAATTCATATTATTGGGGCATCTTAACTGCATCACTTAGTTTATGGTTTGTGCTGAAAACTCAGAGGCTTCATGGAACAATCAATATGAACTTGATCTATTCCATGATTTTCAAGTTACTATAAATGTCAATGAAAATACACTCTACAACATTTCCTTTCTTGTCAGTGAAAATAAAAATAAACACCTTAATGCTTTGATACATGCCTGCAAAAGCAGAAAACAAAAGGTTTATAAACCTTCAAGCTATAAAACTCAAATCTTTCATGAAAGGAGAAGAAAGATGAAAGAAAGAAAAAAACGAACGCCAAAGTTTCTTGCAGCGTATGAAATAGACTATTACTTCTGTCTTATACACTACTGTATTAAGAAATCAAAGAACCCCAAGGAATAGATAATTTAAGATTTTTAATTGCTAGGTAGCATTTGATGCTAGATATCATATGGGCTCATTATGGTACTAAACCAAAGGAAATGAAATAGATTTTTGCAGTTATCATCCAAGAAACATAACATACTCTAGAAGAAGTAAATTCAATGTTTATGGCCCATAAGGGCTTTCAAATCCTTCTGGTAGAAATTTCCAGCAGTTGTTTTTTCCACATTTTTTTTGTATTATTGCCCTTAAAAAAGGAGTTTTTTATTTAAAAAAATATTCCTTTCCTACAAAAGTTTCTCATGCATGTTATTTTTTTTTAAAAGGTGATAAACTACAGAGATTTTTGAGGTAAAGATGTTCAATAATAAGACAGGTTACTGTACCAAGGGAGGTACTGAAATTTGTTCCCCCCAAATCTTCACCCAGCAAATGTCCTAGAAACAGAATGGGAAACTGAAGTCCCTCAAGTTCTCTCCCAGCAGTAAGATTCTGCAAAATCAAAGAACTTTTACTTACACAAGAAATTAAGTACCTTCTGCAAAGAAATATCATAATTATCATGATCACACATCATAAACTTTACTGAAGAGTTACTATTTCAAATATTTTATCATTGCTCCCATAAACCATGAAAATTGTGCCAGAAATTTCAATATTCTGGCATCTGAATCGCATTTTGCAGACTGCCTCTCACCCTTGGAAGTGGCACAAAAATCCTCTCTCATACCATGTGGTCCAATTTGGGTTTGGAAAATAGGTCACTATAATTATAATGATAATGTCTAACACTCTTACAGCCCTTTACAGTGTTTCCACATCCTTTAACTCTCTTGTTCCTTTCAATAACCCTGTAAGTTGGGTATTTGATTTCCACAATAAACTTCTGATGAACCTGTATGATACCCTCATTTTACAACAGAAAATTAAGAGCACCCAGAAAGTAAATGACAGGCATGAGACATCATCCAATAAAGTCAAAACAAAAATACAGATCTTCTGATTCTTATACCAGGCCTCTTTCTACGATCAATTCCGTATAGTCCAATGTGTCAGCAATTCCAAAGAAACTACCTCCTTGGACCAATCAAAGAGTTGCAAAGAAATCATACTACAGGATGTCAACATCGCGTATAAAGAGCTTTCCAACTGGGGCGTCTATCTACCTATGTTGAAACTTCACTTAACTTGCTTTCGGAATTGATCATTGGCCTCTATTCTCTTTAATTATTTGTATTGTTGGGGGGGGTGTTCAAAAGTCACTGTTGAAATTTAATCTTCTCATTTTATAATTTTGGGGCATTGGATCTGATTCTAATTGCTTTGTACTTTTTTTAAAAGATTTTATTTATTTATTTATTTATTTATTTATTTATTTAGAGAGCACATGAGCAGGGGGAGGAGCAGAGGGAGAGAGAAAGAGAGAGAGGGACAGAAGAAGACTCGCCACCGAGCAGGGAACTAACACGGGCCTCCAGCTCACAATCCTGAGATCATGACCTGAGCTGAAATCAAGAGTCAGACGCTTAATGGACTGAGTCAACTACTCAGACACCCCTAATTGCTTTGTACTTTTAATATTTACCCCCCATATTTCTTCCTTACCCTCTCCAATTCCCCTCTCTCAATTCCAGGGGTCCTAAGGAAAAAAGACATTCCTAACATTTAGTCTGAAAGCATGAATTTAAAAAAAATAGGTCACAGAAAGATGATGGAAAGGCTGGAAATTTTACTATTTCCCCATTCCTTCTGAGTTCTTTTGATACTGGCAAAATATATTTTTGTTGAAACTTAATTCCCAGGACATTCATTAGATTCTCTCCTTATTTACCCGGAGGCACTATTGACTAAAAGTCAAAGTTCAGTCTAAATGATTTTTCATTGAACATTTTACCGGTAAATAAAAAGAGTTAACTTCAAGACACTTTGAAAATTGCAGTAATTACAAATTCTCACAATACTTCTGAAATGCAAGTCCTTCAAGGTCTTTGAAAAGGACTAAGGATTTTATTCTGAAAACACCAAAGAGATTTTAAAATATAGGTAGGTACCGGGGCACCTGGCTGGCGCGGTCAGTTAAGCATCCCACTCTTGGTCTCTGCTGGGGTGGTGATCCGGGGGGCGCGTTGTGAGATTGAGCCCCCAGGATCCCAGTTGCGCTCAGTGAGGAGTCAGCTTAGGATTCTCTCTCCCTCTCCCTCTGCCCCTCCCACCAAGCACTCATGTGTGCTGTCTCTCTCTCAAATTAATAAATAAATCTTTAAAATATAGGTACGTATCACTGATTTCTTTCTTACCAGTTCTCATAAAATTGAATGCTGACATGCTTTCAACTTTGTATCCTAACCAAGAGAGCAGAAAGTTTTCAGAGAGCTCCCAGTCATTCATTCAAATTAGGGAAAAGCCATGTCCTCTCTCTCCCCACAAACATAATCCCAATTTTCACTCCAAGTCCCAGTTTTGGTAAAATATGTCACCTATCCCAAATACACTGTAAGTTACCCAAAGGGCAGAAACCCTTTATTTCCCCCATGCCTCACCTAGGACAATGCCTAGCATTTAGAATATACTCAAGTCAATGTGCTAGTAACATTTGAATACATTCACAAATATTTTCTTAAGTGTATAAATACAGAGAAATGATCAAATAAATTTCAGGGAAACTGATTCTAAAAATAAGTATGTGCAAGTTAAAAGAATTGTAATATCCAGTATTAATGAGCAGTCTCCTAGTATTGAAAATTTAAGTTGATACAACTTTTAGAAAGGGTTATTTGACTGTATGCAGTAAAAGCCTTTAAAAATGTACATACCCTTTCATTCAGCAATTTTATTTCTCAGCACTGTAGGAACTATTCTAAGGAAATGAGCGCAAAAATATGCATGTTCAGGAATGTTTATCTCGGTGTTTTTTTCTTAGAAACAAACTATATGCCAAACAATAGGAATCTGGTTAAATAAATTACAGCTTAGTCATGGAATGACTAAAATGGAATACTATTTTGCCAATAAAATATACACTGTAGATAAATTTTTACTGCCTTGAAAAGCTATTAACAATATATTAAGTTTTTAAAGGAAGGATAGTACACTATAAGACCATTTTTGTTTTAAAAAATACTACATATCACACATAGAAAAGGGCATTAAAAGACATATATCAAATGTTGATAGTTATTGTGTCTGGGTGGGAAAATTACAGGCTTTGTTTTTCTTTTAGCTTATTTGTATTGCTTATTCTACCACTTCTATCGTGTCCATGTATTTTTATAAAAATAAATCATTTTAATTAAAAACTAATTAACACAGTCTTCTCATAGACAACCATGTCAGTCGCATGCACAGTCCTAATGACAATAAAAAGGATCTGTCAGTTACATGACTTAACTTCAAAACATTCTGACACACATTGTCCATGAAAGTGAAGCCTATGAGAAATACTTTCAAAGGAAAAGGAAACCCCCGATCCTAAACAATTTATAAGGTAGGCGGAAAAAATGCTAGTATCTCTGCTGGTTGAGATTATGAATGATAGAATGATGGTTATTTTTGGAAAATATTTTACCTCCCTTTTCATCTCCATGTGTTCTGAGGTAGATTTCTATTAAGCGTCATTGAACTCATTAATTGAGATTTTAAAGGGGGGTGAGAGAGCAATCTGCAGAAGAGAGCTGATTTCTTTTGCAGACGTAAGAACTGAACTTGATTACAAGTCAGTTTTGAGTTCTATCCCCACATTGGGCCTAAGGTTGGGTCCAAGTCATCTGTCTTAACACAGACCAACATGTCACCTATCCCAAATAGGTGAATCAGTTTTATTTTAGAGTTCTGCAAGAAAGTCGGAAGGTAAAATTTAAATAATGCAGAAGAAATACCCTAAGAGCCCTTTACAGATTACAAAATACTTCCACGTTCATGATCACACCAGATCAGATGGTGTCCTAAGGATGAGCCACTTCCCACAGATGACCCATTAGTGGGCTATCCACATGCATGGAATCATAAGAGCGGTTGGATTTATACAAGAGTACCCATTGAGCCTTGATGGTTTCACCTGAACTACAGCCTTTCATCTTGAGATCCTGTAAAGATGGTCACTGCACTCCATTTGGATCATTTTGTAGCATTGTTCTCGGCCACAACACAACGATTACAATGCAGTTCTAAGGGCAGAAGACCCATCATAACACTAAAATCCAACTCCGGCCTGGAGCAGCCCCATGGAGAAAGTCTCGTTCTCTTACTGATAGATTCTAAATGGGATATCCATATAATTGGAATATGAAACGAAAATTGTGTGTTTCCACATATAAAACCTATATTGCTCTATTGTCTTGTTGTGACATGGAGCGGACAATTATGTCCCCACATTTTAATCTGTGGCCAGGACATCAAATGTCCTCAAAAAGGTCAAGCAAATGCTGTGAAATTGTGGATTCCAGCCCTGAGGCTAACATTGTGGCAAGCAAGGCAGGTGTGCGGCTCTGTGCAGCTGTGTCCAATCACAGCTGCAGAACTGCCCTAAAAATCACCAGGACTTGTTACATTGTCTTTCTGTCCCTGCCAAAGCCACTTGCCTTCAGACAGGACAGAGTTCCACAGCCCTTTGGTTATATAAGAGATATTAACACCCATCAGTCTACAGATCCTAAAATATACATTCAGAAAATCTTACCATATTCTTTCATGTCTATTTACATGTTTCAATTGGCACCATCAAAAACAAAGTGCCCTATTTTTTTTCTCATTCTACCTAGTAATATCCCTTCTCTTTTAGGAAAATATTCAATAATCTTATTAGCTTGCGAGTGTAAGGGTGGCTGACTTCCCATTCCATAAGAGGAAGTTTGAGACTTCAGAGCTTTTTAAATATTCTGCCTTCTACTACTTCTAATAATTTTTTTTAAAGAAAGAGAAGTATAAAGACTCTTAATGACAAGGACACTTGCCTAGAAGATAAAAAAAGTACGGTCACCTTAACAAGACACTCTCTCTCCCTGCAACTCCCCTTTTTTCAGTCACTTGTGCTCACTGATATTTGCCCTTTTCGAGGCCCTGTTTTGGACTTTCCTTTAAAAACTGTTACCTCTTGGTTTCTATGAGTCTGCCTTTCACACAAGGAGAGCAGGGCTTGGCTTCTCAGAGCAGTGCTTGGCAAGCATGGAGGCAGGAAACGGAGAAGGGAATGAGTCTGTCAGACTCATTTTCTTCTAGTTCAAATGTTTATT
The DNA here is from genome assembly GCF_003265705.2 of Callorhinus ursinus. NCBI lineage: Eukaryota > Metazoa > Chordata > Mammalia > Carnivora > Otariidae > Callorhinus > Callorhinus ursinus. Next base: position 27,361,548 of record NW_027397068.1, on the reverse strand, counting down.
TCAGATTCGGGAGGAAGTGGAGTGGTTCCTTTCCATTTCCTCGTCTCTGGAACCTGCGAGTTGTATAAGGCTTAGAGAATCTTGCTCTATCACACTCACAGGTTCACAGACAGAGAAAGAGACACTTTTCAGAAAACCCTGGTTTGAACAGAGGAGAATTCATAGCACTCTATGCCCTCCCACAACTATCTTACTGGATTTTGACTGGAGCCTTGAGCAGGACAACGGAGAGCAATGTGGAGGAAAAAGCTGGTGGGCTCAGGAACATCCTTTTCCAGCTTCCAAGCAGTAAGGACCATGTCCCAGCTAACATTAGTTCCCAGCCCTGCCACATGGCACACCTGAGGCCACTACTACTCAGCAGCGAGGTCTCACATAATTTGTGAATGCCAAGGTGAGATCTGTCCTGAGCCCACTTTCTAGGTTCCTGAGACTGTGTCTGACATTAGGGTGGAGTTTCAGCAGCAAAACTTAAAATATACCTGTTTTAGTAATGAGCTGATTTCAACCCTGAACGTGCTGACTTTTCCACATTGTGATTTCTCTCTCTCTCTCTTTTTTTTAAATGGAAACCAATTTATCTCACTGCACTCACCAACTTGGCTCTGCAACTTGGTTTATTGTCTATGCTGTTGACACAGGTCATTTTTTAATGCCAAATGTAGACCATCAGAAACCAAATTAGCAAATCTTGTGGTGAGTTTACTACTAAACTCTAACAGATGTGCCTGACTCTAACTGTAGGCATCAGGACTGAAGCATAATTTTAAGTACAAATTACTTACAGGGAATATTTATAGACAAAAAAAATTCTTCAGTAAAGGAGACCCTAAGACATGTAATTCAGAGTATCCTGTAGTTTAACAATTGATAGAGAAATAACGTTGTAAATGCATTAATTATGGTTTGTTTAGGAAAGTTTCCAGGGCAGAGTGCTTGATCTAATCACATTGGTTTTGTCAAAGCACTTTAAAAGATAAAAATCTGACTCATTACCTCTACTCATAGTGTAGTTTTTTTGAGTTGCATTGCTGTTCGGTAGCCACTAATCATGTTCATTAAGATCTATGTATGCAAAATGCATACCCTTAAGTACAACTACATTTACACTTAACACGTGTATTTACATTCACACATCCAGTAGTACAAACTACTTTTTATATTATATCTACCATGCTCCAGATGAACTCCTAAAATGAATTAGCCCTTCTATATGTTGGGATTCCCTCCTAAGATCCATTTATTATGATACATATGAGCTAACAGTATATTGAAGACTAATATATCTTCATTAGATACAAACACAATACTTACTTTAGAAACCAAAAATAGTCAAAATGTAAATTGCATCGCCATCTAATTTTTTAAAATCATCTCTACTGGTCACTAATTAAATTAGGCATACTGATTGTAAATACAGTAAAGTAACAAGTCTCTTTAATCAAGAAAAACCAGGATGAAGCGAGGAAGAAGAAAAGGAAAGATAAGGAAACATTGTAAAGGTCATAACAAGGCAAGCATTTCTACTGGAAGATATTTTCACTACACTATAAGCAAGCTATGCCAAGTCATGTACTTTTCACACACAAAATTATATTGTATCAAATTTAAATTTGTTACAACTGCCATGCACATTAAACCAGTGATAACGAAAATGTAACGCAATATCTGATCTAGTGAAACAGCGACCAACATTAGCTCCCAGCCACATGAAGACAATCTCCAATGCCATTACTGGTGTCAGCTAAACCTCAGCCAGTCTGTCTTCTCCGGCCATTTTTAAATAAATATGTAACTATCTCAATTAGGAGATCTTGAAGAAAGCCTCCTGATGAGGTGATTCTGTTGCTCATTCTCAGTGTCCTGCATTTGCTGTACTTAAAATAGACACTTGTACCAATGTCCTTTCTATTACCCGAAGGGGGAAAAAAAAATCACATACACACCAGTCTTTTTTCTTTCAGCTCACAGAGAAGCAACTTGATCCAACCAGTGTCGAAACCTGAGTAGGTCACTGTACACCATGATAAAATTCCCTAATCCCTGAGCCAAATCTCCCTAAGGGGGGCCTTCTCCTGATCCTCTACTTCCCAGGCTGACTTTTCCATTCGCTCTCTCCTCTTTCCCCCTTTCATTTCCCCTACCTTCAAGCCTTGATATGTGATCCTCGGTGGGGGCTCAGGTTTCCGTTTTTACAGCTTAGGCCGCGCTGGCTGTATACATTCCTTTCTTTCTGCCGGGCAGTGATTACTTACCAGGGTTTAGTTTACACTGGTCCAGATGAAAGCCGTTCAGATGAAGGCAAACACAGCCAGGCCGCTCCAGCAGCGCCGATATGAAGCTGCACAAGGCCACATTGTGTTCTCGGTGACATTTTGTTGCACATATTTTTATACAGGGCAACCAACTTGTTATGTTACTCTACACTGTAGGTTTGCGGACAAGGAGGAGTAATAATATGATGAGGCTAAAGGAGGGGTTTTATTCATGTGGTTATTAATATTAAAAGCAGAAAACATAGTAATGAGTTCAAAATAACCTTTTCACTGTTTGACTCTGAGAAATTACTTTTCAGATGAGGACTTTGGGTGCTCTTCTATTAGAGGAATACCTACAAAACAATTCCACTAGAAACGGGAATTCATGCCTATTGGCATGGTGTGCACTGACATGACTGAAGATTTCCGCCGGGATCTCTCATACATGGGTCCAAACCAGACAGAAAATACCAGTGCTCCAGGCGACTGAATTATTTGCTGCGTAAAACTTATTTAATGCTACTCTGCACAGAAATGAGGAGGACTAAAACTTCAAATAGTAGGTGGTGATTTGGAAGAAAAATAACATTTTAAAAAGAGGAAATTCTGTGCACGAAGGTTAATACCATACTTAGTCCTGAAGCATTGGCTAAAAATTGTGTAATTTTTCCCCTTCACACAATGTTGTTTTTGTTTCTTCCTCACCAGTTCAGACAAACATCTGTTATACTGTAGAAGGACAACTATCTCCCAAACCACGGAGTGCGCCCGCAGCCAAAGTCAACAACTCGAGCCCCAAGCATTGAGCACAGTCAGCCTTTATATCCAGCCGGGATAACATTTCACATGTTTTGATTAAAATTAGCTAATTTGTAATTCTAGAACCTATGAAACTTAAAAGCTGCCATCCATATAGATCACATTAGGCCGTGTTTTAAAGGGCCAGTGCACACTGTGATTTCCTAGTGGCTTCCCTTCTCTCCTCTTCCTCCACCCCCCAATTTAAAATGAAATGGAAAAGTAATCTGGAAATGCAAGACAGGAGGAAAGGGTAAGCGAGAAAGAATGGTTATTGTAGACTGTTTGAATTCCACCCCCATTGTAAGACAACAACTCCTACTGGTCTCTCTTTTTAAAAACTATCATTGAATTCAACAGTGGTTTCCATCGGAAGGAATGGCATTGATTTCCAAGGCAAATCTTCCTTAACTCTCCTTGGACTGATTGATGCTGCCCCTCATGCTTTCAGGCACAAAGTTCCTCACCCAGAAATAAAAACTCTAATCTCCAAATCGAGATTGCTACAGACATTTTCCGGTGGAAAGGAAAGCTAAACACATGCACCTAGGTACTCATATAACAAGTCTTATCCATGTGCTCCTTTCTGAACGGGGGCTTCCCAGAAGGCACCCTCATAGAATATGCTTGTTCTAAGCAAGAAAGCATCAAAAGCGATAAATTTTATTTAGTTGCATGCCATTTTCATCCAGTCTGTCTTTTAAACACAAACTTCCCCAACCTGACCAAGTCAGTTGGCAGTGTTTCGAATTCTATGCAGAAGATGGGGAACACCAGGACGGCTGCAGAATGAAAACTAAAGTCCCCCTGAAAACTGCTACTTGTTTGTAATTCACAGAAAGAAAAAAATATATATTTTTTGAAATCCAGAAAGACTCGTGAAATCAACACAGAATAAAACCCTCGCCAGGCAAAAGCTTCAACTTCATGGAAAAACTCCGATTTGATGGGGGGGGGTGGGGGGGGTCCGGAGCTGAGCGGTACTCTTGTGCAATCGCTCCAACGCGAACAGCTGGAGCGCCAGGCTGCTGCGCTCACCACCTCTGGAGCACCGCTGGCCTGGCGGGGAGCCCAGCCTCGCCGAAAGGACTCCGGGCTGGCCTTTCCGAACAATGGGCAGGCGCTCTGGAAGGCCGCCCCTCAGACAGTTATCTCTCAGCCGGGCTAGCCCGGGTCTGCTCAACTGTGAAGTGGAGCACGCCAAGGCGAGAGGGAGGCGGAGGCAGCCGAGGGAGAGGAGCGGACAGGGGCGGGCAGGGCGAGCCGGCGGTCAAAACGGTACCCAGCCCCATACCGCTGGGGCCGCACTTGCCGGGACACTGACAGCCTCTTCACACCATCGCAGCTGGCTAGTTGGGGGGAAGCGGGATCGAGGAGCGGGGAGATGAACTGGAGGGAAGGGTGGAATCGAGCGCTCCCGGGGTTCCGCGGCCCGGCAGCTCCTTAACTTTGGAGGCATCCGAGGAATGGTTCCCAAAGAAAGGGGGAAAAACTACACCGCCGACTAGGAAAGCCTCCTCACCATGTCCACCCGCCACTTGGGCCCCCGGTCCCCCCCCACTGAAACGCGCCTGTGCCAACCTGGGGTTTATAAGGTTAAATAGTATGTGGTTTCCCGGCCGCCCCCCCCCCCCCCCCCCATCAAATCGGAGGTAGGCAAATCTCGGGGATGCAGCCCGCGAGTTGGCCTCGGTTTTGCACCTGGAGGAGGAGCTGAGGCTTTCTGGGCATCCTACAGAAACTGACAAGCGCTCCCCGTGCCCCCCAAATCCTTACAACGGCCCAAAGGGAGCGGGAGGAAGAAAGAGCTCAGTCTCTCCAGCCCCGAAGTCCAAAAATACCTTCATTTCCTCATTGATCTCTCTTTTCACTGGGTGAGCCGGTTTCCTGCTCCTTTTATTTTCCGGAGGTCTCCCTTCTTTCTCCATTTCTGCCATGTTTTTGTGTCTGGTTTCTGTGGAGATGAAATGGCTGCTGCCGCCGCCGGCAGTGGTGGTGGTGGTGGTGGTGGTGGTGGTGGTGGTGGTGGTGGTGGTGGTGGTGGTGGTGGTGGAGGTGGTGCTGATGGTGGCAATGCTGGCGGAGGTGGGGGTGGGGGGGGGGCTGGGGCGGGGGCGGGGGGGGGGGGGGGCAGGCGGGCGCCGGAGAAGCGGGGTCTCTTCTAGCGGCGGAGAACGTCAGTGGCTGTCAGAGGGAAAGGTAGCTCGAGGAGTCTCGGGGATGCCGCCGCCGCCGCCGCTCCTGCTCCCGCTGCCGCTGCCGCCGCCGCCGCCAACGCCGCCGCCGCCGCCGCTGCCCCTGCCGCCGCCGCTGCTTCTGCCGCTCCCGCCGCCGCCGCCGCCGCCGGGCTGCATCCTCGGTGCCCCGTGGAGTCGTCAGCCATCTTCCGTCGCTCTGTCCGTCTGCATGGGCGAGGGGAACGAGGGCCGGGCGCGGAGAGAGCTGCTCTGGGCGTGCGTGCGTGGATGTGTGTGTGCGCCCGGGAGAGCGCGCCAGCCCCGGCGCCCAGCGCCTCCCGCGAGCCGAGCCGGGGGCGGGCCGGGGGACGGCGCGGGGAGGAGGGGGCGGGGGAGAGCTAGGGCAGGGAGGGGGCGGGAGGGAGGGGGAAAGGTGGGGGGGCTAGGACGGCCCCCGGCTCCGGAGCGGGCGTGGCTTCCACCGTCACTGAATACGCGGATGCTGCGCGGCTTCGGGGGCTGCTCGCGGCCGCTTGCTCATCCGCGGCGGGCACCGGCGGGACACGGCGCCCCTCGCGGCTACCACCTCGGCAAGACGGCCCCCCGGGGCCGCCCCGACCCCAGCTGTTCTCCTTAGCTCAGTGATGTGGGCTCGCGTGGGTCTGGAGTTGGCTTTTGAGCCCGTCCTAGAAGCTGCTGAGAGTAAAAAATGAATGGGGGTGAAGGGAGGAGGTTGGGCGGTGGGAGGGCACGGGGACCCGAGGTCGAGTTGCAAGAGGGTCGATTTCCTCCCCAGCCCCCCACCCCCGCCCCGGGGAAAGCAGACTGCGCTCGACGCCTGCGGATCCGAGCTCTGGGGTCTTGCGGGAAGGAAACCACAGCCCTGACCGCCCCCCCCCCCGCCACAGTTGCCAGGACAGTGTTCCCCTCCGGGGGCCACCTAAGGGCGCGTGGAGGCGGGAGGCCCCCTGGAGAGGTCCCTGCGTCCGCTCTGCGGGTCCCCAACGCGGCGCGGGCTACGACTGCGCTGGCAAGACCGCTTTGCCTCTCAATGAACCACTTAGAAGTAGGACATCTCGGCCCTCAGCCCCCTGTTCTTTCTTCCTTCTTTTCCCTCCAGTTCTCTCTCTCTCTTCCTCTCTCTCTCTCTCTCTTTCACACACACACATACACACACAGTGTCTCACTACAAAGTAACAGCTTTACCCTGTGACCCCGTGCGCGCCCTTGTTCCAGTGCCCTGGGCTTAACCTCAAAAGCACTGGGTGCTGCTGGGAGCGCAGGGTCCCGCGTAGGGTTCCATCCTCCGGGAGCTGGCTGCCCTCGCCCCGCCCGACGGGACCCTCCCTACACCGCCCGGCGACACTTCACCGCGACTTCCCTGCGCCCGGCTGCTCTCCCCCAGCCGTGATCGCTCCCCCTGAGCTCCCGCGCCTACGCTTGGGCCCTCTCGGTCCACGCCTGGGGCCAGCCAAGCGCGGATTGCGTTCGTCGCTCTCTGGGTTGGGAGGCACTGGCGTTAGCGGTTTGATGAAGCTTCCGTAAGATACGCAGCCCTGGATGCACGTACGCGCTGCAGGGGACACATTGACGTTCCCCTCTTCGCTTTCCCGCGCCGCGACACTTCGTAATTACCTGACACAATGCGATATGGGGGTGTCCATTGTTCCACTGCTTGATATTATGGAGTGTTCATTATAACAGTGGTGGAACTTAAAATTACACAATTTTTTTAAGTACTTAAAGATTGAATGAATCGGTTTGGGGAATATGAGTCAGCTTTCCATTAAAATCTGTTTGGCCTGTCAAATGAGGCTCATTCTGGGTATCACATTGCCTAATTTGAATTTTAGCCTTGTTTTGTTTCTTGAACGTCGAATTAGAGATATTTGGGGACGTACTCGGGAGGACTAGGCACCTCCAAGGTGGCTATTTTGCATCTTAGCTTTATTTTGTTTCGTAAATGCCAAATTACAAATACTTGGGAGTGTGTCCAAGAAAGCTGAACACCTCCCCTCGCCTCTTTTCTTCCCTGTGTGGAGGGACGGGGAAGGGGGTGGGGGAGCCGCACCCTACTCTGCCTGGCTCGCTGGATCCCAGGCGAGCCAGGAGGCCAGAGTGAACGAGGCAGAATCAGACTCTGCTCCTGCAAGAGGTCCAAGCAAAACATTTGCCCGGAAAAAATGTTCAAGATCCTGGGGCGGTTATCTGGGGCAGAAAAAGTCAAGAGAGGAGGATTGCTGAGTTTTTAGGGAGAGCTCTGTGGTACAGGCGTCCCTTTATTCAAGATTTTTCCGGCAACCTCTGGAAATGTACCCAGGTATACACAGGTGTGAACCCAAGTCCTCTGGGAAGTCTTGAAGCCAGTAGTAGCCCACAAATGACCAACAATGACCCTGGCAGCAAGAATGAGGAGAGGAGCCCAGTCCTGTTTGCACTAACACGCTTCCCCCCCTTTCCTAGAACAATAACACAAGATCCCCCAAAGTGTGAAAGTGGGTGTATTTCTCAGTGAAGAATAGCATCCTAATGCTGTTGTCAGTAGGAAGAGATGAAGAGTGGGTCTTTTGGTTTTTCATTCTGAATTTCATCCAAAACATCTGATAATATGTGGGTTGGAGGCAGTTTGTTTTCTGTTTTGTCCTCTTGGTCTTTAATGAGAAGTAGTCAGAAACTTTTTTTTTTTTTTACTTTTGAATATTCTAAACCGGTGGAAACATATGTTGTAAAGTATACACAAAGGGAAGCTTTTTGTCTTCTGGAAACATATTTAAGTCCCCTCTGTTTCCTTTGGTGCCAGAAATATTACAGTCGATTCACTGTTGTTCACTGGATATCAAATAACAGGTTATATACCCGAAGTCCTAAGATACAGTTTCACAAGTTAAGAATAAACAGAAAAGGTGAACTGTAGCCCAGAGTTATATTTAGAGGCAGCTATACTTCCTTTAAAGAAAATTTCTTCTTCTGCACTGGCTCGTTTAATAAAAATAGTGATATTAATCAGCCACCTGTCCTTTCACAGTCATATGTCCTCCAGAAAAACTGAGGTGAGAATGTTGTCCTAGAATCCATGATGCATATCTTCAGTGACAGAATGAAAGCCCATATAATATGTGTGAGGGAACTTTTAGTCCAGAATGAACTTCAGAACTAATGATTGTTATACCTTGTTAATGGCAAGTTTTAGGTTTCTTCAAATGTGTTATATATGAAGACAATTATAACAAGAGTTGCTGCTTTATGAATTTGGACATATCATGAGTCTAATAATGTTCTGTTGATAATTTTATTTTTTTTCTGTTGATAATTTTATACAGTCTGTTGGACTATAACCCTATGTAGGTAGGAACAATCTCCTATATCTCAAAAAAGCCACTCTTTCCTACTATGACTTACCATTATGTTCCAGCCACCAGTTCACACACACATACACACACACACACACACACACACACACACCACCAGTCAAGGCCCTAGACATAGAAATAGTCTTCAATATTCCCTTTACTACCTCTGACAGTCACCAAGAAAAGTATAGGAATGACCTTTTTCATACATTTCTCAGGTATATTTTTGTGACTTTTACTCTTCAAGGCTTCTCTTGATATTCATTCAAACCAAATTCACCTGGAAAATACAACAGAGAGAAGATAGGAAAACCCCAGGATGGTGTGCTTTGGGCTCTTAACCTCTAGATCTGCTTCTTTGTTGTCTCTAAGAACACCTAACTCAGAGGCCCAGTCTTCATGCCTGGTAAGGAATGAATAAATATTTGCTGATTGATTTGTATGACATAATAACAAACTTACAAAGAGACTTTACTGTATATTGTTTGAAATTAATGCTCATCTTGAATAAGCTCTGTGGTCTAACCAAATATGGGACTAAAATATGTGGGGTAGTTACTATGCTGAACACACTGTAAAAACTACCTCATTTAATATTTACAAAATCTTATGAGGCACCTTTTACTGTTATCCCTATTTCACAAATGAGGAAACTAAGGCTTACACAAGCTAAGTTATTAAGTCACAAGCTACTAAGTATCAGGATTTGAGTCTGTAACTTTCTGTCCAACTCTAGTTACGGAGTTCTTGATACTACGATAACCTGACTTAATGAGCCCCTTTTAATAATCTGAATTTTATCTAATCTAAGCCCCATGGATTTTTTTTTACATTTTCACACCTCTGAGATTGTAATATATCTTACAATGATTTCTTACAATTATGAATGACAGCTTTTTCCACCCCTCAATACTCCATAAAATAATAGCACATTCTCCAATCAGTGGTGTAGTTGGTTATGTTAGGTTAAGCTGCAATGGCAAATTAGAAAATCTCAGGACTTAAAGCAACAAACATTTCTACTCCTTGCTCACAAAAGTCTCCTGAAGGTCTGTGTGACTCTCCAGAGCAACTGTCCTCCGTGTGAGGTCTTGGCATCGCACCTCCATGCCACCATGTGGTTCCACAGCCATGGCTCTAGAAGAAGATGGAACCCTGCAGGATCTCTCACCAGCAGTTAAATGCTCCAGCCTGGCAGGGTCTTATGTCACTTCTGCCTCCAATCCATTGACTAGAGTTAATCATATGATTCTGCCCAGCTGCTAGGGAAGCTGGGAAATTTAATTCTCCCATGTTCCCCACAGGAAAGGAGAACTGGATATGGGGGAGCATTTAACATATACCACAAGACATCTTCATTGAATGAAATATGGTCATTAGGATCAATTAATGTAAATATCAGGGATCTTTTTTATTCAAAATCAATGAGCAGCAATGGGCCTGTGATTTGTTATATGCCACCTAAAACATGCTTTCAAAGTTCATGCTCATGTTTAATTTCAGAGAATGGAAATTCAAAATCAATTTCAAAAAAAGAACATTATGAAACAGCTTAACTATAATGCAGGAACTTTAACCAGGGGTCTACAGGTGAGCTTCCAGAGCTTTGGAAACTCCTAAAATCATATATAAAACATTCAGTTGATTTTTTTCTAGGGAATAGGCACATATGTGTCATCATATTCTCTCTTAGGATTCATGACTTATTCATTCATTTATTCAACAACTATGTATATTGAGGCCCTGCCATATTCCAGGCACTGTTCTGGGTGCTTGGGATCTAGCGGCAAACACAACAGGTAATTTTTCAAATTTCAGAAAGCTTATAGCCTGGGGAGGGGACAATAAGCAAGCAAACAAGCAATAGAGAAGGTAATTTTGGATACAGAGAGATGACAAAAGAACAATGTGATAGAGAAACTGGAGTAGGCTACAAGGCTCTGAGGTCTGCTACATCAAGGGCATTGTGAAGGACATCATCCACGATCCGGGCCGCGGTGCACCCCTTACCAAGGTCGTCTTCCAGGATCTGTACAGGTTTAAGAAGCGGACGGAGCTGTTCATTACCGCCGAGGGCATCCACACCTGCCAGCTCAACATAGGCAATGTGCTCCGGGTGGGCACTATGCCCGAGGGCACTATTGTGTGCTGTCTGGAAGAGAAGCCTGGTGACTGGGGCAAGCTGGCTTGAGCCTCTGGAAACTATGCCACGGTCATCTCCTACAACCCAGAGACCAAGAAGACCCGAGTGAAGCTGCCCTCAGGCTCAAAGAAGGTCATTTCTTCAGCCAACAGAGCTGTGGTCGGTGTGGTGGCTAGAGGTGGCCACATTGACAAGCCCATTCTGAAGACTGGCCGTGCCTACCACAAGCATAAGGCAAAGAGGAATTGCTGGCCACGTGTGCGGGGTGTGGCCGTGAACCCTGTGGAGCATCCTTTTGGAGGTGGCAACCGCCAGCACATCGGCAAACCTTCTGCTATCCATGGGGATGCCCCTGCTGGCCACAAAGTGGGTTTTATTGCTGCCGGCTGGACCAGGCATCTCCGGGGAGCCAAGACTGTGTGGGAGAAAGAGAACTAGGGGCTGAAGGGCTCAATAAAGTCTGTCCTGTCACACACACACAAAAAACAATGTGGACAGATGCACAGGGTCAAGAAACCTTCCTTTGCGTGGGAAGGCCTGAGTTTCTTCCTGGCTCCGTTATTTGTATATAGGGGTCATCTGGCCATCAGTAGCTCTGCCATTAAACACCAGGTTAACACAGTCAGGCACACCCCTGAGTGGGGATCCCCTTCCTCCTTGCTGTTCCAAAAACATTCTTGTCCTCTTTGCCATGCTGTCAAAGGGAAGACCATGACTTTCCCAGAAGAATGAGGGTCTTTTTTCAGTCACAGGTATATAAGAAGTTCCTCAGCTAGTAGCTTCAAACAGACTCAAGGTTCTTTGCAGGACAATAAGGGGCTTCATTTCTTTAGTGAGGGCTTGAGCAAGTGATTTTACCTTAGTCTTCATTTCCTCATACGTGAAATGAGAATAGTAAGTTACATTTTGAAGTACTGTTGTTGTAACTACATATTACCTATTAAAATGAACTAAAAATAAAACTGCACAAGTTTCTCTGGACAAATATGTATTATCTGCTCTTTTGAGAATCATTATTGTTTTACAATAGCCTTAGGTTTATATGTACAGACGAACAGAGTTATGTGACAATTTAAGGAAACCTGACACATGAGGAATAATCACCTACATAATAGCAGTGTTCTTCATTTTCAGTATGATGTACACCCATGTCCATTTTTTTTAAGATTTAATTATTTATTTATTTGACAGACAGAGACACAGCGAGAGAGGGAACACAAGCAGGGGGAGTGGGAGAGGGAGAAGCAGGCTTCCCGCCGAGCAGGGAGCCCGATGCTGGGCTCGATCCCAGGACACTGGGATCATGACCTGAGCTGAAGGCAGATGCTTAACCAACTGAGCCACCCAGGCGCCCCTCACCCATGTCCCTTTTAATAGTAATTTGCTAGAATGTTATAATTTTAACTTATAAAAATGAGATTTTTATATACACTTTCAAGAACATTTCAACAGTACCCATTGAGGCAAGCATACCACTACCTATCAATTCAAGGAAAAGATTAATTTGAGTTATAATTTTTAATTTGTATCCACTGAATTAAAATGAGATCAAAGCCCCGTATTTATTTACTCCAAGCATCGCTATGCTCAAAAAGAAATGTTAAGCTCCACTATCAATGTGTATGTCTGAATATAACAGCTTTATGTGTAGTAAAGCCAGTGGAAATAAATGAAGATCACCCAAAGGAAAACAAGCAAAGCCTGTTTATCTAGGGCCAGAAGTCAGCCACCAGCACCTGCATTTGGCAGAGACTCAAAGGCAGGTATGCGGGTGGGAGAGCTTTATAGTGGAAAATAAAAGGCTTCAGGTATATTCTGATTGAAGACTTTTGGCATGGAGAAACTGAGGGCTAACCAGAAGGTGGGGACCAACTGGAAGCAGGACATCCTATGTGATTAATTTGGGGAGCATATTGGGCTTTCTCTAGTTGGTCCCAAGTTGGAAAGGGGAAGTACGGTAAGGAATTGGAGAGCTGGGGGTCATTGTCCAAATCCCAACCATTCTGGGCCGATGGTGGCAGAGGCGATTTGGCTTCTCTGGTTTGTTGCTTCCAGTGTGATGGGTCAGAGTTCTATTGCCATATGGCCTTTGCCATTGTATATTTGTACAGTCAGTCTCTCAAATTTAAGCCTGGCAACTAAGAAGAAACTAGCTCAAGGTTTAAGGCAGCTTCCATTTGTGGTGAGATAATATTTTGATGTATTAAGAAATGCTTTGTTTTGTTTATACTTGCTACTTCCTTTCTATCCCATGCACTTATTCATTCATTTGGCATCCATTGCTTCAGAGTAAGGATGCTATGAGATAAATTCACAGAAAAATATGACTTAGTTATCCATGACTTTTGAGACTTAAAATGGAATTGTGAAATTCAAAGCAGAAAAGAGAGTTTGAGAGAAAACTTTTTCCGAGTTTCAAAAGTCTAGATTTTGAGTGTCAAGACCCAATGACCTGAAGGATTTAGATTAAAAGTTTATGCCATAAAAAGTAGCTTTAGAAAAAAAAAAATTGACAAGCCAAGGGAAGTTTTTCCAAATCAGAAAGAGACCACAATTCTGTGTGGTTGGGATAAAGAAGGAGCAAAGACGCTTAGATGATGGAAGGAACCTTACTGTAGATTCCCAACCAGGTCCCAGTGCCCTGGGGAATGGGAGAAACTGGAACACTTGCTAGGTTTGGGGGAATATGAAGGCAGAGGGCTGAAAGCAGAGATGACTCGTGTCTCCCTCCCTTCAAGGCAGAGCCTGAAACAGCAGCAAGCCTTATAGAACAAATCAGCCCAACACAGAGCAGGTAAGTGCAGTGAGGATAGGCACAGTGGAATGAAGAAGCCTGAGCAGAAGGTCCTGGGGTAGCCATAAATACTCTCCACCCGCCATAATGTGTGTTTCACGTGAGGCTAAGAATGGAGCAGGTGTGACTCTGAGAGACTGCAGAATCGGAGTAGTCCTGCACCCAAAATGTTGGATGAGAGATTCCATGAAGACTTCCTTCTCAGAGGATGCCAGCTGGAGAAGTGACTATGTCCGAGGAGTAAATGCCACCCACCCTACCCCCACCTGCCATGCAGATGCTAGCCCAGTGAGAAAAGTCCAGGGGGTGGGCAAAGAGAAGACCAAATCAACTTAGATTATCTGGAGGTTTTCTGCCTTCTAGCACAGTAGTTGTTGTATGAAACAGAGACTGAGTTCAGTTACACGGAAGTAAAGAAAGTAAAGAAACAAGTAGCAAATACCTTGGGTTTTTACATTGATACTTAAAATTCACATAGATATTTATTCTGTAACTCAAATTTGCTTTTAAGCAATTTCTACAAATGGAGTTTTCTGACTCCTGGAGTAAATTTGGGGCATTATCTGCCCAATTATTTAACATCTAAATAGTATTGTCCAAACAATAATAGTTTCTTTGGGGTTATAGCCTTAATATCATAATAAGACCAACTTAAAAAATTTAAGAACATTTTTTTAAAGATTTATTTATTTATTTATTTATTTGAGAGAAAGAGAGAGAGCACAGAGGGAGAGGGAGAAGCTGACTCCCCTGCGGAGCAGAGAGCCTGATGCAGGACTCGATCCCAGGACCCTGAGATCATGACCTGAGCTGAAGGCAGGCACTTAACCAACTGAGTCCCCCAGGTGCCCCAAAACTTAAGAACATTTTCAATAGTCAAAATTTAGTCAAAATTCTGGTACATATAAAACCTAACTTAGCATCTGAGTTATCTTCAATTGTCATTGCCTTCCTCAACGATATCCACGGATGAAATCAGAACTCTTTATTTGAATTATATAGATAATAACATACACTTATAATACTATATTTCCTTTCGACAAATAATCAAATGCCCTTAAACTTATTAGACCTCTGACAGTCCTGTTGAGTGATATCATCCACTATTGTGTGGTGGATTCCTGCTACGAGCCAAGTATTTTGCAAACAATATGTCATTTATCTCTCCCAACCATGGTTGAGAGTATAATTGTCCCCATTTCACATCTTAGGAGAGTGAGGGTGAGCACAGAGTCACACTAGGAAGTGGCCAATCAAGGATAAATGTCCACGATCCACCGATGCCAGGTCAAGTGAGGTATGCTTTCACCTACACTGCACTCTGCTCCTCTCTGCTCAGCCCTTTTACCCCCTTTTCTTGGGAAAATAGAGCATGCAGCTAGGTAAATTTTAATTTCATCTTTTTTTTTTTAAAGATTTTATTTATTTATTTGAGAGAGAGAGAGAGAGAAACAGCATGAGAGGGGAGAAGGTCAGAGGGAGAAGCAGGCTCCCCGCTGAGCCGGGAGCCCGATGCGGGACTCGATCCCGGGACTCCGGGATCATGACCTGAGCCGAAGGCAGTCGCTTAACCAACTGAG
This sequence comes from Callorhinus ursinus, assembly GCF_003265705.2. NCBI lineage: Eukaryota > Metazoa > Chordata > Mammalia > Carnivora > Otariidae > Callorhinus > Callorhinus ursinus. Next base: position 27,346,448 of record NW_027397068.1, on the reverse strand, counting down.
CCACCCAGGCGCCCCTAATTTCATCTTTATTTTAATTTATACATGGCTGTCATAAAAATTAAAACAGCTATACCAAAACACTCAACCTTTCAGAAATAGCATACTACTTTTTAATATTCTCAAACCAAATATGGTATTCAGTAAATGGTTACACAGGATTGATATCTGTGTTTTGACCCAACTCCTTTGAGAAACATTACATGTAGTAAAAAACATTTTTCTTTCACAGAAAATTTGTCTGCAATGTGCTGTTTGGCCATAAGTCATCTCTTTATTACATCCCAGAGGGAGGAAGTTGAATGGGAAAGATTCCTCAGTTTAACTATGAGAGGACATTATACATTTCAGTGGAAGAAAAAAAAATTCATCAAAAGCGAAGTCCGTAAATTAAGGATTCCATAGTAGGTCTTGGGATGTAGGCTGTGTGTGTGTGTGTGTGTGTGTGTGTGTTTTTAAGTAAGTCTGTTAAAGCTACTAAATTTGTATGCCACATGCTAAGAAGGACTGTGTCTTTGACGCCATTTTGCCCTTCCCCATGTAAAGTCGGTGGGTCTTTCGTGCAGCTGGTCTCCTTTTGAAAGCATCGAAGTGAGGACGAGCTGGCAGGGACAGACAGAAGAGAGAAGATCCAGGTACTCCCCAAGAAAGTCCCAGGATGTGCAGGCTGGGCAGGCCCTGAAGTCCTAAACTGGAAAACAAAGCAAAACAAAACAAAAACCCAGCATGGGAAAAAATGAAGTGCATTACTGAACACAGAGTGCACACTGGGGTGTTCTTTTTATGTGGTGAGCAGTAGAGTTTTGTGGCCTGGACACATGGACAATTGCTAAGAATTTAGTAATACAAGAGCTACTATTTATTGAATGCTTCTTTATTCACTAGGGACTGTGCAAAATACTTTACAGAGATTATTGTGTTCAGTCCTCACACAGTTGACACAATATTTGGGTTGGGTCCTGTTTTACAGATGAGGAAATGGAGGGCCAATGGGAGTGAGTAGGCCAGCAGTCTGACTCCAGAGTCTAGAACTCTCTCTGCCTTGAAACGCCAATGGTACTGGCGAGGATTCTTGCTTTCAAGGAATGAAAATGAACTCTGTCTAAAGAAAAAAAGAATATTGGGGAAAAGGGGATTCATAGAGCCCAAGTGGCTGGGAGAACAAGCTGGGAAAAGCGGCAGGAGCCCAGGGCCTTAGGAGGCCCGGTCATAGGAAGACTATGTAAGACCCCACCATCTCTGCCTCTGCCAGGAGCTGCCCCGGAGGTTCTTCCTTCATCTTGGGGTGCACAGGCCTGGGTGTGAGGGTCTACTGCCAGGTATTGAGGTGCCTGCTTCATATTCCAGGGTGTGGGGGGACTGAGATTCAAACTCTTTGGCTTCCACAGGAAGATAAGGTCCTATATCCCAACATCACATTCTGTGAATTTCCTCAAACCTAAGGACGGATGGATTTTGACAGCCAAAGGAATGTTACAGTGTCCTTCCAGACTACCCACTGTAGCCACTTTGTAGCAAATCATTCTATTAAGAAAGTAAATGTAGGTCTGTTAAAATAATTTTGAAAGGTCAGGCATAGGTGAAATTGTGCAAACATTAAATATTGCAAATCAAAACCTGACTGACCTAGAAATTCATTCTAATAGATTTATTTGCAATCTCTAAATGCAAACTTTGAAAAGACAAATTTGGTAACCCATATGCTAAACATCAATTAATTAGAATGTTTAGGGAATGGAATGTTCTTGTTCATTTCAATTTCTAACTAAATGTGATTAAGCCTCTAAAAAGTCCCACAAACTTTTATATTTCAGACCTTGTCACTGGAATTCTTAATAAAATATTTGGATTGTGAAGATTTTGCAATGCCTTGGAATTATTAATGCAACCAGGTGTGGTTGTAAAGTGCAATGGGTATAGACTGTGCTAAATGTGTACAGATCACAGGGTTGATGTTCCATGTACATTTCATCAACCAAACTTCTGATGCCAGTTTGCCTTTTGTTGTCTCCATTGCATAAGTTGGGTAAAGGGGAGGAAATAAATTCCATCCATGTAAACATTTTCTTTGGAGCCCACTAAGGGCACACACACTACTAGGCACTGTGAGCATAAACATAAATGATAAAGGGGTTTTTTTGTGGGTTTTTGTTGTTGTTGTCAAAGATTTTATCTACTTATTTGACAGAGAGAGACAGCAAGAGAGGGAACAAAAGCAGGGGGAGTAGGAGAGGGAGAAGCAGGCTCCCCACCGAACAGGGAGCCCGATGAGGCGCTTGATCCCAGGACCCTGGGATCATGACCTGAGCCAAAGGCAGACACTTAATGACTGAGCCACCCAGGCGCCCTGATAAAGGGGTTTTAAAAGTGAGACAGAAATTAAGAAAAAGAGACAACGAATTCTGGGTGAGGGAGACAGAGATGGCAACCATCTGAGTTGGGCCTTGAATGATGACCAGCAGGATGTTGTCAGGTGAGGATGGGAGCAAGAGCAGCATGCTAGACAGAAAGAACAACATGAAGCAAGTTGTCAAGACGTGAAAATGAAAGGAGAGGTCAGGGAAGAGTGTATAATTTGGTGTGCCTAGGATGAGTGTGTTAAAGGTAGCTATGAGGTCAGTCCAAAGGGAGGGTAGGACCAGACTGTCAGTGGTCTCAAATACCATCCTAAAGGAGTGTGGACTTCTTTCTGAGAATCTTAGGAAGCCACTGAGTCTTTTTTAATATGGAGGTGCTAAGATCATAAGTGTGGGATAGGAAGGTCATCTGGATAACAGGTGAAAGGCAGAAGGAGAGACCAGAGGTAAGAGATTACATAGGATGTATTTTCAGGAGTTCAAGATGAAATAAATGATTTTTGAGGTTGGTGCAGTAGTGGTTGGGAGAAATTCTTTCAAAGAGTTACCTTAGAAACAAGGTGCCTGGGTGGCTCAGTCGTTAAGCGTCTGCCTTTGGCTCAGGTCATGATCCCAGGGTCCTGGGATCGAGCCCCACATGGAGCTCCCCTTGCTCTTCAGGGAGTCTGCTTCTCCCTCTGCCTCTGTCTGCTGCTCCCCCTGCTTGTGCTCTCTCTCTCTCTCTCTGTCAAATAAATAAAGAAAATGTAAAGAAAAAAAAGAATTACCTTAGAAACAGAGTCCATAAGAATTAGTACCTGATGAAACAGGAGGAAGGTGTGTATGTGTGAAGAAATGAGTATTTGGATAATAGAGCCCATGGCATAATAACTATCTTTTCAGCAAAACAACAACAAAAATAATAATTACACTTCTAATTAGCTCATTGAGTAAGTGGAACAGTAGATTCCAGTTTTGATTTATCATCTCCCCATCCTAGACCTGTTGAAGTAGGTGGTCTAGAGGTGAAGACCAGTAATTCATATTTTTAAAGCACTTTAGGGATTCAGATGATCAGTCAGTTTGGGAAAGCGCCGTGGTTGAGGATGTGAAGGGGAAGTGACACCCAATAACATTAGATCCGACAATATCTTATCACATCCTATCCGCTCAACCTCTGAAACATTTCCTGAATCTCACCACCGCTCTCCAATTCAACTGCACCCATCCTGATCTCGGGCCCGTTTATCAGTTGCCAAAACCAAGTAATTGCCACCTACTTGAGCTCCCTGCTTCCACTCTTGTCCCCGTGTAATCCATTCTCCTCACAACAACCAGACCAACTCTTTAAAAATGTAAAACAGATTTTGCTTAAAAAGTTCCAGTGATTTCCTATCATACTGTGATGGTTTTAAATATGTCCATAAATTCTTTGATGCTTCTCCCTTGAAAAATAAAGCCAGATTCTCCTTCCCTTGATTATGTGCTATACTTAGTGACTTGTTTCTAAGAAATAGAATGTGGCAAAGGGATGGTGTATGATGTCCAAGATTAGAACATAAAAGGCATTGTGGTTTCCTTCTTGCTCTCTTTTCTTGGATCACTTGCTTGGGGGAAGCCAACTACTATGTCATGATGACATTCAAGCAATCCTGTGGAGAGGTCCATATGGAAAAGAACGGAAGCCCCCTGCCAACAGCCAGCAAGGAACTGAGGCTTTCTGCCAGTGGCCATGTAAATGAGCCATGGTGGGAGCAGATCCTCCAGCCTCAGTCAAGCCTTCAGGTTACTGTAGCCCCTAGTCAATGTCCTGACTCCAATTACCTGAAAGACAATGAGCCGGAACCACCCAGTTATGTGGCATCCAAATTCCTAACTCACAGAAGCTATGAGATAATAAATGTTGGTTTGAAACTTCTACATTTTGGGAAAAATCTATAAAGCAACAATAGATATCTAATACACATATTTATAATATAATCCAAATTCTTTGCTTTGGCCGTCAAGCCCCTACATACTCAGGATTCTGCCTATATTACTAACTTTATCTACCATTCACTTTGTAGAAAAGACTATTAGTGGTCCCTTAACAACTATTTGTCTCTCTCTCTCTCTCTTTTTTTTTTTTGAAATAAAGTCACCAGGGGCACCTGGGTGGTACAGTAACCTGTACCAACTGACTCTCAGTTTTGGCTCAGGTCATGATCTCAGGGTCATGAGATGGATCCCCGTGTCAGGCCCCATGCTCAGCGGAGAGTCTGCTTGAGATTCTCTCTCTCTCTCTCCCTCTGCCCCTCCCGCTCATGCTCTCTCTCCATCTCTCTCTAAAATAAATAAATTAATTAAAAAAAAAAAAAGAAATAGAGTCACCACAGTTTATTCAGTTACATGAATTCAAGCTAATAACCGCATCTCCTAGCCTCCCTTAAGCTAGGTATGGTCACATGGCAAATCCTGGCCTGGGATGTAAGCAGATTTGGTGTGTGGAACTTTCTGCTGACTGGACATTAGTATGCTGGTAAAAGGGTAGAATCTGGACTAGCCATCTCAAACCCAAGATGGAATCATATGGTGAGCATGGCAAAGCAACAATACAGAAAGGACCTAGACCCCCAAAACTATCAAGCCAGAGCTGTCTGTCTGATCTTTTACACGAACAAGATATAGGCTGTATCTTGTATTTAAGTGATTGTATTTTTCGCTCTTTATTACAACAGTCTAACCTATATCCTAACTGAAACTCAGCTCCTGGGATGCCTGGGTGGCTCAGTCGGTTAAGTGTCTGCCTTCAGCTCAGGTCATGATCTCAGGATCCTGGAATCAAGTCCCGCATCAGGCTCCTTGCTCAGTGAGAAGCCTGCTTCTCCCTCTGCCTGCCACTCCCCCCTGCTGTGCGTGCTCTCTCTCTCTCTCTCTCTCTGACAAATGAATAAAATCTTTAAAACAAAACAAAAACCTTTAAAAAAAAAAACGAAACTCAGCTCCTTGTTCACCACCTTCTAGCTACATTGATCCTCTATCTTCTTTTCTGCTACTCTGAGGTCTTTTATTCTTGCTACTCCTTTTGCTTGGAATGCTTTTCCACCAAGAGTACCCATAGCTGCCTCCTTGCTATCGGGTTGCAATGTTTCATCTAAAATAGCCTCTTCTCACTTATTCTCTATTACATAATCATGAATCCTGTTCTTCATGGCACTCACCCACACCTGAAATTTCCTCATCTCTCTGTTTATTGTCTGTCGCTCTCCACTGGAATACCAACTCCGTAAGATCAAGAACCTTGTCTGCCTTATTCCCATTTGAATCTCCAGTGCCAAGAAAGTGCCTGCACATAGTAGGTGCCCTATAAATATCTTTTGTGTGACAAATAAACAAATGAATTAATAGTAAATGATGACAAGAACCTAGTCCTTGGGTCAATTTTTTTTTTTACAATTTAGCCTCACCTACTGCTGAAATTAGGATAAATCAGGTAACAATAATGGCAAGCCAAGATTAGCAAAAGAATGTCAACAAGTCTCTTCACCTTCATTATCAAGTGTTATGATTTAATGAGGAAAAAGAAAGATAGAAACAGTAAATGAATCTCTGCTTTTGGCCTTTAAAACCCAACCAAAAAAATAAAAAGAAGCTCATAAAAGTATTATCCCTAAAGAATAGATTCTCCTAAATCCTAATATAGGTGATTATATTACATTAACTTTAAGATGCCAGCAATTGTGAGACACACCATTGTTTTATGTACCATGAGAAAAGGAAAAAATCTGCTGTGATAGACTGTGTTATTGCTCTCAATTTTTGTCCCCACTGCTCCTTCCCAGACTCTTGGTGGATGGAATACACTTTCCCTACTCTGTTGTCAGGATTGGCCAGGTGACTTGCTTTGGCCAATTAAATGTGAGTAGACATGACAAAGGCCGTATCCAGGCAGTTTTAATTGTGCTTGTGAAATTAGATTCCACTTTTGCTCCCTCCTCAACCATAACATAGTGGTAGAATAGTCCCAGGTAGTGGCTAGTCCTTCCACCTGGATTCTAGAACAACATGTGTAGCTGTGCAGAACTAAGGCCAGTGGAGCCAAAGCCATCCCTACCTAATATGAACAAGAAATAGATATCCTTGTGAGCCACTGAGATGTTGATAATCATGACAAAAGCTTAGACAATTAAATTGCTACATGCCACCAATTGTAAGCTGCATCTTGATTTCAGAGATGTTAAAATGTGAACAAATGCATGTCTTAGAAGTAATACAATATGATATGTATTATACATATTATCACATATCAGCACAAGATACACAGCCGGTGCCCAATAAATATTTGTTGACTTGTTCTGTACATGATGATGTGGACTTCATATTTTTAGTGAGAATTTTCTTGATAAACATACTTTTTCTTTAGTATAGTGTAGGTAACAGAATAACCTCAGGCATTAACTGTAATGGAAACTAAAATTTATATAGTAAGCAAAGTTGAAAGCTAGGAAAAAGGTAAGTTGTGGCTTTTCATTACCCCTTACCTGTCTCGACTCCCCTGCTACCTCATATAAATTTTTGACTAATATCCCGAAAGACTTTCTCCTCTATCAGTCCTTCTCCATAGACCATACAGCTAGATATTAGTCTTCTATTATTTGGGGGGTAACCAGAGAAATAAGGTAGCAAAAATGGAGTTCAGTAACCACTAGCATAAACATAAAACAAAATATCTAGATGTGGGGCGCCTGGGTGGCTCAGTCGTCAAACGTCTGCCTTCGGCTCAGGTCATGATCCCAGGGTCCTGGGATCGAGCCCCGCGTCGGGCTCCCTGCTCCTCAGGAAGCCTGCTTCTCCCTCTCCCCCCGCCCCCCCCCGCCTGTATTCCTTCTCTCGCTGTCTCTCTCTCTGTCAAATAAATAAAATCTTTTTAAAGAAATATTTGGATGCATGTTTGTGAAATAAGTTTCTCACAGATGCCCCTAAACTAGATAAGAGGTGGAATAAGCTAAAGGAGGGAAGAGGAAGAAACACATGAGCCACAAGCAGAGTTAGAGAGATGTCAGCGTCTTCCAGATAAAGCACCATCTATAGTTAATACCAGGAGCTGTGCCGAAGCCAACTCAGAGCATTGCTCATTGTATATGGTCTGATACTGTGTTATAAATTAATCACAATATATAACTTGGATATTTTTACCCAGAAAAAGGCAAAATAATAATAATTATGACAATTGTTATAATAATAACAGTAAATATGGAGCACAGCACTGACTATATGCCTAACACCAGGCTAAATGACTTACATAAAGTATCTCATTTGCTCCTCATGATATATGTATTAGTCAGCTATTGCTGCAATAATGCCTTGTAACAGACCATCCCAAAACCCAGTAACTTATAGCAACAGGCATTTATCATCTTTCTCATCAGTCTGCAGTGGTTTGTGCGATCCAGACTGAGCTCTGTTGCATAGCTCCGCTTCAGGCTATGGACTGGGGAGACTTGGCTCCAAGGCATGTGTTAGGTTCAGATTTGCTCCCTATGCCTCTTGTCATTCTGGAAAGAAAGCTAGCTGAGGCATGTTCTTCTCACGGCGATGGGAGGAGTACAAGACAGGAAGTGAAAACACATGATGCCAGGTTTGGAACTGGCACATTGTCACTCTTGCCCATACTTCATGACCAAGACCAACAGTCATAGGGAGGAAAAAATACTCTACCCCAGGAGAGATGGGAGTAAACGTTTCCGAATTATAATCAAATACATTATATAATTAGGTAGGTATACAGGTAGTTTATACCCATTTACAGATGAATAAACCAAACCACAGAAGGGTTAAGTGATTTACCCAAAGCCATACTTAGGAAATGATGAAGCCAAGATTTGAATCCAGCCTGTCTAATTCCAGAGCCTAGAATCTTAACTATCACTCTGTATGGTTTTAACAAACCAGGCTTCAGGAGGTATTACAAAGGGAAATATAGAAGCAGTGGTAATTTTACAATAATAAATGGGACCTGAGGAAAAGAAGTGTGTAAGATCAAAGCCTGACTATTTTGAGACCTAATCAATAAAGATGATTTTCTTATTAGCTTTCATAACTGCAGGAGGTTACATCATAGAAATCCACAGAAGGATGTGGGTTCATTTATTTTTAGATCCCCCCACCATATAAATATGTTAAAATTGTTAAATACTAAACATTTATTATATTTATTACAAAATACTAGTATTTAACATAAAATATGTTAAATACTAATACCTTTGTCACTTATTTGTTATCCATCTACTTTGAAAGGGAAATCTCATTTATTCTGATAATTCTGAGTAACTATCTATAAAATAGTGATAAAGTGTATCCTTGTAAAAACACTTAGGGATGTCAGTGGCAGTCATATTAAATCAGTATTTTTAAAAAATTAAGTCTAATAAAAACATTAGAGTCAAGCCTTAAGACGTTCAAATGTCCTTCATAGAAAGAAAAAAAAACTGAGGCATGATTATAAAATATGAGAATTGAGGTACAACTAGCACAAACAAATTCCTTGGAAAAATTTATTAGAAGAGAAGAGAGAGTCTGGGCTAGATGAGAAGCAAGAGGGAGTTCTATACCCAGGGAACTTCAAAGATTGAGATGTCAACCAGTTCATGCAGCTTTAGCATCTTGCAATGCCCACAGACGGTTTTTGGACTTCACATGCTTCCTATAAAACAAGTACTTTAAAATGATCATTTTTCTTTTTTCTATAGTAGCAAAAGAATCTACTGTCATGAAATAGGACCTAGGTCAGTATTAGAAGTAAACCCCACACCTAGTGTGAGAGCCCCATTTCTCACTCTAGCTTTCTCTATTCTGTTATGATGATTTCACTTTAAATTGCCACTGTGGTCATTCGTCTCCTTTTAGAATAAGTATAAAGCTGAAACATCTTACAAAATACAAAACCAAACAGGTACAACTTAAACAATGCATTTCACCTTGTTTGGATCTTGATTTAAGCAAACCAACTGTATAAAAACATTTCTGAGATAATTTGAATATTAAGAATTTTGGAAATTTTCTTAGGTGCAATTGCATTATGGTTACTTTTTTTTTAAAAGGAAATTTTTATTTCTTATAAATTTTACAATATTTACAGGCAAAAATATTATGATATCTGAGATTTGCTTCAAAAAAACTTTAGCATTGTTGGGAAGGGGAGTCAAAATGTTGACAATTTCCCAAACTGGATAATATGTACATAGGAGGTCATTATCCTATTTTTTCTTTTTTTGTGTTAAGTTTAAACACTATAATAAAAAACAAAAAGAAAATAAAATGTCCATTTAAAAACACCACCAAAAGACCACCAAAAGAAAAGTCTAACTCAGAAGATGTCTTCAACGGTGAATAGATTTCTAAAATAAAATGATAAGTTCTAAGCCATATAACTTGGAACATCCTTACAACAGCATCGCCACAGTACACACAAGCAATTTAGCATTTCAGTGGTCTTTTGTGTGTATATACATGCTTACCCTAAGTAGGCAAATTGTATAATTTGGTCTGGAATTAAAAACAGTTGTTCTCCTAGAAGTATAAGGAGCAAAAGCACTTTGTATCTGTATTTTTTTTATTGATTTGAAGTTATGAGGACCTACATTTGCATAGTGGAGAATGATGGGAGTTCCCGTTGTAAGCTTACTACGAGCCAGACACGAATCTAAGTACTTTACGTTTATGAACTCATTCTAATATTTAAAATTACCCATTGATCCAGGTATTATTGTTCTTCCCATTTTACACATAAGAAAGCCACAGTACTGAGACTAAATTACATAATTTGCCCAATGTTGCCCTATTGGTTAATAACAAAGCTGGGATACAAATACACGGCATCTGGCTCCTGTGTCTGATCCCTTAATCATCAAGTTTTGTCACTCTCCATGGAAAAAGTGTCTTGTAGAGTTGTTCTTTGTTTAGACTTTGGGGACTGAGACTCTTTAATTCTTAGAAATAACAAGGATTCTTACTCCTTTTGACATCAGCATGTCCCTTTTGTTCTGTCATGCACTTCAAACCTATTACTCCCAATGTAGTCATACCAGCCCTATAATATCCAAACATATTTATTACAGATGCTAGTGGCATAATTTCAAAGAACAGAAAACATCACAACAAGCTCTTCTGATTGATTTAAGCCAGGATAATTTTGAGAAACCACTTTGAGGGAGAAACCACCAACTGTAGTAGTTGACAATGACATCTCTCTTATTTGGGAGTCAGCTTTTGGGAAATGACCTTACATAATTTTTCCTAACTACCTGATCTTCTCAGATGGTCTTTTGCAAATTCTTTTCAGCCCAGCAAGTTGATATCTCTGCTTCCATATTGCCAAGGTTAATAATGGAATCCTCTCTCTCTCTCTCCCTCAATCTGTCTCTTTCTGTTCAGATCCATTGTCTTTATTTGGCAAAAAAAAAAAAATAGTTTATAAAAGTTGATTTATCTATGGGCCACATCATAATAGGCTTTCAATACAGTAACTTTAATTTGGGGGACTTTTAATAGTTATTTCTAGAAAGAAATTACTGTGAGTCTACCTAGGGCTTTAAATTGACTTATTTAGGGGCGCCTGGGTGGCTCAGTCGTTAAACGTCTGCCTTTGGCTCAGGTCATGATCCCAGTGTCCTGGGATTGAGCCCTACATTGGGCTCCCTGCTCAGCGGGAAGCCTGCTTCTCCCTCTCCCACTCCCCCTGCTTGTGTTCCCTCTCTTGCTGTCTCTCTCTCTCTGTCAAATAAATAAATAAAATCTTTAAAAAAAATAAATTGACTTATTTAACTGATTTGGTCATTGAAGTTATGAGAAGAATGGCTTGACAGAGTTTTTATCAGTAAACTTGTGAAAAGTGATTTCTTCGAATTAATACCATGCTGATTTGATTGTTTACCCTTAGATACATCCATCCCTGAATGAAATATTTTCCAATTTTAGGGAAAAAACTGTATTTGGGACAGAGGAAATATTTCCAGGTAGTTTAGGGGTTGTATTTATTACTATAGGGCAGCAGTTACTGACAAAGTGCTTTGCCAGTTCTATAGTCTGAGGTTGTCAATCTTTATATATATAATAAATGCAGTATGTCCTGACTCCCTTTTACCTGATGTTAGCTGTATATGCATTATATGCAACAAAATGAGGGTTTTTCTGCACATACAAGTCTATCAAAATTTCTCTAACTCTGGGGAATGAAGTCTGACCTATGAATTTATTCTCAAAGAAAGAAAGGAGGAAGGAAGGAAGGAAGGAGAGAAAGAAAGAAAAAGAAAGGAAGGAAGAAAGAAAGAAAGAGAAAGAAAAAGAAAGAAAAAAGAAAGAAAGGAAGGAAGGAAGAAAGAAAGAAAGAAAAAGAAAGAGAAAAAAAGAAAGGAAGGAAGGAAGAAAGAAAGAAAGAAAGAAAGAGAAAGAGAGAAAGAGAAAGAAAGAAAGAGAGAGAGAGAGAGAGAAAGAAAGAAAGAAAGAAAGAAAGAAAGAAAGAAAGAAAGAAAGAAAGAAAGAAAGAAAGAAAGAAAGGGAAGGGAAGATAGGAAGGGGAGTAAAAGAGACAGAACCAACACAAAATAACAGAGAAAGACTAGGTTATAATTTTTCTAGAGTAGCAATTCTCAACCCTGGCTGCATATTAGGATCCCCCAAGGAATATTTGAAAAATACTGATACCTCTTCCTCAAGCCCAGAGATTTTGATTGGTTGTGGTGATTTTTGGTCATCATGAGAAATGTTTAAATAGCAATGGACAGCTAGCTGACCTTGTAGTGATGGAGATATTCTTTAGCCTGGGCTTCTTGATCTTCTGACAAACCAAATACAATTCAAATAACTTCTGAATTTGAGCGTGATGGTCAAGTGAACATGGGAATAAAAAGTAAAGGCTTAGCACATTCCTTCATTATTCATTCAACTGACCAACAAATGTTTATGTGGTGTCTATTCTTCAGCAGACACTGTATTAAGAATGGGGATGCAATGGCAAACAAAACAATTAAAGAAGAACAATAGGGCCCTCTCTGAAATCTTCCTTGTGGACCTCAAGTTTCAATCTATGTCAATGCCAAGATCAATCAGGTTGGTTGGATAAAAGAGACAGAGAGAGAGAGGGGATGAAATGACCATAAAATCAGATTAGTCTATTAGTTAATTTTATTCATGGAATAAAAAGATTTTGATACTTAACTGAACACAAAAGATCATCTACTTTTGTTTACAGATGAGTAATTTTAACTTCATATGGGTTAATGACTAGCCTATGCTCATACAGTTATTCAGGACAGAGCTGGAGAACCCAGATTGTTGACCTTTTATAATGTCATCTATGTTCAAGTAAAAACCTTCTCGGCTGATTTTTTTTTTTTTTTTTTTTTTTTTTTTGTCATTCCAAGTTCCTAAAAGAAAACAGTCTCCTGGAAAGAGCCTTTGTAAAAGAAAAAGACCAAGTTCTTCCCCTGTTGGGCTAATCCTAGTGTGAAATTAACTAGCAGCATTGCTAGTCAATTCCACATTGCTGCCCTGTGGGAAGAGAAACTAGGAAAAAAGGAGAGTAGGTCTTGGTCTATTTCCTCCCTAACTGCAGTTGTTCTAAGGTCAAACACTCGGAAAATCAGAAGGAAACAGCAAGAAAGGACTATTATGTACCTAGGGAGTGAGGATCTAAGAAGGGAAGAAGTAAAAAATTAAACCCAAAAGAAAAATTACAATGAAGAATTACAGTCGTATATACTTTCCCACATCATCTTTGAAGGCTCATCTGTAAGATGGAAAGGGCATTTAGCAATCTTCCTAGTGATGAGGGAAATGCAGATCCATCCTGTAACGAGATTCTCTTTTGTACCTGTTTGTTGGAAATTCTAAGAAGCCTGACAACATCAGGTGTTGAGAGAGTGTGATGAACGGGATCTCTCATAAACAGCTGGTAGAAATGTGAATTGATAAAGCCACTTTAGAAAGCATTATCTATGAATATTCCCATACCCTACAACCCAGTAATTCCAATGCTACATATAAACTCTCAACATATGAACCTGGAGGCATTTGTAAATCTCTTCATGACAACACCGTTGTAATAGAAAAAAATCTGGAGGCAATCCAAATGTCTACTGACAGGAGAATGGATAAAGTGTGTATATATATTCACTCAGTGGATATTATACAGCAGTCAAAACAAATAAACTGCCACTATACACACCGATATGGGTGAATCTCAATAAAATAATGTTGAGTAAAGAAAAGAGGTCACAGGAAATTACATTTAGCATGGAATCTCTTTTCAAGATAAAAATAACTAACACACACACACACAAAAATAAAAATAACTAACACATATAAATAATATACTTTTTTAGAAATGCATATATTATTAACTTATGTTTTTTAAATATCATGATAGAGATAACAGATAATAGATAAATAGAGATAATAGAGAAAACGATAAATACAAGATTCCAGATAAAGTTAACTTTGGGTTGTGGAAGGAGACTGGGATGGAGAAGTCCCACCGGTCTATTGTCAATATTCTAGTTCCTGTATTGGTGGTGGGTTCACAGCATGTATTGCATTGCACAAAGATCGGCAGATCATTGTATTAGTTATTTATTGCAATATAACAAATTATCCCATAATTTAACACTTAAAATAATAAAGGGTGCCTGGGTGGCTCAGTCATTTAAACGTTTGCCTTCAGTTCAGGTCATGATCCTGGAGTTCAGGGATGGAGCTCCCTGCTCAGTGGGGAGCCTGCTTCTCCCTCTGTCTCTCCCCCTGTTTGTGCTCGCTCTCTCTCTCTCTCTGTCAAATAAATAAATAAAATCTTAAAAAAAAACAACAAATAAACATTTGTTATTTCACAAAGTTTTGAGGGTCAGGAATCTGTACACATCCCAGTCTGGTAGTTTTGGCTCAGGGTTTCCCATGAGGTGATAGTCAAGGCTGGGCTGCAGTCTCTGAAGGAGCTGGAGGATCCACTTCCAAGATGGCTCATTCATATGGATGTTGGCATGAGGCTCAGTTCCTTACCACACGGGCCTCTCCATAGAACTACTAATGACATGGCTTCTTTCAGAGCAAGTAATGTGGGGTCGGGGGGAGAGATAGAGAAGAAGCGAGGGAGAGAGCATGAGCAGGAGAGAGCCCAAAAAGGAAGCTGCAATGTCTTTTATAAAACTAATATCAAAAGTGACACACACCATCACTTCTGCCAGATACTACTGAGGACACGGGTCAACCATAAGACAATGTGGAAGAGGAAAACACGAGGTGAGACTACCAGGAGGCAGGGATCACTGGGCACCATCTGGAGGCTGTTTACCACCACAGTAAAATAAAAAAGCACAACGCATGGACCAATGATAAAAGTGTGTCAAGAAGTAACTATGTGCACTTGAGGTTGGAAAATAAATGAATCAATAAATAAGCACATTCAGGTCTGAAGACAAGAGGACACAGGGGAAGGAGTGAGATGGGTTTGAGCTTTAATTCTTACCTCTACCACTTTCCAGCTTTATGACTTTGGGCAAGTCATTTGACTTGCTTCCATTTTTAAAAAAGAATGAGAATGTTTACTTGCCTCTTTGAAAATATTTTATTAGGAAAATATTCAAACATATATAAAATAGAATAGTGTAATGAATGCCATATACTCATTATCCAGAATCAGCAACTTTGTAGATTTTAGTGTGCTTGCTTTATCTATTTTTTCTCTCCAGAAGTGTCTTAAAGGAAATTCCTGACACTGTATTGTTTTATCCCTACATATTTTAGTATGCATTACTTAAAAATATGGAAATTTTGGGGGCGCCTGGGTGGCTCAGTCGTTAAGCGTCTGCCTTTGGTTCAGGTCATGATCCCAGGGTCCTGGGATCGAGTCCCGCCTCGGGCTCCCTGCTCCGCGGGGAGCCTGCTTCCCCCTCTCCCACTCCCCCTGCTTGGGTTCCCTCTCTCGCTGTCTCTCTCCATCAAATAAATAAATAAAATCTTTAAAAAAATATGGAAATTTTCTAATAGACACACACAAAAGGTTAATAATTCCTTTGTAATATCTAATGTACCAAAACTATAATTCAAATTTCTTTAATCGCCTCCTGATTTACTTTTTACAGTTGGTTTGTTAGAATCAACCCAAATAAGGTCCACTCATTACCCTTGCGATGCCTCTCAAAAATCTCCATCTACAGGAGTCCTTTCCACAGCCCGTCTTAGCCCCTTGTCTTGTTGAAGAAACCCAGGCAGCTAGCTGTAGGACATCCGACATGCTGGATTGGTCTGTTTCCTTGGGAAGCTCATCCATTTCTTCCACTTCCTCCTAGTTGGACCTACCAGCTTGAGGAGATTTAGATTTAACTATTTTGGCAAAAATAGTTCCTAGACAGCGCCATATACTTCATAATGCACCACATCAGGAGGCACAGCTGTGTGGAAGCCCCGTGCCTAGTGATGCTGACATCAGTTAGTGGTGCATGTCGTGTCTCCATGGCTCTTCCGCTCTTTCCCAGCTACCTCTCCTTTTTTTTTTTTTAAGATTTTTATTTATTTGACAGAGAGAGACACAGTGAGAGAGGGAACACAAGCAGGGGGAGTGGGAGAGGGAGAAGCAGGCTTCCTGCGGAGCAGGGAGCCCGATGCAGGGTTTGATCCCAGGACTCTGGGATCATGACCTGAGCAGACACTTAACAACTGAGCCACCCAGGGGCCCCTATCTCTCATCTTTTGAGGATTGTTGCCTGAATCGATGATTTCATAAGGAATCAAATTTTGGTGATTTCTCAATTCTATCCTTTCTTCCTCTTTTAGTCGATGGAATTATGTTATGAAGAAGAACTTTCCCTCATCAGCCTGGACTGTCGATGAGAAGTGGCTTGTTCTCTGTTTCACATCCTCTCAGCCTGCCTCTCGCCACAGCTATTGCTGATGGTACCTGCTTCCTGCAGGAGTAACCTGACAGCACATCTGCACTGCGTACACATCACATTCTGCCCCCGAGGTCCTCTGACTCCATGACGGTGGGATATCTGCCTGGCACTCACATGACAGCTTAGAAGTGTGAGGGGGCCGATGCCCCAAGGGGAAAAGTTGGATCATTGGGGGCTGGTTGCTGGTCAAGAACTGCTCCTCTCTTGCATCAAGAAGAGGACGACTATGAAGTATATTCTACATGGCAACTCAGACTCCCAGCAGGCTCAAGGCCTCATTGCCCACAGTGATAACTAACTCAGAGACACCCTTGTATTAGACCCCTTGTGATTCACTCTCCCTAGTCATCTGCTGCTGCTTCCTGAGATGGCTATCCAAAATAAACTACCTAAAAGTAAGCCCTTGTCTCAGGTTCAGCTTTCAAGGGGGTGAGCCAGACTAAGACACCACTAAATATAATTCCTACGGGAAGGCAGGATAAATGTCCAATTCTTTTTTTTTTTTAAGATTTTATTTCTTTATTCGACAGAGAGAGAGACGCAGCGAGAGAGGGAACACAAGCAGGGGGAGCGGGAGAGGGAGAAGCAGGCTTCCCGCGGAACAGGGAGCCCGAGGCAGGGCTCGATCCCAGGACCCTGGGATCATGACCTGAGGCGAAGGCAGCCGATTAATGACTGAGCCACCCAGGCGCCCCTAAATGTCCAATTCTTTCATTTCATATTCAGAGTATTGCCCTAGTTATATCTAATAACGAACACACGGATTTATATGTCATCCATGTATCTCGATCAGTTGGAGTTCTTACTCTGTTTTGTTGCTTAGGTTGTCCCCTTTACTGCTAGTGGGAGCTCCTTTATGCTGACCCCTTTATGGCTAGTGGGAGCTCCTTTATGCTGACCCCTTTACGGCTAGTGGGAGCTCCTTTATGCTGACCCCTTTGTCCCTTTGACCTGAACCATTAGACTTTAGACTATAATAGATTTCCTGATTTCTGGCACAACAGGGTGTTCCAGGCTCATCATACACATTTGCTGCCCCAGACCTGAAATCTGCCATTCTTCTAAAGGACTCGCCCCTTTTAACAAGGAATGATGTACTGAAAGTATGAACATGAATACTAAAGGTGCTCATTGCTATAAGATTATCATTATTTCCAGAACTTTTCAAGGGACAAAACAAGTAAATGCTTCTCCACCCCCCAAATGTAAAACTTTTCTTATTGGGACATAAGAAACATTTTTGAAAAGGAAAAATTGTAAGTTCATACTATTTCCAATTTAACTTTAATTTTACATGGATTCTACTTCCTCCGTTGTTCCTAACAATTCTAACATTTGTTTTTACCTATAATGTATAAGAATAGTTTGAAGATAATATTTTTATTATTAATAAAATAATAATATATTTATTATTATTATTATTATTATTATTATATTTCTACCAGCAATAAGGCTGCAGACTGAAGTTTAAGATTTCTTTGCAGGTTTATTTATCCTGAGAACATATTCCACTATAAATGGCCTGTAAAAACACTATTTTCTAAACTCATTTAATTATTTACTTGCTGTAGTTATGCCACCCACTTAATATACATTTAGATCATTTGTTTCAGCTTGTTTTCAAATTTTAGCAATTACATTTTTCTTTAGAATTTAAAATTATTTTGGATATGTAAAACAGATATGACTTTATTTATTTTTTAAATTTAGATAGCATTTATATAGCAATAACAAAAAATGAAAAACAGAACAACAAAAGAACCAAAAAATAACGAAGTTAAATAACAAATGAGAAATTGGGATATGTAATGGAAACATCTAGGAAAATTGCTTTTTACAAATTGTGTAATAAAAGACTCGAGACTGTTGTCTTTATCAGTTGACCAATACCGTAATGCATATACATGACTTCACATTCAAAACTATATAGTCAAGGTATATTCAGGGTAGGCTGTTCCATGCCTGTCCCCTCCAGCTGTTTCTTCCCAACCTAAATATATAGGCTAGTGTATATTTGTAGTTCACCTATCTTACCACAAACACACTGTACTATTCCGTGTCTTGGGGTGTTTTTGGTTGCTGTTGTTGTTCTAAAGTTAACCATATTCTGGAACTCACATTACATCAGTGGAGAGATGGCCCTCATTCTTTTTCAGAGTCACACAGTGTATTTCATTATATGGATCTACTCCCGTTTATTCAACCAGTCCCCTACTTGTGGTTGTTTGGTTGGTTTCTAATCTTTTGCAATTACAAATAATATTGCAATAAATAACTGTGTGCATAAGTTATTTTGTATTTTGGAAAGGGTTCCTAGAACTGGGATTTCTGGGTCAAAGTATAAATGCATAGGTAGTTTTTTTAGGGATTATCAAATTCCGTTCCATAGATGCTGTGAACTATTTTACAATCTCCCTGGCGATATGTGTTTTCCTGATCTCTACAGGCAGCAGCCCAGTAGATGGTCAAACTTTTGGGTTGTTGCTAATATGATTACTTGCCTCCTTTTATAATTCTGCCCCAAGATATACCACAATGGTTCTCAACTGCTTTTGGAGGAACTCTCTTAGCATAAACAATAGGTGATTGTGTTGAGGGTGGTAGAAGGAGGGTGGCTGCCGTGTCCCTATCTATGTCCATTCACCTAATCATGGAAATCTCAAAGCCCAAAGCATACACCATCCTTGTAAAGACCTTGCACTTCCAAAGGCTGGCTTATGTTTCCAGTCCAAGAAAAGGACATTAAATATAACTTCACTTGTTTCTAAGGTCAGCAGAATGCAGAGAGAACAGTAAGTGAAATCCACCAGTACTGTACCAACTTCAGGATCCTGAGAAAGGTGGAGGAAGAGCCATGACCATCTTTTGTCAGCTTGCTATCTCCCAAACAACCCCAAATCCCAGGAGATGGAGAAGTCCCTGTGTATAGCTGGAAGTTACCACAGATTGTGGAGTGGCCATTTTAACCCACAGGGCTACTCACACACAGGACCTCTTCTTTTGCTGCTTTGTGGGAGTCAGTGTCATCAATGGTCCTTGTTTATTTGTTTGTTTTCAGCATCTCCCATTTCCCTAGATTCCCATGGATGATTTTGCCCGCAGGGGACATTTGGCAATGTCCTGAGGCATATTGGGTTGTCACAGCCTTGGAGGGGGTTATTGCTGACTTACAGTGAGTAGAAACCAGGGATGATGCTAAACATCCTAGCATGCACAGGACAGCCCTCTGCCATAACAAAGAATTCCATGCCCTCAAATGTCAGTAGTACCAAGGATGAGAAACTGCTGCATTCTTTCTTTTTGCACATATTCACAGACACCTGCAAAATGAGTATTACCAGTGGCAGAGGAATGGCGGAATCACAGATACTTCCTCTCCCTGCCCTTCCAAAAGTCACTATCAATTCAGAAATCTCTTTAGTCAGAAAGGCTCAAAGGAGTTATATATTTATCTGGAAGATTAAAGAATAAATACCATTTTAACCTTCTAAAAATGGATTATCATTAGGTATAATGCAACCTTTTAACTGTAAGTATAAAAGAAAGTGCTGATTATTTAAAGTAAATGGGACCAAAAGTCCCATGAATAATCAAAAACTTGGTTAATAGAGTATGACCAGAGAATAATGCATTTGGCTTCTGTGGAGAAATTAAAGTACATGCTGTGAATCGGTATTTAGGAAATTGCATGAAAAGTTGGTCTTAAGGTTCCATGATTCTGAAGAAACAGCCTCAGGTGCACAATCTATCACAATCAGTCTTTTTATCTCTCTTCATTTTTCATGACTTCTTTCACCTTGGATAACCCAGAAGCTCAGGCCTTGGAACTTTTTGAAATGGGAAGGTATCTCACTCCCCACGTTTATTTTCATCTAGAACAGAGCTGAATTTTATTGCCAGGAGTTTGTTATCTCTTCCACAGGAATTATTTTGAGCTTCAGCTTGCCTTACTTATTTTGTGGGCAAAGACTGTATTTAACACTTACAAGCTTAATTCATTTCATCTAAAATGTACCCCTGAAAAGTTAAACTTGAAGTGAAAATAAAATCGGATTTTTAAATCACAAGGGAACTTTGCTATTCAAAGGGAGTCTGAGGCTAAACATTTGTAGAGAAAAGCATCTTTCTGCAAAGTGAATAATTACTCTTTAATTCGCCCTTTTTTAAGTCTGGATTTTTATATGTAGCCCGAATCTAGAGGTCCAGTATTGTGCATGATACTAATTTAAAAAAAAATCAATCAGAAATTTGAAAGCATCTTTAAAGTTGAAGACAGTTTTACAAGCTATTTTTAAAAAAGTGTAAAATTGGGCAATATACCTTTCATTATTAACAAGGGTTTGTTTATTTATTTGAGAGACAGAGAGCGTTGCGCGCGAGCAAGGGAGCAAGGGACGGGGGTGGGGGGGTGGGGGGGGAAGGGCAGAGGGAGAGGGAGAAGCTCCATGCTCAGCGGGAGCCCAAGGCAGGGCTGGATCCTAGGACTCAGGGATCACGACCTGACCCACTGAGCCACCCAGGCACCCCCAACGAGGGTTTTGTTTTTTTTTTTTAACACTTGTTTTGGGTGATGCGAAAGGGGGCAGGATATTAGATGTACCCGAAAAAAGAAAAGGCAACATTGCTTGGATAACCACATTGACTGCTTCCCTTCAGCAATGAAGAGTATAGGGGTTGGTAGGCTGTTACTTAGCGTAATGCTGTGGTTAAGAGCATGGATTCAGAGACCTGATTGCCTGCCATAACATCCCTGTCTAGTGCGGCCTTTGACAATTTACACAACCTGGATGTGCCTCAGTTTTCTCAAACGAAACATGGAGAATACTAACACCATCTACTTAATGGAGTTGTTTTGAGGATAAAATGAGCTAATATGAGCTGTAAGTGAAAAGCACTGCGGTTGCTGATACAGTTTTGAATCCTGGTGAACTGAGCGTCCTTCCGAAGAAAAAGACAAGAAAGGGTGGGCACGAGCCTCTCTGCACCCCCGTGGAGGCACAGCTGCTTCTGCCTGGGCTGTACACAGGGGACGGAAATCGAGGCTCAGCGGGGAGGCTGGTGATTAGACAAGGATCAAGGGCATTCCTTGGGAAAAAGAACCCTTTCCGCGGGGCCACGCCACCTTTCGTCTGGCTGGGAATTGAGGGCAAAGAGGGCTCAGTCCCACGCCTAGACTTTGCGTCCCACTGCTGAGTAGCGGCCTGTAACTCCCTCAGGTCAGCTGCCCTAAGGGCCGCCCTCGCGCCGGTCCACTACCCCTGCCAAAGACTGGTGGACAGCTGTGAGAGGCTTCCCAGAGGTACCGGCACCTCGCCCTGGCGCCCTTCCTTCCGGGCGAGCTGGGAGCCGCGAAGAGACTTGGTAGACACCGACCCTCGTCCAGAACACAAATATTTCTGTGCGGCACTCTGTGCTGGGCGTTGGGCATGCCCTGATGAATCAGACTGGGCCCAAGCTCCGGGGTCGAGAGCACCACTCGGCAGCCCCTACACCCCACCCCAATCCCGGGAAACCCAGGTCTTCCCAACCTCCGGTGGGAAGGGGGTGTGGGAGGAGCTTAAACTTTCGCCCTACCCCTCGCCTTCCGGGGCTCACCTCCAAAGCCCCGCCCCTTCGGGGGAGTTCACGACTGCGCCGTAAAGGAGGGAAGAGTCTTTGCTCCTGAACGGTCCGCCTCTGTCTTTACGACAGACCGTATTCCATCTCGCCAATATGGCGTCCCCCATTTAGGAGGCGGCCGTGGTTTCCACCCAGATGGTCGGGGGCAGTGCTGAGCTCCGGCCGTTGTTTGCGTAGCCCGAAGCTCTGAAAGCTGCAGTTAAAAGTGCGTTTCTGGTCACGGTTTCAGGAACTTCCCCTTCCCTGAGGGTCGGGAGTTGCCGCTTTCTTCTAGGTCCTGCAAGTTCCTCCTCTGCCCCTGGTTTTTTCCCCGCGCCACCTCCGGACATCCCCAAGTCCCTGACATTCCCAGACTCAAACTATGAGCCTTCGGCAGCTGCTGTTGCGCTTGCCCCGTTATCTCGGGGTGTCGGGTTCCCCGCGTCGCTTGTGGTGGTCCTCGTCCCTCGATACCATCTCCTCGGTGGGCTCCTGGCGTGGTCAGTCCTCCAGGTCCCCGGCCCACTGGAACCAAGTGGTGTCAGAGGCGGAGAAGATCGTGGGCTATCCCACGTCCTTCATGAGCCTCCGCTGCCTGCTGAGCGACGAGCTCAGCAACATCGCTATGCAGGTGCGGAAGCTGGTGGGGACTCAGCACCCTCTGCTTACCACGGCCAGGTGAGCTACTCCTGACACACTCGCACCCACTCGAGTCCTTTTTTCCTGGCCGACACTCCCTTCCTGCTTCGCTCATGCTGGCTCCAGGCTTATTTCTTTTTACGCTTTCCTTTTCTTAGCTTTCCTGGACATTTGATGTCTCTTCTCTAGTCCACTTACCTTAACTTTTCTTTCTCCATTTGCTCAGCTGAGCGGATAAGTGGTTTTCTTTTGAGAAACACCTGTACTCTTTTCGCGTTTTTGCTTCCAAATTGTTCAGGGCGAAATCGAGTAGGGATGAAGTTTGAGTCACTTTCTAGAAATGGTCTTTTAAAAAATGGGATAGATTGATTTCGGTTCCGCACTGTTCCAGTGGTCGCCTCCAGAAAAAAATGGAGAGGGGAGATAATGCTGAAGGTAGACCGTTCTTTCCAACGAATATCGCAGGCTTAAAGTAGGAATCTATCCAGTCAGTAGTCACTATCCTCTTGGGATTTTTATCACTTATTCTGGACTACTACTGTTGAAACTTGTTAGGATTTTAAGACCACAACTTATGCTTCCAGTAAAAAAAAATCAAAAACCTTTATTTGTAAATAATTTCAAGCATACTGAAAAGTTGCAAGAACAAAAATAGTACAAAGAGAACACCTGCATGCCTTTTAATCAGATTCACCTATTGTACACATATATACATACTATTTACATGTATATGTAAAATACGCACATTTTTAATGAATCATTTAATAGTAGATTGCATACGTCATGGTCCTTTATGCCTAAATACTTCATCGTGTATTTCCTAAGCATAGGAATATTCTTTATACTAATCAAGTTAAACACAATTACTATTGATACAATACTCTTATTAATCCACCATTGATATTCCAGTTTTGTTAATTGACCCAGAAATGTCCTTTATAGTATTCTTTCCTCTCTAGTACAGGATCCAGCCTAGGATCACATATTACAGTTAGTTGTCATGTCTCTTTCATCTCCTTCAACTGGGAACATTTCCACAGCTCTTCTTTGCTTTTGTTGAGTAGAGCTGTAGTTCTCAGATGGGGCAGTTTCCCCCCCTAGAGAACATTTGGTACTATATGGAGATGTCATACCTGGGGCATGCTCGAGAGAGGGGATGCTGTTAAACACCCTATAATGCCCAGCACAGCCCCTACAGTGAAGAATTACGGGCCTCCCAATGTCAATAGTACCAAGGTGGAGAAACCCTAGGCAAAAATTATCTTTTTTTCACGTTTTCCTTTAAAAAAAAAGATTTTATTTTTTTATTAGCACGAGCAGAGGGAGGGGCAGAGGGAAAGTGAGAGGGAGAAGCAGAATCCCCACTGAGCAGGAAGCCCGATGTGGGGCTCCATCCCAGGACCCTGGGATCGTGACCTGAGCCAAAGGCAGATGCTTAACCCACTGAGCCACCCAGGCGCTCCCTGTTTTCCTTTTTTTAATTAAACTTTTATTTTGAGGTAATTATAGATTCACATGCTGTTGGAAGAAATAATACAGAAGATCCAGTGTACCCTTTACCCAATTTCTCCCAATGGTAACATCTTGCATACCTATAGTACAGTATCACAAGTAGATTACTGACATTGATATAGTCAAGATGCAGAACATTTCTATCACTACAAGGATCCCGTATGTTGTCCTTTTATATAGCCACCCCCACTTCCCTTGCTCTCCCCCTTGCTATAATTTGTTGAGACACCTGTCATTTTTTATTACTACAGAAGTGACCAAATAGCAATAATAAAGTGATTTTACTTGTTGGCATTGTTTCCAGTATCAGGCATGCCATCTTATGAGTGGGCTAAACTTCTCCTGTAGCTGGAATGTTCTTTTTTGATTTTAGATGATACACGCTCAAAACACGCATGTACTTACATGTTTTAAAGCTTAGTAATGAAACTAAAGAGCTTACCATCCAACTTAAAAACTATAACTACCAATCCTTTTGAAACTCTCTGTACTCCCCAGTCCATGTCCCTGAACCCCAATGTGCTGGATTTTGTGTTTATTTTTCCTTTTTAAAAGTTATGTTGGTGTTTCTCCAAATAATGTGTTAAATTTTGCTCACTTTTGAAATTTATAAATATGGTAGCTTATTGCTTGTAGTCTGCTATGCTTACTTTTTTATCCACAATTGTTCCTAAGACTCGTCCATGTCGTGTTTAATTGTACTTCATTAGTTTTTCACTGGTGTATGAAATCGTATTGTGCGAATATGCCATAGCCTTTCAATCAGCATTTGGGTGGTTTGCATTTTTGTGTTATGAAAAATGCTGTTGTGAATGTGCTTGCACATGTCTCCAGGTGTACTTGTCTTGAGAGAATAGATGGAGGAGTGTATGCTCGTGTTCAGTTTTAGTAAATAATAGCAAATTGTTTTCCAAAGTGATTGTACCAGCTGACACTCTCATGAGCAATGTCTGAGTTCAGATTATTCCATGTTCTCATAGCACTAGAACCTTGAAGTTTCTTAATTTTTGCTAATCAAATAGTGTGTTTCACTGCCTGTGGTGGGGGTTGTAGTAATATGTTGCATTGTGCCTATTATAGTCTTTGTAATAAAACATTGAAATGAAAAGGGCAGAGCTGGAAAAGGCCTTATTAATGGTATATTCTGAGAATTGTAATTCATCTACTTAGTTCCCAGAGCATCAGATGGGGTGTTGGAGAAGATCACAGTACATGAAAGCTTGTAAGACTAATGGCTCTAAAAATTTCCTGGTTGTAGCCTGCCTTGCCTGCTGCAGTACCATACTACAGTGAAGGAAGTGGAGAGGAGGAAAATAATTAAGTTGCAGCAAAGGTGTTGTGGTAACATATATGAATTGTTTTATTTTGTGAGAAAAGAAAGAACTAATGTGCATGTAGTTTTATTATACTTTGATGGTGTATCACAAATTATTTACACAGTCTGAACTTGCAGGCAGAACAAAAATCTTTTGGGGAGAAGGTCCTATATTTATCTGTTTTAGCAGTGGAGCAGGCGTTTGATCCAAAGGGTAGTCAGACTGTGATTATTGTCAGTTAAAGCTAAAAGCATGGATTAAGCAACTATATTTTTTGACTGATGTACATCTTACTTTGTTGAAATCTTACCAGCGAAACGTTGATAATTAAGAGGAAGATGCTGTCAGTATGTCAGCCAAGAACAGAAAGACCCCTTGTAGTTGATTTAGTTGGACGTAGGAAACTGGACTTAGTAAATTTTTCTACAGTTTTATTTTATATTTTGGGTTTCTACTATTTACTTAAATCAATATCCTAACCCCTTGGGTCATTTTACTTTTTGTTTAAATCTACATGGTATGTTAGAGATGAATCATGTCTAATGCCCTAAAATTTAGCTGAAGGGTGGCATTTTTGGCAAACAGCAGGAGAAAAAAAGGAAATCACCATAATTTATTATACACTACCTTCTCTTTCTTTACCTAAGGCATCTTATCAAGAAAAGGAAAAAGAGCCCATTGTACTCTAACAGATTCAGAAGTGAGATTAAATTTAAAATCTTGTGGCACCTGGGTGGCATAGTTGGTTAAGCACCAGACTCTTGATTTTGGCTTAGGTCAGGATCTCAGGTTCGTGAGATTGAGCCATGTGTGGGCTCCGTGCTCAATGGGGACTCTACTCCATCTCCCTCTCCCTCTGTGCTTTCTCTCTCTCTCTCTCTCTCTCAAATAAATAAATAAAATCTTAAAAAAAAATTACATAGGTAATATTTTAGGGTGGTGGTAGTATATAACATATTGTTTCCTTTGTGATTCTTTTTTTTCCTTTCTTCCCTAGGCTGTCATTCTTCTACTGGGTATAGGGAGGACCTGAAAAGCAAGTGCAGTAAAGTAAAATGAGCAGCAAGAAAGGAACTAAAATAGCTAAAACAAGGTTAGAAAAAAAAAGAAAGAAAATAGGAGGAATCATTCTACCTAATGTTAAGTCCTAGGTATAATTTCATTGATCAAGACAGTGTGGTATTGGCAGAGGAATAGACAGATCGATGGAACAGAATAGAGAACCCAGAAATAGATCAACATAAATATGTCCAATTGATTTTTGACAAAGGTGCAAAAGCAATTCAATGGAGGGAGAATAGTCTTTTTAACAAGGTGCTGGAATGATTGGACATCACCGGCAAAAAAATGAACCCTGACCTAAGCCTCACACCTTAAAAAAAAAAAAAGGAAAATGGATACCTGTGAGATCAATGTAAAACGAATTTGAATGTGAAATGTAAAACTATGTAACTTTTAGAAGAAAACATAGGAAAACATCTCCAGGATCTGGGGCTAGGTAAACAGTTACTAGACATAACACCAAAACCCCATTTCATAAGAGAAAAAAATCAGGAATTCGACTTCATCAAAATTTGTCTTTGCTCTGTAAAAGACCATCTTAATAGAATGGAAAGATTAGCCAGAGGTTAGGAGAAAATATTTGCAAATCAAATATCTGAAGGACTTATATCCAGAATATGTAAAGAACTCTCTAAACTCAGTGGTAAGAAAGTAAACAATACAATTAGAAAATGAGCAAAAAGAGCCTGTAAAGATGACAAATAAGTATATGAAAAGGTGGCAGGTAAGCATATGTAACATTAGCCATTAGAAAAATGTAAATTAAAACCATGATGAGATAACCGCTACTTACCTACTGGACAGGCTAAAATGTAAAGTACTGACAATCTGAAGTCCTTGTGAAGATGCAGAGAAACAAAACTAGATTTCTTTTAACATTGCTGATGGGAATGTAAAAATGATACAGCCACACTGAGAAACAGCTTGGCAGTTTCTTATAAAATTAAACATACACTTCCCATACAACCCAGCAATCGCACTCCAGAGAATTTACTCCCGAGAAGTAAAAACTTATGTCAAAACCTATACACAAATGTTTATAGCAACTGTATGTGTGATAGCCCCAAACTGGAAATAACTCAAATGTCATTTAATGATGAATTGTTGAACAAATGGTGTTGCAGCCATGCAATGAAACCCTGCTCAACAATGAAAATAAGTGAACTATTTATTCGTACAACAATTTGAATGAATCTGGAAAGAATTATGGTGAATGGAATAAGTCAATCCACACTACTGGTGGGAATGTAAAAAGCCACTACAGAATACAGTATGGTGGTTCCTCAGAAAAAATTAAAGAAAGAATTACCTTGTGATCCAACAATTTCACTTTTGGGTATTTAGCCCAAAAAATTGAAAACAGAGTCTGAAAGAGATATCTGCTCACCCATGTTCATGGCAGCATAATTTGCAGTAGCCTAGAGGTAGAAGCAACTCAGATGTCCATCAGTAGGTGAATGGATAAACAAAATATTGTGTACATATAATGGAATATTATTCAGCCTTAAAAAGGAAATTCTGGGACATTATGTTAAGTCAAATGAGGCAGTCACAAGAAGACAGATATTATATGATTCCATTGATATGAGGTATCTAGAATAGTCACAATCAGAGAAAGTAAAATGGTGGTTGCTAGGGGCTGAAAGGCGGGGGAAATGGGAAGTTGTCATTTAAAGGGTATAGATTTTCAGTTTTGTAAGATGAAAAAGTTGGGGAGATTGGTTGCACAACATTGTGACTATACTGAACTGTACACTTAAAAATGGTTAAGGTGGTAAATTTTATGTGTGTTTTACCGCAAAGAAAAAGTCAGTCTCAGAAGTTTATATATTGTTGGAAAGGAAGAATTTCCTTTGCCCTTCAAGGTCCTTCTAGCTGGACTAAGAATCAAAATGACATGAGGCAGATTAACAGGAGAAGATCAAATTTAATAGCATATGGGGTGCCTGGGTGGCTCAGATGGTTAAGCGTCTGCCTTCGGCTCAGGTCATGATCCCAGGGTCCTGGGATCGAGTCCCGCATCGGGCTCCCTGCTCCTTGGGAGCCTGCTTCTCCCTCTGCTTCTCTCTCTTTCTCTGTCTCTCATGAATAAATAAATAAAATCTTTTAAAAAAAATTTAATAGCATATGTATGGGGAATCCACATAGACGTGAAATTCCAAAGAATTGAAGCAAGGAGATGGGTATATGAGTAAGGAGAGGGGTAGGCGTCTGGCTATTACAAAGGGGGAGAAAGATAATGATTAGCACTAAGGTGAAAGGACATGTTTAGAAAACAAATGTTGCCCTATTATTCAGATAAGTTTCTTAGGTAAAGAGTTCTCTTCCTGGTATGAGCATGCAGTTGAGGGGGAGGTAAAGAGTTTTCCCTTGATCTGCTGGGTTTCAATTGCTTTTAACTCAAAATAATGGTCATGCCAAAGTAGCCAATCTTGGGACAGCCTGCCCTTGGCCCCTACAGTACCATATGATTCCATTTATACAACATTCTCAAAGTGACAAAACTATGGAGATGAAGAACAGATTAATGCTTGCTAGAGTCAGGGACACTGTGGGGAGCCGGGAGGGTATAAATACAAAGAGGTATTTTGTGGTGATGGAACATTTCAGTATCTTGATTTTGATAGCGGTTACATGAATCTATACATAAGATAAAAGTGCTTAGAACTATGTACACCTATACATACAAATGAATACAGGTTAAGAAAAATGCTGAAAATGGAATAAGGCTGTAGTTTGTTTTTTTTTTTTAAGATTTATTTATTTATTTGAGAGAGAGAGAGCCGGGGGGATGGGGCAGAGGGAGAGAATCCAAGCAGACTCCATGCTGAGCGCAGAGCCCGACGTGGGGCTCGATCTCACAATCTATGAGATCATGACCTGAGCCAAAACCAAGAGTCATTCACTTAACCGAGCCACCCAGGCTCCCTCCCAGTCTGTAGTTTTGTTAACACTAATGTACCAGTGTTAATTTTTGGTTTTCATACTGTATTACAGCTGAATACTGAGGAAAGCCAGATGAAGGATACGTAGACTCTGTACTATTTTTGAACTTTCTGTGAGTCTGTAATTATTTCATTATTTAAAAAAGTTGAAAAGAGTCACTTTGAATTGAGAGAGAGAATGAATAAGTGAATGAACCAACAAACAGTAGGCCTGGGAGAGAGGAGACCTGCATTTTTTAGTTTTATCTCTGTCAGTAGGTAACATTATGACCCTAGGCAAGTTATTCCATGTTTTCTGGGCTTTAGTTTCTTAAGCAATGAAGTAAGGAGTTTGAATAAATGATTTCCAAAGGTGCTGCCATTTCTAGACTAGTATAGAAATTAGTGTTGTAATTGAATATGGCAGGTAAGGGAGCTAATGTCATTTCTCAAACAGGGAGTGAGCAGATTGGATGCAATGTGGTAAAACAAATCTATAGTCCTTTTCCTACTATTTAAAAATCCTAAAGGCTCAGAAAACAGAATGTTTTTTCAGGCTTATAAATCTGACCTGAGCTGTTGTGAGATTATTTATAGTCTTTCTTTATTCCACTTAATGTGAATATTCATGCATTTTGCTGCAGAAATATTCATGTGTTTGATTACAGGGTGCTGCCCCAGATCCTGCTGGAGTGCTGGGTAAATGCACTTTCCTAAAATTAGAAAAATTTTGAATTGGTTTCAGGGACTTTGGATGAGGGATTGTGGACCTGTCCAAGCTGGACAGTGGGCTGTAGGATGTAGTAGAAGCCCAGGTATGCGATGTAGATTGGTAATGTGGTGGAGGTGGAAAGTAGCAACAGTGCATCAACCCTCACTTCTTCACAACTTGTACCCTATGGTTCATTATTATCTTGCTGATTAAATGTGATTATCCACTTGTGCAAAATATATATTTTTTATTTTTAATCATTTAAATTTCTATATGAATCATTACAGATCTCCCCTACTATCTGAAAGTAGAGCATTCCTATGAAACCTTCCATAAGCCAAAATGGCATCAAGCAAAAGAAGCAATTACCATTAATTTATATGGAAAATTTTTTGAGTATTCCCAGACCCAAAAAATAATCTCCCTTAGGCTTTTTTTGATATCTTATGACACATCTTGCTAACAAATGCACAAAATAAATCGAGATAAAGCACAGATGCTCACAGACACAGTTCAAGGCCATGGCAGCTTGATGCTGAGATGGTGAGTGTAGTACCAGGGAAGGAGCTTGGCGGTGCCACTCTCACTACTCAGGGTGCACACTGCCTCCATAACGGCTCAGTGCCAAACAAACATTGAACACTATTTTTGCTTTTTGCCTTTTTTCGTAAAAGTGAAAATCCTCTTTGTATGTCTTTTGGCTAGTGAAAATGTACTCACGTACGTCTTTTGTAAAGCAAAGTGCCTTTAACATGAACTTTTGAAAGGCAGGGAATACCTGTATTATTTTGTTTGAAGTACTTTTAGTTTTCTATATACCTACTGTCAAGAACTTAAATGCTTTTAATAATCAAATGGAGGATACTTTATTGTTTCTAAGGTTATGACATACTTTTTTCATATAGAATTAAATTTTTGTTGTTTATACATAGTTGATTTCATTGAGCAATATGGCCTTATTTGTTTTCATTGATTACTGTTGACACATTTGGCTTTTAGGATTAAATTTTTGTTTAAATACTCTCTTGTTACTTTTGTCTTGATCTCTCTTGCACATTTAGATAGATAGGATTAATTTAGTATGCATTTAGTGGAGACAAATTATGACATTTCATCTCTCTCTAAGGGGATGTTGATTCCTTAGCAGAGACTTTTTGTTCCTGACTGAGTTCACTACAGTTACTTGGCTACCTATAAAACCTTACTAGTCTTTTCTGCATGTTAAAATTCTTCAGAGGTCTTTGAATTTATTAGAAATTTAATTTTAGTCTCTTCCATGTTTATAAAAGACCCTTTCTAGATTCAGTTCTGTAATTACTGACTGAAAACTTGCATTACTTATGAAGGACTTTTTTTTTTTGGATAACTAGGAGAAAACTAAAAATTTTAATTCATTCCACAAATATTTGAGGTGCTCTTGGCATGGAATGTACAAACAAGAATAAGACACAGTTGCTTCCCTTCAGGAATTCATCAGAGACGGTATAGTGAGCATGAGCTCTAGAATCAGACTGTTTAGATTTATATCCTGTCTTTACCACTACCAAGCTATGTGATCTCAGGCAATTTCCTTTACTTCTTTGTGTTTTAGTTTCCTCATTTGTAAAATGAGGATAATAATAGTACCTATATCTTAGGGTTTTATGAAGATTAAATGGGTAAATACAGGTAAAGTGCTTAGAACAGTATCTGGCACATAGAAAGTATCCACATGTTAGCAGTTTTCATTATTGAAATTCATTTTAGTGGGGAGATGTGCTAATATTGAGAGTACCTTGGGATAAGTGCTATAGTATGTGTGAACAATATGCTGTAGAGAGAGAGGGATAAAGAAAATCTCTACAGAAAATTGAAGACTTTCACAAAGATGAAATGACCTAAGAGTTGGGTCATGTTGGATGAAAAGGAAATGACCAAGGCAGGAAAATAAATTAAAGCAGAAGAAATTGCTTAGCCAGGGGTAGGGAAGTTGTAGTTTGGTGTGGGCTGACCGTGTGATGGGATGAGACAAAAAGGATAGGTTGAACATATATGTCTGCTTCGGCCAAGACAGAGTAACCAATGCTAAACTTTACCTTCCACTGTAAACAAATAGAAAACTGGACAAAAAATGTGGAACAATTTATTCTTGGAGTACAAGGCAGTACAGGATTGTGATTTCTCTGAAAGGGAAAACCGATGAGGTGAAAACTTTAACTCTGGCTTTGTGCTGGGAGGAATTTTCTAAATAGCAACACAGAAGGGAACTCAAGCAGAAGATGGTGATCTCGATGAGTTTGAGACAGATCAGATTTTGGGGAAGCGAATGCAGCTGGAAATTGTGGGGCAGAATACAGAAGAGGAGGCAGTATATAGAGAAAGGTTCCAGAAATCTGAGGTGCCCACTTGAGTCTATTGTTGAAGTATAAACAGCACACGCATAGGATGAAAATCCATGAGGCTGGGGAGCTATAAGCTGTACAGTCCTCAGAGTTCTCACAGAACTGGGAGGCATTTGAGTTCTAACTGGACATTATGGAAAGACTTTGTTGAACAGCTGGGCACTCAGTGGAGACCCCAGAAAATTATGCCTTAGTAATAGGGATAAACCAATTTTAGAGTGCAGCCTGCTCTAGAACCTCCCTAACAAAGCTAAACAGCAAGTCTCAAAAAGATCAAGCTGTCCCAAAAGTAATTGAACTGCCAGCCAAATCACACCCAAACTCTTAAAAGGAAGACTATAAAATCCAGACACTCAACAGCACAATGTAACAATATCCAATATCCAATTAAAAATTACAGGACATTTGAAGAAGCAGGAAAATATGACACATACCAGGAGAAAAATCAGTCACTAGAAACAGATCCATAAGACACAGATGATGGAATCAGCAAAGACTTATTATAAATATGCTCAAGTTTTTATTTTTATTTGTTTTAACTTTAAAAACATCTTTTAATTTAAATTCAATTAACATATAATGTATTATCGGTTTCAGAGGTAGAGGTCTGTGATTCATCAGTCTTATATAATACCCAGTGCTTATTACATCACATGCCCTCTTTAATGTAGATCGCCCAGTTACCCCATCCCACCACCCCCCTCCCCTCCAGCAACCCTCAGTTTGTTTCCTGTGATTAAGAATCTCTTATGGTTTCTCTCCGTCTCTGGTTTTATCTTGTTTTATTCTTTCCTCTCTTCCCCTATGACCCTCTGTTTTGTTTCTTGAATTCCACATATCAGTGAGATCGTATGATAATTGTCTTTCTCTGGATTGACTTATTTCACTTAGCATAATACCCTCTAGTTCCACCCGCGTCATTGCAGGTGGCAAGATTTCTTTTTTTATGGCTGTGTTAATATTTCATTGTATATATATAACCACATCTTCTCTATCCATCTGTGAATGAACATCTGGGCTCTTTCCATAGTTTGGCAATTGTGGACATTGCTGCTATAAACACTGGGGTGCAGGTGCCTCTTTGAATCACTACATTTGTATCTTTGGGGTAAATACCTATAGTGGAATTGCTGGGTCATAGGGTAGCTCTATTTTCAACTTTTTGAGGAACCTCCATACTGTTTTCCAGAGTGGCTACACCAGCTTGCATTCCCACCAACAGGGTAGGAGGGTTCCTATGCTCAAGTTTTTAAAAGAAAACATGAATAATGTGATAAAAGTGATAGAAAAAATATATACCAAGAGTAATATCTATAACTGAAAGTTCAATATGTAAAAGGAAAAAAATTATCTGGATTGGCTGAACAGCTGATTAGACCCTGAAGAAGAAAATATAAGTGAACTGAAGCCATAGCAATAGGTCCCCTTTTCAGTCTGATATAGAGGGGCGCCTTGGTGGCTCAGTCGTTAAGCGTCTGCCTTCGGCTCAGGTCATGATCCCAGGGTGCTGGGATCGAGCCCTGCATCAGACTCCCCGCTCCACGGGAAGCCTGCTTCTCCCTCTCCCACTCCCCCTGCTTGCATTCCCTCTCTGTCAAATAAATAAATAAAATCTTTTAAAAAAATTCTTAAAAAAAATCTGATATAGAGGGTCCATGAAAAATAATACCTAATATTCTTTTTTTTTTTTTTCGTGCTGTATGACCTTTAATTAAGTATATATAATGTCTTCCAATCACGTCACCTAGGGACCATTTTACCCACTGCTCTGTTTGGCAGCCAGTCTCTTGTCTCT
Organism: Callorhinus ursinus; assembly: GCF_003265705.2. Lineage (NCBI taxonomy): Eukaryota > Metazoa > Chordata > Mammalia > Carnivora > Otariidae > Callorhinus > Callorhinus ursinus. The sequence continues at coordinate 27,312,254 of NW_027397068.1, read as the reverse complement.
CTCTTCAGCGATGGTGAGGCGGATACCCTTTCCACGGGGAAGAGAAATCCACGGTTTGTTGCCTTTGCCAATAACAAAAATGTTGGAGAGTCGGGTGGCAAAGCTGTTGCCATTGGCATCTTTCACGTGAACCACATCAAACGAACCAGGATGTCTTTCTCTGTTGGTGATCACACCAATTCTTCCCAGGTTGGCACCCCCAGTCACCATACACAGATTACCAGTATCAAACTTGATGAAATCAGTAATCTTTCCAGTCTCCAAATCAATCTGAATGGTATCATTCACCTTGATGAGGGGATCAGGGTAGCGGATGGTGCGTGCATCATGAGTCACCAGATGAGGGATTCCTTTTGTCCCCACAAAGATCTTTCGCACTTTGCACAACTTATACTTGGCCTCCTCAGGTGTTATCCGATGAACAGCAAAGCGACCCTTGGTGTCATAGATCAGACGGAAATTCTCCCCAGTCTTGTCAATGCTGATGACATCCATAAAACCAGCAGGGTAGGTTATATCAGTTCGGACCTTGCCATCAATCTTAATAAAACGCTGCATACAGATCTTCTTTACTTCATCTCCTGTTAGGGCATACTTAAGTCTGTTCCTTAGGAAAATGATGAGAGGGAGACATTCTCTCAACTTGTGGGGACCAGTAGATGGGCGAGGAGCAAACACACCAGTCAGTTTATCCAGCATCCAATGCTTTGGAGCTGCTACACGCTTCAGATGCTTCTTGGGACCACGAGCCATGGCTGCGCTGGGAACGAAAAGAGTACCTAATATTCTTAATAGTGAAAGACTGAATGTTTTCTAGGATAGGACTCAAGGATATTCTCCTTATCACGTCTGTTTAAATTTTACCTGAAGTTCTAGCCAGTCAAGAAAAACAATTTAAAGCCATATTGGATTAGAAAAGAAAAACAAGTCTTAACTACTAAATTACATCACATGCTAGGAAATCCCTAAGAATTTACAAAAAAGCTACTAGAATTGATAAGTGAGTATAGCAAGCATAAAGCACATAATGTCAAAATATACAAACCAATTGTGTTTGCTTCTGTCGGCAATGAACGGTTGGAAAACGGACTTGCAAAATGTTTGCAATAGTATCAAAAACGTGAAATGCTGAGGGATAAATTTTAACAAAATATATACAAAGTCTGTACATTGAGAGCTATAAAACACTGATGAGGAAATCAAAGATGACCTAAATATACCCTCTTCATGGATTGGAAGAGTTAATACTATTAAAATGTCAGTTCTTCCCAAATTCATCTGTAGATTTAGGATAATCCCAATCAAAATTTCTACAGATGATTTTTTTGTCAAAATTGATAAGCTGATCCTAAAATTAATCTGTGATTGCAAAGACCCACAATAGCTAAAACAACTTTGAAAAATAACCCTGTAATGCTAGCATTACATGATTTTAAAACTTCCTAGATAGCTATAATAAGCAAGAGTGTGAGGGATTGGTGTACAGACAGACGTATACATCACTATAACTGAATATAGTTCTGAAACGGACCCACACATATATGTGGTAATCCATATTTTGAACATAGCAAGGCAGTTCAGTGGGCAAAGGATAGTATTTCAACAAATGGTGCTGGGGCAAAAACCTCATGCCATAAAGAACAGTGACCCTGAAATGGATCCTATACCTAAACGTGAAAACTAAAATTTGAAAATTCTAAAAGAAAATACAGGAAAAAAATTGTGACTTTGAAGTAAGCAGAGAATTTTTAGAAAGCATGAAGTGTAAAAGAAAAAATTATAAAAGAAAAAAAACACTAGACTTCATCGAAATTTAAAACTGCACTTTTAATAATGCTGTTAAGAAAATAAAATGCCGGGGCGCCCGGGTGGCTCAGTCGTTAGGTGTCTGCCTTCGGCTCAGGTCGTGGTCCCAGGGTCCTGGGATCAAGCCACAACGTACAGCTCCCTGCTCCGCGGGAAGCCTGCTTCTCCCTCTCCCACTCCCCCTGCTTGTGTTCCCTCTCCCGCTGTGTCTCTCTCTCTCAAATAAATAAATAAATAAATCTTAAAAAAAAAAAAAAAAGAAAATGCCAGTGGGGCACCTGGGTGGCTTAGTCGGTTGAGCATCCAACTCTTGATTTAGGCTCAAGTCATGATCTCATGGGTTGTGGGCTCGAGCCCCTCATTGGGCTCCATGCTCAGTGGGAAGTCTGCTTGAAGACACTCTCCCTCTGCCCCTCCTCTTGCTCTTGCACGTGCATGCTCTCTCCCTCTCTAATAATAGATAGATAGGTAGGTAGGTAGGTAGGTAGGTAGGTAGGTAGATAGATAGATAGATAGATAGATAGATAGATAGAAAAGAAAAAACAGCAAGCCACAGAGTGGGAGAAAATATACACATGTCTGACAAAGGGCTGGAACATACAAAGAAATCTTACAACTCAAGACGACAACCAGTTCAAAAACTGGAAAAGATTTGGACATTTTACAAAAGAAGTTACCTAGCCAATTAATATGTGAAAACATGCTTAACATCATTAGTCACCTGAAAATGCAAAGTAAAACCAGAATGAGATGTCACTGCATACAAACAAGAATGGCTAACTTTAGGAAGTCTGAGCATAATAAATGGTGAGAATGTGGAACAGCTGGAACTGTCCTGTACTGCTAACGCGACTGTAAAATGGTACAACCACTGTGAAGAACTATTTGGTCTTTTTTTAAAAAAGTTAAGCATACCCTTGTACCTTATAATTCAGCAATCCCACTCCTGGGTATTGAAATGATAGAGAATGGAAACAAATGTGCAGTCAGAGATTTTAACACAATTATTCAGAGCAGTTTTATTTACTATAGCCGTAAACCAGAAACAATCTAAATGTCTAAGGTGAATGGAATGTCCTTCAGAAAGAAAAATGAATTGATTAATGATTCACTCAGTAACATGGATGGATCTCAAGAACACTATGCTGAGTGAAAGAAGCCAGGTACAAAGGAGTGCATACTGTATGATTTCATTTCCATGGAAAATCTAGAATAGGTAAAATTACAGTGACAGAAAGCATCTACTTTGGTTGTTTGCTTGGGGCCATAAAGGGGAACAAAGGGAATTTTAGGATGCTAGAAATGTATCATATCTTTATTGTGGTGGTTACATAGGTGTATACATTTGGCAAAACATTTTACTGTACGCTTAAAATGGATATGTTTTATTGTTAGTGAGTTATCAAATGTGTCATTTTTATTGCTAAAGGGTGTTCCTTTGCATGGATCTAAGCAATTTGTTTATCTGTTCACCTTAAATGAACATTTTGATTGTTTCTGGCTTTTGGCTGCTGTGAATAAAGCTGCTGTGAAATAAAGCTGTTTTAAAAATAAAAGAAAGGAAAAGTTGTAGCTAGATTTTGAGGAGCTTCTTTATGTCGTGGTAAGATCTAATTTTATTTTGAGGTCATCGGAGACCACTAAGGTTAAGTAGTAGAGAGACTTGAATAGATGTCTTTCGAAAGCTGGCTTTTGCAGCTGTGAAGGTTGTGGGTTGCAGAAAAGAAAAACTGGAGGCAGGAAGACCTGGGAGAAGGTTGCTATAATCTATTCATTTCTCCCCCTGCCCAACTTTATTGAGGTGAATGGTCAAGTAAAATTATATATATTGAAAGTGTACAGCATGATTATTTGATATATGTATACATTGTGGAATGATTACCTCACACAGTCACCTTTGTGTGTGCGCCAATGTGTGTGGTGAGAATGCTTAAGATCTGCTCTCATAGATTTCAAGTATACAGCAAAGTGTTATGAACTAGAGTCACCATGCTGTACATTAGATCCTCAGTACTTATTTCCTTATAACTGAAAGCTTATACCCTTTGCCCAGCATCTCCCCATTTTTCCTACCCCCCCGTACCTGGTAATCATCATTCTGCTGTCTTTTTATGTGGGTTGAGTTTGACCCCCCCGTTTTTTTTCAGATTCCACATCTCATAAGTGAGATCATACAGTATTTGTCTTTCTCTGTCTGGTTTATTTTATTTAGCATAATGTCCTCTGGGTTCATCCATGTTTTTGCAAATGGCAGGATTTCCTTCTTTCTCATGATTGAATAATATTACACTGTGTGTGTGTGTGTGTGTGTGTGTATTTGTATATCACATATTCGTTATCATTTATCAGTCGATGAATTGTTTTTCCCATATCTTGGCTTCAGTTGTTCCCCTATCTTGGCTATCATGAATAATGCTGAACATGGGAGTGTAAATATCACTTCAAGACAGTGTTTTCATTTCCTTCAGACAGATACCTAGAAGTGGGATTTCTGGATCTTGTGATAGTTCTATTTTTAATTTTTTCAGGACCCTCCATATTGTTTTCCATAATGGCTATACCAATTTACATTCCCATCGATAGTGCACAAGAGTTTCCTTTTCTCCTCATTCTCGCCAACACTTATTACCTCTTGTCTTTCAGGAAAAGTCATCCTAACAGGTGTGAAGTGATATCTCATTGTAGTTTTGACTTACATTTCCCTAATGATTAGTGTTGAACACCTTTTCATGTACTTGATCGCCATCTCTGTTTTCTTTGGAAAAATGTCTTTTCAGGTCCTTTGCCCATATTTTCATTGCATTATTATTGTTATTATAATTTTGCTATTGAGATGTATGTTTTGCAAATATTTTCTCCCGTTCTGTAGTTACCTTTTCATTGTGTTGATTGTTTCCTTTGCTGTACAGAAGCTTTCAGTTTGATGTAGTATTACTTGTTTATTTTTTGTTTTGTTGCCTTTGTTTTTAGTGTCATATTCAACAAATCATTCCTAAGACCAGTGTCAAGGAGTTTTTCTTTATTTCCTTTCGGAGTTTTACCGTTTCAGGTGTTACATATAAGTCTTTAATGTGCTTCAAGTTCATTTTTGTGAATGGGGTAAGATAGGGGTCCAGTTTCATTCTTCCATTCATTTCTTCTTTCAGCAGCTGGTCAAGTGTGTCCCCTAGTGGCCAGGTACTGTTCTTACTACCAGGGGATTCAAAGAACACAAGGCACTGAACCGCATCTCCCCTCCCCCTCAACAAAATTTATATTCAAATAAGGGAAATAGATGCATAAAACAATAAGTGTAATAAAATGTTACACATGTTGGACTAAAAGTGTTTTCAAATAAAATGAAGACACAAAGAATAGAGGGGTCCACTAGGCAGGGGGCTAATGAATCAAGAATGTTCAATGAAATGACTTGAATTAAATATTGCAAATTGAGAAGATGTTCTTGGTGATAAAGGAATGATGAGGGTAGGGTATAAACTTGGGCAGTGGTGGTGGAGGTGAATTATAAAAAATGGATTTAAGGTACATTTGCAAAGTGGAGTTGACAGGACTTGGTAATTTTGAGAGTAAGAGAACAGAGTTGAAGTAAGCTGAATAATTGAGTATGTTGAGATACCATTAATTGGTACCTCCTGGCACCTCCTGGCACACAGAAGGAGAAACATGTTTGGGTACAGAGTATAGGGGGAAATTTTGTAGATTTATTGAACTTGAAGTGTTTGTGGCATGCGGAGATGTCCAAAATGCTTTTAGAATGGATCCAGTGCTCCTAATGGAAGTAGACACGAGCTAGAGTTGGAGGGTAAGGTTTGAAGCCATAGGGATTTATGATCTTTTAGGAAGGGGTATAGAATAATGTTAGTGTTGTTCAGTTGCAAAGAAAGAAATTGATTTTGGATTACTTAAGCAAATATAAGAAATTTATTGGAAGGACACTAGATGGATCACAGTTTCAAAGGGGGAATTAAAAAAATCAGGCCTTAGGAAGAATGGAAACTGGGGGAGCTCTTAAGAGTTATCAGAAGCATGAATTTAGGGACAATTTCTCTGCCCTGTTGCACTGTTCTCTGCATTGACAGCACTGTGGTCAGGAAGTTTTGGCTCTGGCTGCCTTTTATCCTCATATGGCTCCTCAAAGCTCAAATTCCTGTGAGGGAGGATTAATTTGGCCTTTCTTTCATCTTAGAACTATTGTAGATCAGTTCCTTTACTGGCAAACTGTGTACTGTTAGTAGCCCTGCCTGGGTCATTGGCCTCTCCTTTAGTTAGTTAGGGGCTGATTACTGTATTTCAGACCAGCTCAGACCTCATAGAATAAGGGAAAGGAATTTCCTTAAAGGAAAGTGAAGTGTTATGAGACAAAGCGAGAATAGGTTCTGGGCAGGACACCCCCGCTTAATCCTGAGCTTAGCGGCCACATGAAGCCATAGGTGCAGCTTGAGGGGTAGGTGGCATGTAGCAGGGTACAGTTCACTCTTAGGGAGTATAAATGACCTGATAGGCAATGTAACTGTGCCTTCAGATCCCATTTGGGCCTGCACCTGTTTTTCTTTTCTTTTCTAAGATTTTATTTATTTATTTGACAGAGAGAGAGAGAGCGAGAGAGGGAACACAAGCAGGGGGAGTGGGAGAGGGAGAAGCAGGCTTCCCACTGAGCAGGGAGCCTGAAGCGGGACTCGATCCCAGGACCCTGGGATCATGACCCGAGCCGAAGGCAGATGCCCAACGACCGAGCCACCCAGGCGCCCTGCACCTGTTTTTCTTGATCATGGCCTGCTGGAATTTAGAATTAAATGCATCCAATAACGATTAATGATGAGATACTAGATTACATGGTCATATTATGTTGTTCTATTCAGTTTTCACCAGTCTACTAGGAAAAAGCCAGGAGCTTTTTCTCAAAAGGAAATAGTTACTTCATTTGCTTGCTGAAAGGGCCATGGCCTTGTTCCAAAACTGTGGGGGGCTGTGGTGTATTAATTGGGGCTTTTTTATTCGTTCAACACAATGTTACTGTAGGTAGAGGCATCTTTTGACTTGTCTATACAGTCATAAAGTGTTGGGGGTGGAGGGTGGTGTGTACACTTGTTATTCAAGCAAGGGGTTCCCCACCCAGAATCTGTTACCCTTTTGTCTTTGTCTCATATCAACATCTCACCTTTCCTTTAGAAATTTTAGAAATTTCCCCTAGAAATGCAGTGCTTTTGACAAGGAAATCGAATCCATTCAGCTTCTACTTTGTACTTTTTACTGTAATATTCCTTCCTCCTGAGTCAGGGAGCCACTGTGGGAGTCTGTCAGTTTGTGGGAATATCTGAAAAGTAGGATGTGTTTGGGTCTCACAATGACTACTCTGAGAAGAGGCTGAGTTAGACCTCCATCTCTCTGCGTGACTCATAAATCGCCAGTCTGACCCGTGGACCAGTGGTATTGTTAATTCCTAAGAATTAATGTTAGCTCAGAGCTAGTAGGTAATCATCCTCAAGGGCATTGGGTATTTCCCTTTCACCAGCTCATGATTACCTGGGTAAATGGCTAGAGATCCATTTGGGAAAAAAATCTTCCATAAGGGAATTGGCCTCCAATTCATTCAACAACTGTGGGTCTTGGATTTGGGCCAGAGGTCATGACTCTCAAGTGTCTTACATGGGTCTCTGTTCAGTAGCTATAGAGTTGTTTGCTTGTTTGTTTAAATCAAAACAGATCTTAGTGGGATGGCCCTTAATTTGAATTCTTGGGTCTGACTAATGAAATACAGACAGGGATTTCTGCCTATCACAACAGAGCCTGAGATTACCTAATATTACCCTGCCGCCTGTTAGGATCACCATGTCCACTGTGCTTCTGGCAGTTACCAGCTACCAGCCGGACCCACCCAACCTTCCCTGAGCTGCTCCCATCACTTTCTGAGTTTAGGGAGTCCATGTCAGCTGTAGTTCTTCCACCCAAATCCTTAGCCCTAGCAAGAGCCATTCGAGTGGTTAGTAATGATTGTAGTGGGCCCCTCACCAATCCTTTTCTGGTGTCAAGAGTGAAGGGAGAATCTTCCGGGCCCCGTTCGGAGACACAGTAAGAGCAGTATGTTATATGAATAAAAGTTCATAGTTTGAATAGAGAAAAGTGGTGAGAGAATAACGTCTTTACACCATGGGCTTTTTCCAAAGAACCTACCAGGACCATCAAGGACCGTTTTCATATTTGGAATTGCAGCTTAGTTTTGGTCAAGTACCATCATCTGTCATAGTAAATTAATGACAGTTTGACTAAGTTTTGTACTCAATTTGTAATTTTATTTATTTTAGTTATATAAGAACTATAACCATACAGTGTTTATAATTTTTGTATTTACACATCTATAAATAATATTTTAATACAGATCACTTAAGGCAATAACGGATGAGTGAATTTTTATCCTTTAAAAATGTTCCATGTATTACCAAGGATTGGGCCCAGTTAGTAAGGATGAATTGATCATAGGTTTTGAAGTGCTGTAATACTTAACTCTTTGTGCTTAGATTCTAATGAATTGAGATTCAGATACCCACATCTCTCTCTTCTCATATTGCTCATTACCACTGTATTGCCAACTGCTTTCCATCAATACTGTTGTATTCTATAATTATCCTTTCACAGGAGTCAGAATTTTCGTGTGTGTGTGTTTAACACCTTAGAAGTCCTTTAGTTACCCAAAAATATTCATCTGTGCTTGTGGTTTGAAGAGTTTAATGAATGTTTTTCTAAAAATAGCTGCCTTGGAGTAGGTTTTTAAAATGGGCACTAGATGTTAACCATTCAGATAGTTGTTTCTGATTTAATACTTATTTGAAGTTCTAGATACAAATCTTTAGTTTATGGAGTGCAGCTGCATTTGCTTTCCTTCCTATGACTCACCAAAGCTTACTCAAAACCTTTCATTTTTTTCTATTTTTGTATACTGAAACTTCATTTTAACAAATATTTAAAAATAGTTTTAAAAATTACCATTCTTTTGGAATCTCCTTGGAAGTTTTTTTCATTTGCTCCAAAGATTTTTTTTTTTTTTAAAGATTTTATTTATTTATTTGACAGAGAAAGACACAGCGAGAGCAGGAACACAAGCAGGGGGAGTGGGAGAGGGAGAAGCAGGTCTCCTGCTGAGCAGGGAGCCCGATGTGGGACTTGATCCCAGGACCCTGGGATCATGACCTGAGCCAAAGGCAGACGCTTAATGACTGAGCCACCCAGGCGCCCAGATTTTTTTTTTTTTAAGCAAACTGAATTGGTTTTATTTCCAGAGTTGTGAGGCTGGAGATAGGTCTAGTAAGTATTATACCATACTCTAAAAACTTAACAGTAGTGTTTTGAATTTTTCAAACATTGATAATTTGCATGAACATATTCTGTATAATATTTAATAATTACAGGGGCTTTGTTATGGTGCTTTCTATATCTTAAATTGTTAAATATCAACAAGTAAATGAAATTTATTTTATACTTAAAAAATAGAAATGGCTTCACAAATCTGCACCATTTCTCTCTAACTTGAGGTTATTTCTTTTTTGTTGCTATATACTTAAAAGTATTGTCATTTATTTTCACAGGACTGATATATACAAAGCTTTTATTAAAAGCATTTTTATGTAGTACTATTATTTTTAAGTATTATATATTTTTCTCACATACTTTTTGTTCTGTAGTACCCATGATTAAACACAAGAGTGACAATAGAGTGTGTATGATACAATTTTGTGAGTACATAGAAAGGAGCCCCAGAAACGAACACCTAAGAAATTGGTAGTCCTGGCCTTAGAATTTTATATAAAATTATATAAAGCTATTTTATTTTATTTAAAGATTTATTTATTTATTTTAGGGAGAAAGAAAGTGTGAGCGGGAAGGGCAGAGGGAGAGAGGGGGAGAGAGAATCTCAAGCAGACGCCGTGCTGAGTGCAGAGCCCCACATGGGGCTTGATCCCAGGACCCTGAGCCGAGATCATGACCTCAGCTCAGTTGGATGCTTAACTGACTGTGCCACCCTGACCTTAGAATTTTAATCTAAATTTAAAAGTACTCCTACATTTACCTGGTCAACTTAGGAAAAAACTGGGGTGGAGTTTGAAAAAGATGCCACACCTTAAAAATAAATATAAGGTAGAAGTGGAGTCCTGGGAATGTTATCATGAGAAATAGTAGCAGGTGAAGCTGTGTGGTGTAGTGGAAAAAACAGTTTTGGAAGATGACTGAACTGGATTCAGCCCTGGCTTATGTCATTTACTAGCTGCTGTTTGGGCATGTTAACTACTCAGACCTTCTGTTTTCTCATCAGCAAAATTGGGAAAAATAATAGCTATCTTGTTGTGAGTCTTGAATGAAAGACTTAGGTGACAACATAGTTTTATTTCTCCCTCCTAACTGGAGAATAGGAAATATCCTTGGCAAAAATAAACATCCTTTCTGAAGCAAAATATAGATTAATTTTGCATTGAGTTTATTATATTTCATTAATGAATTGCCAGTAAAATAGGATTGACTAATGGGTTAGGAGTATGAAGGAAATAGTGGTTGCTGATTAACATGTGGCTCTGAATTAGATTTTAGAATTCTTGAAGTTGGTTTAGTATACAGGAGTTCAGAATATGAATATAATTGGCCGCTGTGGATGGGTTACAAGCCCAGGCAAAGTAGAAAATAGGGAGCCCAGGGTCTCTTAGATGAGTGAGAATAATATCTGGCAAGAGGTTTTGTAATCTCTAAGTCATTTTAACAATGAATAAGGTACTTTCACTTTTTTTTTTAAAGATTTTATTTATTTGATAGAGAGAGATAGCAAGAGAGGGAACACAAGCAGGGCAGAGGGAGAAGCAGGCTTCCCTCCGAGCAGGGAGCCCGATGCGGGGCTCGATCCCAGCACCCTGGGATCATGACCTGAGCCAAAGGCAGACGTTTAATGACTGAGCCACCCAGGTGCTCTGGTGCTTTCACCCTTTTACTCTTGGCCAAGATTAAAGGAGAAACATCTGGGGGTGGTAGATCTCCCCAAATTCTCTGGTATACTCTTTTCCATGGGTAAATTGGCTGCTGTTTGTTTAAGGAGTCATTGCTGCTACTGGAACCGTGGGAGCACTTAGATGTCCCAGTAGTTAGGGGGCCTAAGACAAATGTTTAGATATGGTGATGCCCAGTCTAGTTTTATGGATTATAAGCAAGGTGCCTGGCTCTTTATATGCCTGTCAGATCTCGAAATCTCACTGAATGGCAGGTTGTTAAGTTTCCTGCAGTTAGATAAATTCTAACCATCTGTGATAATGGAGTCACAGACTCCTTAGTGGCTTCCCATGTTCTGTAGGATACAGTGTGGCCTGTGTGTGGCAAAACACCCCGTCCTTCCTTTCTAGTCACTTTGGCCACTCTCTCCACTTTCCACCCTAAGCTGTAGCCATAGGAAGTAAACCATCCACGTTCATATCTGGTAAACATTGCTTAACTCAGGACTTTACTCAAGTATTAGCCTTTTTGATAAGTATTCTGTGATTTCTCCAGTTTAAATTGCCCATTCCTCCAGCTTCCTGTCTCTTCTAAAAATCAGAAGATATGACACCATTGAGCTTTCATTCTCCATGGTCTTGATCAGCTGGTGTCAAGTGGTGGCTGCTTCCTTTAGACTGGGCATATGTTGTACACTTTAAGTATATATATTAAGTATATATATAAATATCTATAAGTATATTAAGTATATATACAAAAATATATATAAGTCAATTATTCCTCAGTAAAGCTGGGAGAAAAAAGATTGGGCATATGTTCTTCAGTTTGCCATTTGAGATGCATCAGTTACAGCTGACAGCTTCCTAGATTAATTGACCTATTTGGATCCCTTATTTGGGCCTCTGATTTCCATATAAGTGTTTCTAAGACTATGATCTTTTTGAAAGAGATGACTTTGTCTTTATATTCCTGTTGCCCAGCATATACTTGACACATAGAAAGCCTTCAATAAGTACTCACAGAATTTAATTGAATGGAGTAAAACCTTTCCCGACCAGAGGACTTTGCCTTTTCCCTCACCTTTGCTTGAGTCATTACTTAAATGCACTTAAATTGTAGCAGGATTGATTAAGATTAGGTGGGGCAAGTTTTCCTAGCTATAACATTTGTTAGTGATGGATTCGAGAGATGCTGTTGAGTCTTTTTATTTTGAAATCTTCACAGGACTGTCATACACCTTCTTGAAGACACCAAGAAGAATAGTATAAAGTTCCTTATGAGGCTGTGCAATGCACTACTGAGTGATCGGAATGCTTCAGAAGATTTTGACTATATGTAATATATAGTATGAAAATATACTAGCTTTCAGAACTGCCCAGAAACGGAATTCTCGCTCTTTTCCATTCTTGCTTTTTGCCACTTGCTGTGCCAGCCATGTGCCCCCTGCGCCCCTCGAGGCCATGCCTCACAGAATTGAAGAAATCAAGGACTTTATGGTCAGAGCCAGGTGAACAGAATCTGTCAAGATCAAGAAAAATAAGGATAACATGAAGTTTAAAGTTTGATGCAGCAGATAGCTTTATACCTTGGTCATCACAAAGAGAAGGCAGAGAAACTGAAGCAGTCCCTGCCCCCAGGTTTGGCAGTGAAGGAGCATCAATGAAACTGGCACACTGATTTGAACTGTATTAAAATTTAAAAAATTCTAATATATATGTATATATATTAGCTTTCAGATAGTATAGATTTAGGATTTGAAAACAAATTCTAATCGGCAGGTGTACAACTTCTGCAAAAAAATGAAGAATTTGTTATTCCATAATTTGCTCCTCTATCAAAAACAGCTGTCTACAAATAGTGCTTCATACTGTTGGCAAGTTCATTACAAATGTAGGAAGCAATTCCTGTTTCATATGATTGTGCTTTGTAAAAATAATTTAGGTGTAAGCTATCTGCAAACCTTTTTTTTTTTTTAGTAACAATCCTATCTAAATCCTCATATTTTGGCATTACACACGAGTGTCGTAAGTTTAAATTCTGGAACATCAGGCAGAAATATAAGAAAGGACTCATTTAGGATGGAATGGCAAATGTTCTAATTGGGAGGGTCCTCATTTTGATTTCTGCCCTCCTGCCCTACCTCTTAACCAAAAACCAGAGCAAAACATCTGGAGTTATTTAGGCAGTATAAATATTCTTAAAAGAATGGACCCCTAATCATAAAGCCTTTCTGGCACTGAAGGATGTTTTTGGATAGAATTCACATGATTGGTAAAAATATCTTTGAATTCGTAAGGGCTCACGCAAGTCGTGAGTGCAGAGTTTGGGAGTATGGCGGGCTGAGGCTGATGGAATTCATCATAGGCTTTTATCGGAAAGCAATCTGTTAGCGCACAGGGGTTACTCTCAACTTTTCCCTTAGAATAGTCTCCAAGAAAGGTAGCTTGTTTCCTGTTAAAATGATGGTTGTTTCACTTTGAAAGAAATGTGCCATAGGTATAAATTTAGTTTTATTCTCTTTTAACATGTTTAAACAAGTTTTGCTGCAGGGAGACAAAGAGAAAACAATTCCCTTTAAAGCCCCTATCTTCAGCCTCTGCTTTGTAGTTCTGTCCATAAGACAGAAAGTAGGCAGGAGGAATAATAGCTAAGCATTGAAAAAAACCACACACACATTGGTGTCAATTAAGGAGGGGAATTGAAAGGTATAGTTGTGTTGCAGTTAGTCAACCAATATTTATTGACCATCAACTGTGTATTAAAACACAATGACAGATTTGTTGAGATAAAAAGGGTTTCTATGCTCCAAGGACATAGAGTATTCTTGAGGAACCTAGTTGTAAATCTGTGAAGCTCAAGTGATAATGTAAGATAAAAATAATTGCATCATAATTGTTAGTAATGGCCAAATGGAAGATTTAGTTGGGTGTTACAGGAGTTCAGGTCAGGGATAGACCACTGTGGGCTGACTAAACCGAAGGGTTCTGTGGAAGAATTTGAGCAGCTGCTTAAAGAATGGGTAGAATTTGGATTGATGGAAAATAGGAGGAAGATAATTTTGCCCTTCCCTTTCCCTGGAATACCATGTGTGGAATTCAGGAAGAGTAGAGTTAGTATCATGTTAATTTTGGGTAAAAATCAGCAGTTAACCATGTGGGAGAACGTTAATGAACCTGAGAAAACCTCTTGATGATTTCAGCATATTATGTTTCCTTAATTCAGGCCTATAAAACAAAAACAAAACATTTTTAAGACATTGAAAGGCATAGAGAAAGTGATGCCATCCAGAATATTCACTGTGAAAGCATCAGTATTTATATTATTAGACTTGGACATTTCAAGCAGTTTCACTGAGGGAAAGAACACACAAAGGAGCCATGTGTCTCCACTTGAGAAACCTTGACTTTGAACTGCACAGAAAGGTCTGGTAACTCCAAAGCATCAAATAAGCTTTCACAGATTCTGATCTCCATACACATTACCAATATAAAGAGGAAACTGTTTTCTGTATGTCTTCTTTCTTATCCTCAGAACTAAAGTGATTATATTTTTCTCAAGATCAAGTTAAGGAAGATATTCTTTTCCTTCTATTTTCTTTTTCCTGTCTATTTTTCCTTTACTATATATTTATTGTAGAGTACACTTGTGAGTGCATTTTGATAAATTATCTATTTAAAAATATCTAAATCTGTACTCATTGCTATTTACAGCTAGATATAATAGAGATGTAGAGGTTATCAAATTTATGGTGAATGGGCATATACAGCCCTTAGGTTGCATGGATTTTTTTTTTCAAACATTTTATTTATTTATTTGACAGAGACACAGTGAGAGAGGAAACACAAGCAGGGGGAGTGGGAGAGGGAGAAGCAGGCTCCCCGCAGAGCAGGGAGCCCAACACGGGGCTCTATCCCAGGACCCTGGGATCATGACCTGAGCCGAAGGCAGACGCCTAACGACTGAGCCACCCAGGTGCCTCTGCATGGATTTTTTTTTTTAATTTAAAGATTTTTATTTATTTGACAGAGAGAGACACAGCGAGAGAGGGAACACAAGCAGGGGGAGTGGGAGAGGGAGAAACAGACTTCCTGCTGAGCAGGGAACCCGACGCGGGGCTCGATCCCAGGACCCCAGGATCATGACCCGAGCTGAAGGCAGACGCTTAACGACTGAGCCACCCAGGCGCCCCTGCATGGATTTTTTTTTTTTTTTTTTAAAGGAAATCTGGTCAAGTTTTGTTTGTTTTTAGGCTGGAAATGAATGGTGTCTCTTCAGGAACCTGGAGAAATCATAAAGAAAAAGCAAATGTTTCTGTATCAGAGAGGATAGTTTTGTTTTATTTTTTTCTGGGAGACTAAAACAAGTAGGTTTTTAACATTATTGTGTATAAAAATCTCTAGTTGAAAAGAGCCTTCTTTATTCTTTAGTATGTGTTACTTGATTTTAAAAATTTAATCTCATTTTATATAAAACATGTCACTGTTAGCATAGAAATTTATTTAAAAAGTACCCAGAATCTTACCATCTAGAGATAGCTAGATAGCCTGCAAGACTATAAAAATGAGTCTGTCCATGTGTGTATTTTGTTTATATAGCAATATATAGAGGATTGCTTTCAATGTTCGATGAACATAATTTTTAACAACCACCTTGTATTCCTTGTATGGATATACCATGATATAATTCACTATCCTGTTTTGTTGGATATTTTTCCTCCTAAATTTGATATAATGTCTTTTCCTAGCCCTAGGTCCCAAAGATGTTCACCTATATATTTTCTTCTAAAAGTTTTAGTGTACATATTAAATACGTGCAGTTTATTGTGTGCCAATTACACCTCAGTAAAGCTGCTTAAATTAAAAACAAAATTTAAAAATAAAAGTTTTATAGTTTCATGCTTTACATTTAAATCCATGATCATTTTGCATTCATTTTTGTGTATAGCATGAATTCTAAGTCAAAGTTCTTTTTTTCCCCCATCTGTGAATGTCCAGTTATTTCAGCACAATTTGTTGAAAAGACTACCCTAGCTCCACTGAACTGCTATTGCACCTCTGTCAAAATCAGTTGGTGTATTTGTATTGATCCATTTCTGTGTTCTGTGTTTCATTGATCTTTGCTTCTATTCTTCCACCAGTATGACACTGTTTTGATTTTGATGGCTATGTGGTAAGACTTAAAATCAGATAAAGTGATTCCTCCTACTTTAGTCTTCTTTTGCATAATTATTTTAGAATAAACTTATTTATATTTGTCATAGTTGTTGTGATGGTGGCAGGAAAGCCTGGCACCTCTCCATACTGCCTGTGTGTGGGACTAGCTATGGCTGAGGCCAGTAGAAGGTGACAGTACGTGGTTGCGGTGAGCTTCTGAACCCCAACGGAGCACACGGTGGGAGGAAGAATTTTTTAGGGAATAGGAAATTCCTATTCCCTAATTTAACATTAGGTTCCTAATGTTAAACAGACATGACATCATTTAACGTTATTTTTGTAGAAAATATTCCTTTCATGGTATCAATAAGACTATTGTATAGCATTTAAAATGGCATTATCTTGCTTGAAAGCAAAGGAGTAGATGACTATGGCTAAGTACTCAAGGACCCTTCTGTTGTTGTTCTCATTTTATCCACTGTTGTCAGGGACTTAGGTTTAGGTTTCTACAGCAACCACAGTCTGGACGACATAATACCAACACTTTGTGTGCATGTGGTGGTAACGCCGATGCCTTATACACTACATGTGGCAGAGTTGCAGTTGCTATGGAGATCAATCTTTGGACACACTTGGTTGATAACGATGTCTCTCATTTGTGGATTTTCCTGCTGAAAGAATATGAAGTGGTGCTATGAGTTGACCGAGAGATGCATAAGACTTGATCAGTAATTCCTCTATAGCTGAGAATCTCACATTTGAAAGCCTTAAGTTACACATTTGCTCACAAATGTACTAGGGTGTCTGTGTGTGTGTTTATAATAATATATGGTTTGATACCTGGAAAGTGGAGTGAAAATATGGCTTCAAAGAACACATTATCAGAGGAACTTGACTCCTCTTTGCTAGTCAACACCATTTAAAGAATATACTATAAAAAATTCAAAGACGAGATATCTTATGTTGTTTTTGTAGTCATAATAAAGTCAATTGTCAGTAGAAAAGGGAAGGACGCACAATTCTTGTGAACTACTCTAATTTGAATATGGGGCCTTGGGTAGCAGCTAAGAACCTTTTTCTTGGAGCATCGTATCTCTGAAGAGTCCTTTGAACTCCAGAAATGAGAAACATTGAAGAAGTAGAAGAAATGATTTTATTTTTTCTTTTCCTTTGACAGTGCCAGTTAAACAAGGGTTCTGTCCTAGACCTAAATTTAAGCTAAGGCAAACTGTTGTTGAGTGTCCTCAGAATTCTTGAAAGAGATGTAGTTTTAGGTTGATAAACATTTTTGCTTTGGTGCGCCTGGGTGGCTCAGTCGTTAAGCGTCTGCCTTCAGCTCAGGTCATGATCCCAGAATCCTGGGATCGAGCCCCATGTCGGGTTTCCTGCTCTGCGGGAAGCCTGCTTCTCCCTCTCTCGCTCCCCCTGCTTATGTTCCCTCTCTCTCTGTGTCCCTCTCTGTCAAATAAATAAATAAAATCTTTAAAAAAAATTTTTTTTCCTTTGGCTTAGAGAAACTTGTTAGTCATGAGTTGTTATGCCAGAGTAGTGGTTCTCAACCCTGGCTGCACATTAGCATGTGGGGCTTTAAGAGAGTACTGATGTTTGAGCCTAACAACTAAATTAGAATCTTTGGGAATGAAGAGAAACTATGGCATTGGTATTCTTTTCTCTTTTTTTTTTTCTTGAAAGGTGAATACTTGATACTCAAATGCAACCAGGATTGAGAGAGCCACTGCAGCAGAGGCAGTTTTCATCTAGAATCTTAAATTTTAGCTAAATTTATATATTGGAATGCTCAATAAAAGTAATATGAACATTGCAGAAAGTTTAGAAAGGGCAGTCTTACCATCTATGTTAGTTTCCTATCGCTGTTGTAACAAATTACCACAGTTTTATTGGCTTAAAATAACACACGCTAATTGCCTTACTTTTCTGGAGATCAGAAGTCCTAAATGGGTCTTATGGGGCGAAAATCAAGGTGTCAGCAGAGCTGAGTTCCTTCTGGACATTCAAGGGAGAATCCATTCCTTGCCTTTTGTGACTTCTAGAGGCTGCTCACCTTCCTTGACTTGTGGCCACATCACTCCAACCTCTGCCTCTGTCATCACATCTCCTTTTCTGACTCTGACCCTCCCGACTTCCTCTTATGAGGATCCTTGTGGTTATATTGAGCCCATCTAGGTAATCCAGGATAATCTCCTCATCTCAAGATCTTTAACTTAATCACATCAGTAAAGTCCCTTTGCCAAGTAAAGTAACATTCACAGTTTCCAGGGATTAGGACCTGGACATCTTTTGGGGAAGGAGGGCATTTATTCAGCCTACTATACCAGATTAACACAAAGATTGTCACTTTGGCATTTTCCTTCCTAGTCTTCTTTAATATGCATATTTTTATTAGAATATAATCATCTTGCCATTACAATTTTTTATCCTTTTCTGCTTAGTCTTCATAACCATCATTTTGAATAGCTACATAATAGTCTGTCCATGATTATACCATATTTAACATTGTCATTACCCTGTAGTTGGATTTTTATGTTATTTCAGATTCCTATTATTGATAGATCAAGCTGTGAAAAGTATTTTTATCTATTAGATAGATCCTGGGATGTGAGAGTACTGAGCTAAATATATTTTTTTAAAGATTTATGTTTTTATTTTAGAGGGAGAGAGAGAGAGAGCATGTGCGAGCACGAGTGAGGGGAGGGGCAGAGGGAGGGAATCTTTAAGCAGACTCCCCACTGAGCATGGAGCCAGATCCCAGGACCCATGAGATCATGACTTGAGCTGAAACCAAGAGCTGTCTGCTTAACAGACTGAGCCACCTGGGCACCCCCTGAGCTAAATATTATAAACCTTTTTGTAATGTTTAATTCAAACTTTCAAATTATATTTTTGGGAAAAGTTCTAATTGATTTCCAACACTATCAGCAATGTATGAGAATACCAGTGTCATTATATCTTTGCTAATATTGGTCATTATCATTAAAAAAAGACTTTTATTAGGTGAAAGAATGTTATCCTGATTTAAATTTAATCTACCTGAAAATTTTTTCCATGTTTCTGTTTATTTCTCTTTGTGTGTTTTGTTTGTTTCTCCTAGAATGATTTATTTATTAATCTTTAAAACATCTTTATATGGTGAAATTATTGCCTTATATGCTATAAATTTTTATACACACATTTATAAATTTTAAATTGTTCTCACCTGTTTTTTTCCTTTGTGATTCTTCTTTTTTCTATGCTTAAGATTTTTTCACCTAACAAAAGCTTGTGGTAAATATTCAATTCTATTTTCTTTTACATCTTTCATGATTTAGTCACTGCCCTTAGCAAATTGCTAACAAGCTAAGAAGTTCAGGGACTTAACGAGTCCAGACTTACTGTATGACTTACTGTACCAAGCAAGTACCAAATTAATTTGTTTCTGTTTATATAATTTATCAAAATTA
The DNA here is from genome assembly GCF_003265705.2 of Callorhinus ursinus. Classification (NCBI taxonomy): domain Eukaryota; kingdom Metazoa; phylum Chordata; class Mammalia; order Carnivora; family Otariidae; genus Callorhinus; species Callorhinus ursinus. The sequence goes on along the minus strand of NW_027397068.1, from coordinate 27,292,873 downwards.
GAAACAAATTTTTAAAAGGACTAGAGAAGAAATCTAGCAATTTTAGTACAGTCCTAAGATGTTTATTTTCCTTTGCTAGAAGGTTTATTCACGATGCTGTCATGTTGTGTGTTCATGCAGATAATTGAGAATTATAGTAAGCTATCTTCGTCTATGATAAAGAGACAGAATGCACTTTAATTACATTCTGATTTATTATCTGGTAAAAGTACCTTGCTAACAAATCAACCCAGATATGACTTATTGGATAGCCTTTGCACTTAGAAGAATAATCAGTCTGTAATCATAAACAACATGAACCGTTCATCTTGTAGATTGCTATTATATTTATTACGCTTAAATGCCTGCATTGGGTTTCTTTCCTGTTTGCTTCCCATTTCATGACTTATATGCACCTACCGTGCCTGCTGTAAGTTGGTGATATCCTGGGCTTACAAATTCATTCTCTCCGGGATGCCTGGGTGGCTCAGTCAGTTAAGCGTCTGCCTTGGGCTCAGGTTGTGATCTCGGGGTCCTGGGATGAACACCGTATTGGGCTTCCTGCTCAGCAGGGAAGTCTGCTTCTCCCTCACCCTCTGCCCCTCCCCCTTCTCGTTCTCTCTCTCTCTCTCTTTGGCTCTCTCTCTCTGTCAAATAAATAAATTAAAAAAAAATTCATTCTCTTGAAATATGAGTTAGGCACATGCCTAGGAACAGAGTTCTCTGTTACTTTACCATATGAGTAAAATGCATTTCTCCCCAGTTACAGTAAATAGAATTAACTGTCACCATAATGTATTAATACGTGATTTATTCCTTGCTGCCCCCTGATAAGAATTAGCACAATTCTAATTCTATAAAGAAAAAATTTGCCCCCCAGAATAGCCACCACATCCTTTAATATCCTGTGTTACTTCGCCTGGTCCCAAAAAGGAGGTATGCAAGTTAAGCTGAAAGAAGAGCCAGCCCCTGTTTGTTTCCTTTGAGACAACCTTGTACAGAGAATTGGTATCGGGGAGTGGGTTTCACGGAGCAAATACAGTTCTCTGGTGCAGTACCTTCTTTAATTCTACCACTTAAGAATGAACAACCTCTGGTACTAGTTCCACAGAATAATGTAGAAGTTTGTAGCATTACATTATCTCAGTTGACCCAGATTTTTTTGAATACCACTATGTTCGGTGGGCTTTGGAGTGGGGCTAAAGTTTGGAAGGTACAATACAGTGTAGAACCACCTAAAGAAATGTGTAATACACCTCAATGGAGTTACAATCAGGAGTTGTTATTGCAGATACCCTTTTTTCCCCTCTACCTTAATGATTTTAATGGAATCTGCTGATCCAGTATCTTTAGCGAAGAAAGATGATAATCTTTATCTTTTTTTTAAGATTTTATTTATTTATTTCACAGAGAGAGACAGAGCGAGAGAGGGAACACAAGCAGGGGGAGTTGGAGAGGGAGAGGCAGGCTTCCTGCCGAGCAGAGAGCCCAATGCGGAGCTCCATCCCAGGACCCTGGGATCATGACCCAAGCCGAAGGCAGACACTTAACGACTGAGCCACCCAGGCGCCCCTAATAATCCTTATCTGAGAGTAGTATCCTCTTTTTATGAACAAGGATCTTACACCTGGAAGAGACCTCACTAGTGCTTTTGTTGTAGCATTGTGACAACAAATGTGCCTATAATTATACAGCTGATGACCTCGGACTTCTGCATTTCAGTGCTAGGATTTTTTTGTTTCCATTCTTGGTCCAAGTTTGTATTAAAAAGGAAGATAAAAAGATATTGGTCTATTTCACTTACCCTCTTTTTCCATGTTGGAAGTTTGTTTTGGCACGCAAATCAGTTTAGGTGGACTTGGAAGTTCTTTCCGTTCTGAAGATTTCTGCAGGAACTATAAATTTTTTATTTTTTACCTAGGAACTGCTCAGTTAATCACTTCCATTTGAGAATCCTAGTTTTATCTGGCTTGAATCTGGTAAAATGGTGGTGTAAAATCACCTTTCTTCTTTCCTTTTTGTTTAAGCATTCTCTCAGAGCCAGGTCACGTCTAAGGTCTTCCGTTAAGATTTTGTGATTATGTCCCTTGAGTGCCTTGCCTTAGTCCCTGTATGTTCTTCATCCTCACAGTTCCAGGTTTCTGGAATTTCCCACGGGATATTCTCCTTAAGGCCTGTCCAGTCCCACTTTGGATCTGACTGAGGCATTGCTACTATTTTATTGACTCCTCTGCTCCTGGAACCGTTTTGCTATCTCCTTGAAGCTGGATTCTGTGTGCTATCCTGTCTGAATATTAAGAGAGAATTAGTAATAATTTTTACCCTTACTTTTCTACCAAGGAAGCCTTAGATGGATGCTTCTGTTGGAACTAACCCAGAAGAGACCATATTTAGTATTCTGAGATCAGATTGAAGGGGGGGGGAGAGAGTGAGAGAGAGAGAGAGAGAGTGGTATCTTGACAAGACGCAGAAGGATGTAGTTCTGAGCAGCCAGGGGCTTGTTTTGTGCATCCTATTTAGGCAGCTGCCTATTTCATGTGGCTCTCCGGCTGTGCTTGAGAATGTTCGCGGAGCTAACTCCAAGCAAAATCCTTCTCTGAAGCTACAGCCTCGTTTGCTTTGGAAAAAATTTACTTCGTGTTTGCCATCCTCTTCACTCTATAGCTGTTAACTATATGAATTATTCAAGAACCCCCTTCCATGACTATGTTTGATCTCCATTTGAGGAATAATAACTGTGCAGTTATATTCCGAATTTAGTGGCATGTTGACTTTCAGGAAGACCCTTTTAGGATCAAATCAGAGCAAAATAGTTATATTTCACCATACTGCAATGTAAGTCCCCCTTTGGCTTCCAGTCTATAAATTATAGAATACTCCCCAAAATAGATCTTACCAGGATCACTAATGACCTCCATATCACTAAATCTAATGGATTTCTTTTAGTCTTTGTTCTAATTGTATTATTGACAGTTTCTTTTCTCTTGAAAAACACTTTTTACTTGATTTTCTTCTTTCTATTTTTTTTAAAGATTTTATTTATTTATTTGAGAGAGAGAATGAGAGACAGAGAGCACGAGAGGGAAGAGGGCCAGAGGGAGAGGCAGACTCCCTGCCGAGCAGGGAGCCCGATGCGGGACTCGATCCCGGGACTCCAGGATCATGACCTGAGCCGAAAGCAGTCGCTTAACCAACTGAGCCACCCAGGTGCTCTTCTTCTGACTTTCTAGCCATTCCTTCCCTGCCTCTGTGGCACAGGTTTCGCCAGGTGATTAAATGTTGCTCTGCCCTCTTATCACTCTATTCTATCTCTAGTTTATCCCTCTGGATCCTTCAGTTACCAGAAATGGTCTGCATTCGTCTAACTTCACCCACCTGGCCTCCTTCTAGTCTACCTCCTCCATTCCTAAAGAATATAAAAGTGGATGTGAACAGGGACGCCTGGGTGGCTCAGTCAGTTAAGCATCTGCCTTCGGCTCAGGTCATGATCCCGGGGTCCTGGGATCGAGCTCCAAGCTCTGCATCGGGCTCCTTGCTCAGCGGGGAGCCTGCCTCTCCCTCTGCTGCTCCCCCTGCTTGTGCTCGCTCTCTCTCTCTCTGATAAATAAATAAATAAATAAATAAATAAATGAATGAATAAATATAAAGTTTTGTGTTTTTTTGGTTTTGTTTTTTAAAGGTTTTATTTATTTATTTGAGAGAGAGAGAGAGCGAGGATGAGATGGGGGAGGGTCAGAGGGAGAAGCAGACTCCACCCTGAGCAGGGAGCCCGATGTGGGACTCGATCCCGGGACTCCAGGATCATGATCTGAGCCGAAGGCAGTCGCTTAACCAACTGAGCCACCCAGGCGCCCAGTAAAATCTTTTTTTAAAAAGTGGATGTGAATATACTGAATTTCTGAATTTTCAATTCTGCTGTATTAGTCTGTCAATTCATGCACCAGTATGACATTGCTTTAATTGAAGATTTATGGTATATTTTAATATCTGGAAGAGCTAGTCCCCCCTCATTGCCCTTCTATTTCAAGGTTTTTCAGGGTCCAATATGTACTTTATAATTAGTTTCTCTAGTATTTTCATTTAGATCACTTTAGTTAATAAACTAAGTATGGGAGAATCAGCACTTTATGATGCTGAGACTTCCTATTCGAGAACATGGCATGTTTTTTCAGTATGTTCACATCTACTTTTATATTCTTCAGGAACATATGACAATATAGACATATCAAATTGTTATGCTGTGTTTTATATTTAAAATGAATAGAATGTATTATATGTTAAAAAAAGAAGAAGATAGCAGGAAGGGAAAAATGAAGGGGGGGAAATTGGAGGGGGAGACGAACCATGAGAGACTATGGACTCTGAGAAACAAACTGAGGGTTCTAGAGGGGAGGGGGGTGGGGAGATGGGTCAGCCTGGTGATGGGTATTAAAGAGGGCGTGCCCTCTTCAAATGTCTTTGAAGAGTTTTAAAAATTATAGCTGCTTAATAATTACAATTAATAGCTCCTGAATGGAGCACTGGGTGTTATACACAATGAATCATGGAACACTACATCAAAAACTAATGATGTAATTTATGGTGATTAACATAACATGATAAAAAAATAAAATGAATACAATGTTATATGTTAATTATCTCAAAAACTTTTTTTAATTTAAAAAAGAGAAATACAAGTTGAAAAAATTTTGCCACTAATATTACAAATAGATATATTAAGAGAGTTCATAGAAACACAGTAGAAAAATGGGCTAAGGACATGAACAGATAGTATAGATGGCTCTTAAGCATATGAAAGAATGCTCAATCTTACCTTAAAAGGAGAAATGCAAATTAAAATTTCAGTAAAATACAGTTTCTTACCTATCACATTGGTAAAAATCCAGAAGTTTGGTAAATCAATCAGTTGTCCAGACATTTTCACACATTGTTGATAGGAGTGTACAACTTAGCAGTGTTTGTCAGAATTATAAATGCATTTATCCTATATCCCAGCAATCCTACTTACTAGATTGTCTGTAATAGCATAATCCAATAGTAGTTGGGCTTTTGCTTCTCATCCCCAAGGGACTGGTTAGATAAACCATGGTACATCCTAACAATGGAATGCTATGAGTTGCAAAAAAAAAAAAATGGATATTATTAAGTGAAAAAAACAAGGTACAGAACAATATGTATAGCATACTACCTTTTGTGTAAGAAATGAGGGAAGAGTGTGTGTGTCCTCATATCAGGATAGACGCACTATGTAAGAAAGACTAAGACTGATTACCTACAGGGGTGGAGAAAATCTAGTAAATAGTGACAGGCTGGGAGTGTGACAGTATACCTTTTTATTTTATATTCTTTTGATTTAAAAATACCCATAAATCTGATCATCTTCTCTTCCCCTTCTCCTAACTTTAGCAGTCTCTGTTGCTCCGAGGATTGAAACTCCTAATGTGACTAGCACAGCCGAAGATAGCTTGTTTCTTCAGTCTTAACACACAGCATGCTTCCGCTTGTTCTCTCTGCTTTGGCCACATTGGCCTTTTTTCTCTGCCTCAAATTCATTGTTTCCTTCCATCACAGGGCCTTTACTCACACTGTTCCTCTAGCCTGGAGACTTCACCTAGTTAGAATGTGCTTATCCGTTGATCTTGACAGTATGTTACTTCTGCAAAGACGTCTCCTTAGATAAGGTCGAGTTTTCTATGCATTAGTAGCACCTTGTTCATCTCCTTTCTAACTCTGGTTTTAAATGCAGTTGTACATTCTTTGTTAGGATTGTTTAATGTCTGTCTCTCCAGTAGAAAGTAAGCCTCTTGAGAGCAGGGACCATGTCCACTTTGTTCAGAGATAAAAGTACCTATTTCATATGGTAGTGAGCATTAAATGAGATGACACCTACTATGTGCGTAGCATGATGTCTAGCACATAAACACAATGCTAGCTAGATCTCACTATATATTGTTTTGTTTTTAGTAGAAGGAAATGATACTGTTTGTGAATAAATTAGCTGGATCAAATTTAAGGAAGAATTTTGACTCTCCTTGGCAAGAGAAAGGGTTACCTTTGGAAAGGAGTAACTAGTTTGTGATAAGAGAAAGAGTAAATAGCTTTTATTCCTCTACTATTCTTGGTTACTGTATCTAAGTCAAACTCAAGAAAACAGCTTTTTTGCCAAAATTTTTTTTCTCTTTCCAGTTGTATTTCTTTTTTTTTTAAATTAAATAGCAAACAGTTTAAAAAAATAGACAAAACAGAAATTTTCAATTGGAATCTGGGAATTAATATATACAATTGAAGATCTATATTTGTTATATTAACCAAAGTTGTAAAAGTCTAGTAGAATTCAAGACAGTGAGATCCAAGATGATACAACAGACATTTCACATTATGGCATAGGGAAGAGGTTTATTGTGGATCACTAGGGTCATATTCCCTATCATGTCATTTGTAGGGTGTCTTTGAAGAGTTTTAAAAATTATATTATAGCTGCTTAATAATTACAATTAATAGCTGCCACATCTCAGATCTTCACATTTTGAAAGCTGGGAGATTATTTTAACATATACTTTAAGTGCCAGATTTTTACTTTTCGTATATTAAGTAGGTATTAAGAAAATTGCCTTTTTGAAATACAAATTAAAACCACAAGGAGATATCACCTTACACTGTCAGAATGACTAGAATCAAATAGATAAGAAACAACAAATGTTGGTGAGATTGTGAAGAAAAAAGAACCTTCATGCGTTTGTTGGTGGGAATGTAAATTGGTGCAGCCACTATGGAAAACAGTATGGAGGTTCCTCAAAAAGTTACAAATAGAAATACCATATGATCCAGTAATTTCACTACTGGCCATCTTTTGAAAACACTAATTTGAAAAGATAAATGCACCCCTGTGTTGATTGCAGCATTATTTACAATAGCCAAGATACGGAAGCAACCCAAGTGTCCATAGATGATAGATGATAGATGAATGGATAAAGAAGATTTGGTATATATTTACAATAGAATATTACTCAGCCATAAAACAGAATGAGATCTTGTGATTTACAACAACATGGTTGAGTCAGACAGAGAAAGACAAATACCACATGATTTCATTGATATGTGAAATTTAAGAAACAAGACAAAAAAAGAGACGAAAAAAAACGCCAGACTCTTAAATACAGAGAACAACTGGTGGTGCCGGAGGGGAGGTAGGTGGGAAGATGGGTGAAATAGAGGGTATTAAGAAGTATAAACTCCCAGTTCTAAAGAAGTAAGTCACAGAGATGAAAAGTACCATCAGTAAGATGGTAGTGTTTGGTGACAGATGGTGACTCCATTTTTTGTGGTGAGCGCTGACTAATGTATAGAAGTGTTTAATTTTTATATTGTACACCTGAAACTAATATAATACTGTATGTTAATTTTACTTCAATTAGAAAAATAAATGAAAGTTATTGAAATATAATTTACATACAATAAAATTAAACCCATTTCAAGTAAAAAAAAGATAAATCAGGAAGTTGATGCTCTTGTAAAAACAATTGCCTTTTTTACTCTTTTGGTTTCTTTATACTTCTTGAACGTTGTCTGCTCCCTTGCTCTTAGGGGATTGTAGTCCTTAGATCCAAACTGAGATTTGCATAACTCGGAAGTCTTGTTTTCCTTCATAACTTGGTGAAGGATGCACATGGAGCGCAAAACACAAATGGATGTCTGTAGGCTGCTTGGGGTTCTCAGATCTGTTTTGTGCTCAGCTTGTAGGGTAAGTTGAAAAATCAATTTCCAGCCTTTTTTGAAAATTCAGAAGGCACAGCAATAGTGGACTAGCATTACCATGTGGCAGCAATCGGCAGCGGTTGGTCGGTGTGGCAGATGCACTTCAGGCTGCCGTAGCTTTCCGTCTTCCGCCGTCCTTCAAGATTCATCCCTGTTACTGCATTAATTTATATTCCTTGCCTGGCTTCTGGCTTCTTCAGGCAGTTGAGATTGTGACCTCAGGTATGGAGGAGAACACTGTTAGGTTAAGGGTAACAAAGGCTAAAATCAGTGATCTGCTGAGCTAATTCAGTTATACAGTCTCAGAGGTCTTCTGTCCCTATGGCATCCTGATCAAGGGAGTCTTTGGTCTCCTGTCCTGGCAAATGAGATTTTTAAAATGGCAGTGGATGTCTTAATCAGTACCAGACGGTTAAATAACCATTTAATAAGAACTACAGTACTACTCATACAGGGCTGGTTTTACTGTTTTCTGGAGCTTCCTATAATTCCTCTAAGTTTGTTGAAATATGTTACCTGTTGATGGAAGTGTTTGAATTTTTTTTTCAAGAAAAGTTTTTAAGGGAAGATAACCTGTAACTAACAAGTTGACAAGTTGATTAATGGCACAGAAAACCAGAAATTCCTCACACCTCCAAAACTCTAAATTTTTTCCATGTTTTTTATTGTGGTAAAATATACAGAATATAAAACTCACCACTGTAACAATTTTTGTGTGTACGATTCACTGACATTAAGTATATTACAGTACTGTGCAACCATCACCACTATCCATTTCCAGAACTTTTTCATCATCTCAGATAGAAACTGTGTAATCATTAAACAGTAACTCCTCTTCCCCCCTCCCCAGACCTGGTAATGTCTGTTCTGCTTTCTGTCTCTATGAATTTACCTATTCTAGATACCTCAGATAAGTGGAATTGTACAATGTTCATCCTTTTGGCTTACTTAGCATAATGTTTTCAAGGTTCATCCATGTTGTAGCGTGTATCAGAACTTCATTCTATTTTATGGCTGAATAATACTCCATAGTATGGATATACCATATTTTGTTGATTCATTTATCTGTTGATGGCCCAAAACTCTAATCTTTTGGCTGCACTGTACTTTCCTATCAGTGACTAAATAGGAAGATAGATTCTTTTTGGTTCATCATCCACACTGTCTCTAATCTCCCCTGGAGCCTTGCACATCAGCATGACTTTCAGTCCTTGTGGAGCCAAAGCAACCCAGCTTCACCAGTGAAGCTGTTTATGTGTATGCCTGCCTTATCCTACCCCATTTCTCTGCTTTACTCTAGGAGTATAGTGATTTCCATCTTGGTTCTATCTGACTTTTGGTTTTTCTTCATGCAACTCCATAGATATCTGGAAGGCTTAGATTTCTGGTCTCAGCTGTGTCATTTACTAGCTATGTGACTTTAAGCTATACTTTTCTTAATGATGAAATGAGGAGTTTGGAGTAGTTATTTCAGATTTATTCTAACTTTTGTATTCTGTCGTTCAAAACATGCTACTTGCTCTCTACATGGGGACAAAAGTAAAATTGTTGGAAATCCATGTAGGAGTTTATAAATCAAATAAGATTATGTATCAGAAAATGTTTGGTCAAGGTGGTTTTACCGTGATTAAGACCACAAAAAGATTTCTGTACAAAGCTGTTGGGAATAGAGTAACTTCATTGCTCACTACATACGTAAGTGGACTTGTATAGTGAGAAGGGAGTGAGTTTAGGGACAGTTAACTGGATCTAAAAGCAATCAAAGTATCTTTTTTTGAGCATGTTGAATAATCTCTATGCCCACCATGGGGCTCAAACTCACAACCCTGAGATCAAGAGTTACATGCTCTTCGGACTGAGCCAGCCAGGTACCCCCTGAGATTTTGAAAAGCCAACTTGTTAAAACTTTGAAACAATTTCAGTACATTTTATAACTTTTTGATATAGTCACAAAAGTTACTAACTTTTATTACTTTTGTTTGGGCCTGTCTGGGCAGGATACCTGACTAGTTATATCTTGTTATATTAGAGAAGAGGTGGGAGAGTCAGAGGTGGATCCTGATAAATTGATGAAGCTCGTATATTTCTTGGTTCAGTAAATTTTCAAAATGAATCAACCAGATAACTTTGGGAATCATTATAGTGTTGTCACCTTTTTAGTTTACCAAGAAAGACATTTTAAAAAACTTATTATCTATTATCACTATTTCATAAAAGGAAAAACATTCTAACAGTAAAATGTAGGAATTATATCAGAATTAAGGATGGGTTTTAAATAGACCAGCACATTATATTACTGTTTTTCTGGGCACTGTTGTAAACTTGGCTGCGAATCAGTGTTTGCGGATTACTGGCATAGATATAAATGTTTTTGAAATAGAGAGGAAAGGAAAATCATACTTTCCTAGATTGGCCAAGGTGGAAAGGATGGAGGAAGAACCGGTGCCCGTGAAGGGACAAGTTTGGGAAAGGAAGTTTTCAGGGAGTGAAGAAGATGCATTGGTTTTAGATGTGATGAATATTCAGCTTGAGGTTCAGCAAGCAGTTCAGCAGGTTAGACCTAGAGATAAAAATTTAGACATCTTCTGCCTTGAGGTGATAATAGTAATCATGAAAATGGGCTGTTTCCTGGGGGAAAAATATGTGGTTGATAAGGCAGAAAGTAACTTGTTAGAGGTTACAGGCACGGACTTTAAAACCGAACTGCCTGAATTTGAATCCTGGCTTCGCTAGTTATGAGCTGTGTGATTTTAGTGAGGATGTCTTCTTTTTTTTTTTTTTTTTTTTTTTAAAGATTTCATTTATTTATTTGGCAGAGAGACAGCGAGAGAGGGAACACAAGCAAGGGGAGTGGGAGAGGGAGAAGCAGGCTTCCCGCGGAGCAGGGAGCCTGATGCGGGGCTTGATCCCATCATGACCTGAGCCCAAGGCAGACGCTTAACGACTGAGCCACCCAGGTGCCCCAGTGAGGATGTCTTCTTAATGTTGTCTTGAGAATTAAATGAGTTCTGAGCATTCTTAAAATGCTTAGACTATTGCTTGGCAGATAGTAAAAGATATCTATGAAGTGTTAGCTATTGTTATTTGGTAGTGGATTAAAAGATGTCTGGGTAGTATGTAGTAAGTAGTGGCAGGACATAACTCCTTTGTACAAAATGGATAAATTCCAAAAATCTTATTTTGAAAGTTCTGAGAGCTGTGGAAGCAAAGAGGAAGGAGATAAACTCAAATTTTAGAGAGGGAAGAGCCCTTCTCATATGAACTGAGATGGCCAGCTTTTTTTTTTTTTTCCTGAGAGCATTTGCCAAGTATGGGCATGTTCCTAAGATTAGGTTTGGTCCAGGCAGAGGGAGTCCACAGGGGAAAAGAGAAATCAGAAGCGCTTTTAACTGGTGTGTGGGCAGGTTTGACAGATGGAAATCTAGGCAAGGCCAAAATGTACAGACTTTTGTTCCCCCACAAGACACTTGCTAAGTATTGGGGCAGTGTAGGAGGCAGGGGGCTAGCTTAGAAAAACTGAGTAAAACCTCTTACAGTCTCATGGTGCTTAGACTTGCTAGGTTCTCAAACTCTTGGTTTTAGGAACCCTTTTCAGTCTTAAAAGTTATTGTGGGGTGCCTGGTGTTAAGCGTCTGCCTTCTCCTCGGGTCATGATCCCAGGGTCCTGGGATCAAGCCCCGCAATTGGACTCCCTGCTCAGCGGGAAGCCTGGTTCTCCCTCTCCCACTCCCCCTGCCTGTGTTCCCTCTCTCACTGTCTCTCTCTCTCAAATTAAAAAAAAAAAAATCTTTAGAAGTTATTGGGGGCTACTCGCTGGCTCAGCGGGGGGAGTGTATGACTCGATCTCAGGGTCGTGAGTTCAAGCCCCACAATGGGTATAGAGATTACTTTAAAAAAAAAAAAGTTATTGAAAAAAAAGTTATTTAATACCCCAAGGAGATTTTGTTTCCATGGGTTATATCTATTGATGTTTACTATATCAGAAATTTGGAAATTAAAGGTAAGAAGTTTTTGAAATATTTATTAATTTTAAAATAATAATAAACTCATTACCTGTTAACATTAATAAGCAATTTTTGGAAAAATAATTACATTTTTCCAAAACAAGAATATATTATTGGGAAGAGTGAATTATTTTATGTTTTTTCAATCTCTGGCTTAATAGCAGACAGTTGAATTTTCGTATCTGCTTCTGCCTTCCATTATTGCAAAGTGTTGGTTTGGTTGAAGTAAAAGAAGAAAATCCGGCCTTACACAGATAAGTAGTTGGAAAAGGGAGGAGTAATTCAATAGCTTTTTTGGATAATTGTGAATATTCTTCTTTGATCCGATGTCAAAACTTGACAGGTGGTAGTTTCTTAAAGGTTAGTTGCAGTGTGGAATCTGAAACCATATCAATGAACTTTTTATACTTATTACATTAAAATCCATTGTTCCATCTTATATTTTGAATGGATCTTTTACCCACACATAGTTGTGTATCATGCATAGGTCATTTGGAAATACTGGTTCACTGAGGTATGCAAATCTTTCAAATATTGACATGTTTCATTATAAAATATGTTAAAAATTCACATCATATTTGTTTAATATCACCACTGATCTCATTAGAAAAGTCATAAGTATTGGAAAGTTGTCAAAGTTGTGGTAGCTGATAAAGTTTTCTGCAATTCTAATTTTTGCCTAGAAGTTCAAATTCTGTTGTTGGCAACAAGTACTGTTATTTTTATACTTTGAAGTAGCAGGCTCACTGCATTCATTTTTGAGAAAAAACACCTATTGAATAGCTAAGTCAAAAGACCATAATTTGTCTATTGGTTGTTCTTTCAAGGAAAATGGTATTTGTGGAAAAAAAACAAACAGCTAACTCAGTTTATGACTCAAAGAATCACGAGTGCTTTTTTTTGAGACAACTACCATACTTTGGTATGCAACAGGATGCTTTATGCTTACTTTCCAATTTGTAACTTGGATTATAAAAAAGATGTATACTCAGGGATAAAGATTTAATAATATTAGCTACTACTGTTTCATCAGGGATTTTTTTTTAAGATTTATTTATTTATTTTAGAGAGAGCGAGAGAACAGGGGGAGGAGGGGCAGAGGGAGAGAGAATCCTGAAGTGGAATCCCCACTGAGCAGGGAGCCCGACATGGAGCTCCTTCCCAGGACTCTGAGATCATGACCTGAGGTGAAATCGAGTCAGTCACATAACTGAGCGACCCAGACGCCCCTCATCAAGGGTGTTTTAGTAAACTTGGTATTTCTCTTATTGTGAGTGCATGGTCTGAAGAATATAATTACGTGGTTGCTGTCTGTTGCCTTGATTTGTGCTAAGACTGCAGCAGTTTTACCCACTATTGCTTTTGTACCATCAGTGTCAATGTCAACATAGTGAGAAAGGCAAATAAGATCTTATTCACATAACTAACCTCCCCGCCCCAGAAAAAAACCTCTCAGTGACCTCTGGAGGTCCACAGTGTATACTCTGAGAACCATTAATCTAGAGGAAGGGGCCTGCACCAAATACCTGACAGTTTTCCCTTGAGCCATTTGAAAATAGAGGTGAGTGAGGTCTATCTAAAGCTACATTCCAGTACCTACCAGTTCAGTCCTTTTTGCGTAACAGAGGAAAGGGCAAAACCTCTGTGGAAAATAATACTAACTATAGTCTCTACAGTTATATATAGTCATCAAATATGATGAGAAAGGACTTTTGCTTGTCACCAGGAGAGAATAACAGAATCTGGAATTGCCTTGTCTCTATAAACAACTAGAAAACTAGACAAGATACTTGAAACAACTTTCTTCACATGTTGGGTAACAGGCAACACAGTACAGTCTGTGTTGTTCGGAGGTCAACTGTATTTTGAATGAAAATGAAAGACAGCATGTCAGTTTGTGGGATGCAGCGAAAGCAATGCTTAGCGGGAATTTATCATTTTAAAACAGTGGTCTAATCTACTAGAAAAGAAGAGCAAAGTAAATCCAAAGTAAGTAAAAGAAATGCAATTTAAGAGCTGAAATCAGTGAAATAGAAAATGGACAAACAATAGAAAAAATTTAATTAAACCAAGTGCTGATTTTTGAAAAGATTAACAGCCCTACCAATATCCAAAATGATACTGAGAAGAAACTTAGGTAGAGACATGGACCCAGTGTCCCTTCCTGCCCCTCCCCACTTCAGGTATTAAAACAGTGTATTGGATATGGGGCAGCAAGAAAAGAGTCAAAACAGAGGCTAAACTCCATGTAGGGGAGTGCCAAGTTTGAGGTCTTGGTGGAATTGTTCTGGGATCAATCCTGGGTGGGCCTGTACTTCTGACATTGGGGTGGGATGGAGAGAAAGTGAAGGGAGGCCAGGATGGAAGTCTGGAGACCCATCTACTGATATTGACATAACTGAGAATGAAAAGGAAGAAGGGGGAAGAGAGTAATGTTTGCTTTTCCCTTGTGGAAAATTCTGTGACTCTATTTCTGCACTAAAAATTCAGATCTGTGAAAGCCTTAAATGTTGTCATTTTTCACATTCACATTTAAGCTAATGAATCATGCTCAAGTTACTTTAAAATTGTATTTAGTAAGAAAATGCCTGAAAATTTTTCTTTTGAGAATTTTCAAGATGAACATGGAACTGAAAATCAAGAGAAATAGGAAACTCTTGTGTTTCCTCTCTCCCCCTTATAAGGTGATTTTCAACAGTTTTTTTTACTGTTTTGTTTTGTTTAGATTTTATTTATTTATTTGATAGAGAGTGAGAGAGAGAGAGAATGCACCTGAGCATGAGCAGGGGGAGGGGAAGAGGGAGAGGGAGAAGCAGACTCCACCCTGAGCAGGGGTCCTGAATATGGGGCTCAATCCCAGGACGCTGGAATCATGACCTGAGCTGAAGGCAGACGCTTAACCTACTGAGCCACCTGGGTGCCCTATTCACTGTTCCTTTTTTTTTTTTTAACTGTTCCTTTTTACTGCTGTAGACCATTTTATATACTACAGGCTATGTAGAAATAGGCAGAGAAAAATTCTATTAGGTGTATTTTAGGTGAAGGAAAATCATTAGATTGAATTCTCAGATTATTTTTAATAAGAGGATAGGATTAGTATTGGTATAAAATTCAAACTTCATAGCTGGTTATTACATTTTTTAAGAAGTTTTTCTTATTTGAAAAGTGGCTAAAGTGTTTTATATAAATATTAATGTGCCTGGCAAAGAGAGATTTTTAGATTCTTTTTCACCAAATGTTAAATTCTGTATGGTAGGTTGTAGGGTGATTCCTCCCCCCGCCCCATCATTTTTGTACGTGTTTGAATTGCTTGAATTTTAAAATAACGAGCATGTATTTTTTTCAAAACCTATAGAGCTATTCAAAAAAATGCCTAACATAGAAGAAACATGAAGTAAATATTTATTGGATATATAAATGAATAAAATGGAATTTGTGGGGGAAAATAAGGGTAATATGTATTATATTACTGTTAGGTTTAGTTATAATATGCATTGTTACACTGGACATTCTAGAAAATCACTTTGTCCGTATTTCTAGTTTGCTACGCCTCCCTCCCCCAGTGAAATATGTGACTTTATGCCATTTTAGTAGACTAGAAATACCTTTAACTCCCTAAAACACCTACCCCCCTCATACAGCTCCTGAAGGGGGAAAAGCATCAAGAAAAATATTTGCTTCCAAATGATTTCTGTACCCTCTCTGTAATTTCTCCCTCCCCGCCTCCCTGCTTGGAATAGGAACTATTTCTGGCAGTAGGAACTCTCTAAAGAGAATGTTAGCCCTTATTACAGCAGACAGAGTTGTCCAAAGAGTTAATTTAAAAACGTAGTCCATTTGCCACCAGCCAGGATAGCAGATGGTTAGTCAGTTTTTCGTATCTTCCTTTACTCCCTCTTATACTTATAAGTGGTCTTTTCTTTTTTAACTCTACCAGTTTGTTTTTCTTTCCTATCTCTCCTGAGCTGTAGGTAGTTGTGGGCCTCCCAGTTCATCACTGATCTTATGAGTAATGGGATTTCCTTTCCAATAGCCATGTTGTTGTTATCTCTTACACACGAGTAAAATATTTAAGCCTTAAATGTAAAACTTGAAGGGATAGGAAGTTCTACGTTAAAAGCCTTTTTATCATAAATTATCGTTTCTTCTGCATTCCCCCCCTCCTTATCAGTTCAAGGAGCCTTGTTTGAAGCATTATTTTGTATTTCGTGCTGCTAGAAATTACAAAAGAAAGTTTTAAGAAATTACACTTTGTTTTAGGAGTGATGGAATCCAGTTAGATTTTCCATTGATCACTGAATAGCACAAACTCCATTGTTATTCTCTAGATTTTTGGGAAAGAATATTAAGTGTGAAGGTAGACTTGGATTATACATCAGATGAAAGTAATGTCCTGTGTTTTCCAGGACAGTTCTGGTTTATATCTGTTTTCCTGGCATAATTTTTAAATACACGTTTTATTTTAGAGTAATTTGAGATTTACAAATAAGTTGCAATGCTATTACAGAGTTCCTGTACACTCCTCAGCCAGTTTTCCTCTGTTGTTAATATCTTACATAACCAGGGTACATTTGTCAAAACTAAGAAATCAACAGAAATACATTACTATACTAAACTCCAGATTTTATACAGATTGTGCTAGCTTTTCTACTAATGTTATTTTTCTGTTCTGTGATTCAATCTTAAGAATACTACATTGCATTCAGATGTCATGTCGCCTTAGTCTCCTCTGTTCTGTGACAGTTTATCAGTCTTTAGTTATCTTTCATGACTTTAATGGTTTTGAGGATCACTGGGCAGCTGTTTTGTGGAGTGTTCTTCAGTTTGGGTTTGCCTGATATTTTTCTAAGATAGACTGAGCCTTTTTTTTTTTTTTTTTTAGGAATGATACCACAGAGATGAGTTCCCCTTATAATCCCATAATATTAGGGGTACGTTCTGTCAGTATGACTTATCATTTTTGATGTTAACCTTAATCATCTGACCAAGGTAATATTTGCCAGATTTCTCACTGTAAAATTACATGTAGCCCCCATTTTTTGCAAGTCACTAAGTCCAGCCCACTCTCAAAAGGAGCTAACAACATAAATTCTTTGTAATTGTTCTGTAAGAAAGATATCTCCTTTCTCCCTTATTTATTTCTTCAGTTATTTATTTTTATCAGCATGGACTCGTGTATTTATTTTATACTTTTAATTACCTATTACTATGTTATTTTGTTGCTCAGATGGTTCTAGCTTTGGTCATTGGGAGTTCTCTTTAGGTTGGCTCCTATGTCCCTTTGACACACCCTCATCCTTTTGTATATGTGTATTTTTACACAAAAGAATCCCCTGGTTAGATCACATAAAAAGAGACATAACAAATGTTACAAATTTAAGAAGACTAAAATCATACCAAGTTTATTTTCCAGCCACAGTGGTACCAAAGTAAAGATCAACAATAAAACAAAGCTGGAAAATCTACAATGTAAATATTAAGTATTTAATATGTAAATATTGAACAACACTCTATAAGCAATGGGCCAAAGAAGAAATCAAACAGCAAATCAAAATATGTCTCAAAACAGAAGAAAAACATGATAATTCCAAAACTGGGATGCAGCAAAAGCAGATGTTAGAGTGAAATTTATGCTATAAATGCTTGTATTAAGGAAAAATGTTCAAATAAACAATATCACACCACAAGGAACTAGAAAAAGAAGAAACTTAGCTGAAATTTAGTAGAGGAAGGAAATAACAAAGAAAAATCTGAAGTAAATAAAATAGAGACCAGAATAAACAATAACATAATATTGAAAGTAATGACCAGTTTTCAAAAAAAATAAAATAAATAAAATTGGCAGTGCTTTACATAACTAAGAAAAAAGAGAGAAGACTCAAAAACCAAAATGAGAAATGGAAGAGCAAACAATCCACAGAAATACATAGTGTGATAACAGATTGCTATGAACAATTATATACTAACAAATCTAATAACTTAGAAAAAAGAAAAACCAGATAATTCCTAAAAATGTACAAGTTACCAAGATTGAATCATGAATCTTGAATCCAAGAAATGGGAAATCTTCTTAGACCAGTAACAAGAATGAAAAGTTGAATTAGGAATCAAAAATCTCCCAGCACAGAAAAACCCGAGACCACATGTCTACCAAACATTCTACCAAACATTAAAAAAAAATTAATGAGTTTTTTTTTTATAAAGATTTTATGTATTTGACAGAGACACAGCGA
Organism: Callorhinus ursinus; assembly: GCF_003265705.2. Lineage (NCBI taxonomy): Eukaryota > Metazoa > Chordata > Mammalia > Carnivora > Otariidae > Callorhinus > Callorhinus ursinus. The sequence goes on along the minus strand of NW_027397068.1, from coordinate 27,274,902 downwards.
GAGAGGAACGCAAGCAAGGGGAGTGGGAGAGGGAGAGGGAGAAGCAGGCTTCCCGCCGAGCAGGGAGCCCGATGAGGGGCTCGATCCCAGGACCCTGGGATCATGACCCGAGCTGAAGGCAGACGCTTAACGACTGAGCCACCCAGGCGCCCCTAATGATAGTCTTTATCAAAATCTTATAAGTAATATAATAGAGGGAACACATTCAAAATTATTCCATGAGGCTGTACTACCTTGATACCAAAGCAGGATAAAAACAATACAAGAACAAAAATGTCTAGTTTGTCCAATATAAGTATTGCTACCCCAGTTTCCTTTTGACATCCATTTGCATGATAAATGTTTCTCCACCCCCTCACTTTCAATCTGCAGGTGTCTTAAGGTCTAAAATGAGTCTCTTGTAGGCAGCATGTAGATGGGTCTTGCTTTTTTAATTCATTCTGATACTTTCTGTCTTTTGATTGGAGCGTTTAGTCCATTTACATTCAGAGTTAACTATTGACAGATAGGTATTTATTGCTGTTTTATTACTTGTTTTGTCATTATTTCTGGAGATTTTTTTTCTGATCCTTTTATATTTGTCATTGTCTTTGTCTTTGTCATTTTTGGTCTCTCCTTTGCACTTAAAGGGTCCCCTTTAATATTTCTTGCAGAGCTGGTTTAGTGGTCACTAAATCCTTTAGTTTTTGTTTGGGAACTTTTTTTTTTTTTTGAGCACTTCCTTACTTTGTGGTACTACAAAATGCTTTGGGCTCATCTTGTATTTTCTCTAGTCTAGTCCTAGAAGCAGCCATTTTCCCAAGGAGCTCTGGTTCTTTTTATTGGATAATGGCATTTAGAAACCAGTATCTGGGCAGTGAGTGTGCTCATTGCTACAAGAGTGTTCCTGTTTCTAGAACCTTTCAACAGACAGAAAAAGGAAATATATGTATCTATACTAATCCATATATATACACTTATCTGTCATTATTTCTGTATCTTTCCCCATCTGTGTCTATTTAAACATGAGTTTATACTGATGATGCTGATTCTAACCCGGTACCATAGGATTCTTTCTAGCTTCCCACTTCGTTTATCTGTAACTTCCCTCTCCAACTGTGCATAACCTGGCTTCCACAACCGTCATTCATTGATTTATTTGTTCAACTATTGTATATGTGTAAAGCAGTTTTAGAATTGTTAACTCTAGGGCGCCTGGGTGGCTCCGTCAGTTGAGCGTCAGACTCATGATTTCAGCTCAGGTCGTAATCTGAGGGTTGTGGAATGGAGCCCCACGTTGGGCTCCACACTCAATGGAGAGTCTGCTCGAGTTCTCTGTCCCTCCCCCACCGTGTGCTCGTGTGCTGTCTCTCTCCCTCTCTCTCTCAAATAAATAAATCTTTGAAAAAAAAAAACTCCTTCTGTGAGAGAGAACTTAACCAATGAGAAAACAGAGTTTATATATAGTTCCTTTTGTCTCTAGCTTTACTGTTTCAAATCTAAACATAATTTTCCAAAATTATTTGGGGCAGCTCCTTTTTTTCCTGCACCCCCTTCAGTGAAATTATGTCATACATTTTATCATACAGGTAGATGCCTTTGCATTCCATCCTGGGACCCCCAGTCTCTCCAGTTGATTTTTTTTAAATGTGCATACATTAAAGTTCACTTTTTGTGTTATAAAGTTCTTTAGGTTTTGCCAAATACATAGTGTAATGTATCCACCATCTCAGTACCATACAGAATTATTCCAACACCCTAAAAATCCCCGTGTGTCTCCTTTATAGTAAACCACTCTCCACTGTTCTAACCCCTGGGTAACTGTTTTCTGTCCCTTTAGTTTCACCCTTTCCATAATATCATATGAAAGGAATCATATGTAATCTTTCAGATATGATGTTTTTCACTCAGCAAAATGTTTTTAAGATTCATTCACCTTGGGTGAATCAGTAACTTGTTCCTTTTTATCACTGAGTAGTATTACATTGTATGAATGTGTCTGTTGATTCATTTCCCTGTTGAACAGTATCTTTGTTGCTTCCAGTTTTTAGTGATTATGAATAAAGCTGCTATAAAAATTCACATATAGGTTTTTGCATAAACATATGTTTTTATTTTTTATAGATTTTATTTATTTCAGAGAGAGAAACAGAGACAGAGACAAGCAGGGGGAGTGGCAGGCAGAGGGAGAGGGAGAAGCAGGCTTCCCACTGAGCAGGGAGCCCGACATGGGGCTCGATCCCAGGACCCCAAGATCATGACCTGCACTGAAGGCAGACGCTTAACCAACTGAGCCACCCAGGTGCCCCATAAACATATGTTTTTAGTTCATTTGGGTAAATGCCTAGGAGCATTACTGGTAGGTTGTATGGTGAATCTGTGTCTGACTTTGCAAGAAATCATCAAACTGTCTTCTGAAGTGGCTGTTAACATTTTTGTATTTCCATCTGCAATGAATGAGAGTTCTGTTGCTCTGCATCTGTGCCTATTATAATTTTCAGTAGTGCCTCCTTTCACTTTCAGTAGTGTCCGGGTTTGGATGATAAACTGTGCTATTTTGAAGTAAACATTGACATATTCTATCATCTCTTCTTATGTTTTGTGACTGTTGGTGAGGAAATTGAGTCCAGAATTTTTCTAAGAGGTAAGACTTTCCTCATTAGGAATGTAATTTTAGATCATTTAATTTCAATAATGGTGATTAAGGAAATAAATAGGTAAAGGAAATCAGAGTAAAGTAATTCGATTGATTAAATTGGATTGACATCTTGTAATGAGTGCCAGTCTCTGTGAGTTTACTCATTTTGATACCACTCTTCTAGTTGTCTATCCACTTCCTTCAGTTGCACCACAAGTAATTTTGCACATTTTTTAAACATTTAGTCTCAAACTGTAACTTGGACCTTTCTTAATATATCAGGAGTTGGAGAAAATGAAATCATTGCAGCTTCTAAGGTAGTTCTCTATTGGATTCACAGTTAAGCCTCTAGGGATGGTCAGTAGGACCGGAAAGCAATATTTATCTCTGGGACTCCTGCAAAATAATTGGGGGTGCTTGTTAGCCTTCAGATCTTTATGCCTCAGTGTTATCTTAATTTTCATATTTATTCTTTGGATTCTAGGGTTTGGTATTTCAGTTATACTAACTTTGGCATGTTTCATATTAGCCTTGGGCAAGTGCCCTTTTTACCTTATCTTGAAGCCAAACAGAGCAAATAATGCTTTTATTTCTTAAAAAATTTTCTTCCTTCCTATCTCTGTAATCACTCTTCCTTATTTATATAAAATTAGAGGTGTTGGCAAAAATGAGAGTTAAAGATTTACTGAGAAAAATTTTAAGCAGCTCTTTCATATTAATCTACCTCAGGTTTCTAGAGACGGTTCATTTAAGTGAAAATTGCTAATATTTCTAGAAATGCAGGCTGCTGCTTCACTTAGTCATGCAAGTGAGAATTGTGCTTGCAGGTCAGAGGCCACGGGTGCATCTACAAGCCTGTCATCTCAGCTTCAGGAACAGCCAACCAGCCTTTCTGGTCTTTTTCACAGGTGGTGGAGAAAAGTGGGTAAAAATGCAGTTTCCAGATGTTAGGGTCTGAGTAGGCCAAGTCAGACCATTTGGGGGAATGTCGAGTCCACAATGGTCAGAATATAGAAGCAGAGTGCAGTGGTTGGCAGAAAATTCACAAACCTGTCAGACTTATTTGAGGGGGCAGCGGCTTGTGAATTAAATTGCTCCACTAGTGATTTTCCTTTTCTTAGATCAAACTCAGATGTAAGATGCTTGCAGGGAGAACCCTACCTTTGCGCTTTCCTGGTTTCTTTTTACATTTTTCATTGCTTTAGATCTTCGGGAAATACTATGAAGATTTGCTTTATTACTGAAAGTGATTGCTGGTTGATCTTCATGTTCTCTTTCCAACTCAGAGGATCACTTTACCATGAAGGAACAAAACTGATTACACCTTTGAAAGATATTTCTTCCTGGTTGAATGTGATTCAGTTCGCTTTAATGTTAAAATACTATAACTGTGCTGTGCCTTAATCTTGAGATTACCAGGCATTTTGGATGAGTCAGTTAGCTTCCGTTGGCCCTGGTTGGTTCTTTTGTAAAATGAGATTTGGACTGGTGAGCTCTTAGATACCTTCCAGCTTTTGATTTTTTAAAAATCTATATCCCTAATACAATACTCTTTACAATTATAACCTTCCTGCATGTATCCAGTATACCTTTTAATAATAACAATTTAATAAGTCTGAAATTTAAAATCTATTCCTTGGTGTACAAATATCTTTTATAAATTGTTTTGATTCCTGAATATGAGAACCCAGAAAGGTGGATCACTGCGTTCAGTACCAGTTTCTTTTTCCTATGAATACACATAACTATTTATTCAGTAATTAATACAACTTTAACTTTTTAAAATGTGTTGATTTTTGAGGAGAAAAACTTACAGCTTACTTTTCAGGCTAGAAAATGAAGATGATGGGGAAAAGGGAAGTTAACCTTATTTTCATTTAACATGAAGTTCCAAGGTGGATATTCTATCTACTTAACTAATTTAAGGTGTGAGATCTTTAAATCTTACATATGATTTTCTGTACTTTTCAGGGAATGGTATCCCTTGTTCCACTAAGCAATCCTGTTACATATTTTGGGCTGTGTATTTTTGCTGATGTACAGTAGTGCTTTTTAAAGGTAAGATTAGCAGCACCTGGAAACTTACAGATCTGATGAAAGTTCCAGGCCACATAAAATTGCTGCTCTGTACCTACCCCTAAAGGAGCATTATTCCTCTGCATCCATGTGTGTTCAGCCTAGTGTAGTTGTCTGCTTCTTGGAATGGACACAGAGAAAGCCATTGAAAGATGCAAAGAGATAAATAGACTTTTCTCTTTTTATGTCTTCCTCAAAACAGCATTTGCAGAGTTCCTTCTGTTCCTCCTCTTTTTACATACCACCAAGAATCAAACATTTCATATTTGAAGGGCTGTATGAAACTTCCTTCTTGACCCCTCCCCTCTGTAAGGATCCCCAAATGGTAACATTCCTCTTATTTAAGCTTTTATTCAGCTTTTTCTTTGTTTCCTTTCATGATTTAGTGGTAAATTGCCCATCATTTTCTTTCTTTTATTATTTTTTTAAAGATGTTTCAGCTTGCAGGCTTGAGCTATCAATTTTCTTGGTTTCACTGTCCTGTAATAAAAGTTGGTCTAGCTGGCATTCTTTCAACTGAAACTTCCTCGCTGAATACACATTGCCAACAACACCCCAACGTGGAGAATAATGATAGCTGGTCAAAGCAGTGACCCTAAGGCAGTGCAGGATACCCAAATGTTTTCTCATTTACTCAAGAAAGATAAGACTATGATCACTATTTGTTGTGTATTTTCTTCCATTTCATTTGACAAGTACTAACCTGTATACAGTAAGTTGGTATTAACCAGAATCCCCAATCCCTCATCCAACTAGTCTGTATACAGTAAGTTGGTATTAACCAGAATCCCCAGTCCCTCATCCAGCACGGGGTGTTTCTTGTGTTTTGCTTCAACTCTGCTATAGAGCTGTTCTATATGAAGGATGTTTTTAATTAAAACATTCAAGAAGGTAATGATAGTACCCCTTATTAGGGTCATGTGCTGAAGATTTCTTAAATCTCTCCTCCTAAAGAAACTGGCTGATGATTAAATAGGTGAAATTCAGGGGCACCTGGGTAGCTCAGTCACTTAAGCGTCTGCCTTCAGCTCAGGTCATGATCCTGGGGTCCTGGGATCAAGCCCTATGCCTGGCTCCCTGCTCAGAATCTTTAAAAAGAAAATAAAAGAGGTGAAATTCAGAAATTATTGTTCATCTGGAAAGCCTCATTATAGCAGTACTGCTTTGTAATCATTCTGGTTCCCTAGTGTCTTATTTGAAGATTTATTTGAGCAAACATTTATTGAGCACTTACTATGTGTAAGGTACTATAAGAGATAAATAACAGGGTCAGGAATGAAAAGAATTAGAACTGTGATATTGACTTTTGTGGCCTTCAAGGACTTCACATTCTAACTGTTCCTTACATTAACTTTCAGGCCTATATTTATAAAACTGGAGGTGTTTTGGCATATTTTTGTTTGTGGAGATTGAGCATTAGTCAACTGGAAAGCACAGGGGTGGGGGGGATGGGATAATCTATTAAAGTCCACAAGTAATGTGTCTGTGTTTTTGGTAACAGGTTTATTGAGATATAATTTCTATATCATAATACCCCTTTAAAGTGTACAATTCAGGGGCACCTGGTTGGCTTAAGTTAAGTGTCCCACTCTTGATTTTGGCTCAGGTCATGATCTCAGGGATGTGAGATCGAGCCCCGTGTAGGGCTCCAGGCTGGGCTTGGAGCCTGCTTAAGATTCTCTCTCCCTCTCCCTCTGCCCCTCCCCCCCACTTGTGCTCTCTCTCTCTCTCTCTCTCTCTCACCCCCTCTAAAAAATATATAAATAAAAATAAAGTGTATAATTCAGTGGGTTTTAGTATATCCCCAGAGTTGTGCAGTGATCACCACTACCTAATTTTAGAACATTTTCATCACCCCAAAAAAAATTATACTTATTAGTGGTCTACCCCTCTCCCCTGCACCTCATCCCCTAGCCCTAGGTAACCACTAATAAGGTTTTGTCTTTATGAATTTCTATATTCTGGACATTTCATATAAATAGAATTATGGAATATTTGTTATTTTGTGTCCATATTCTTTCACTTTGCATGTTTTCAAGGTTCATCTATGTTGTAGCATGTATCAGTACTGCATTTGTATTTATGGCTGAATAATGTTCTTTTGTGTCGATTTACCACATTTTGTTTATCTGTTGATCAGTTGATGGGTATTTGAATTGTTTCTACTTTTTGGCTGTTACGAATAATACTACTGTGTACATTTGTATGTAAGTTTTTGTATAGATACATCTATACAAAATTTTTTGTATTTATTTCTCTTGGATATATATCTAGGAGTAGAATTGATGAGTCATATGGTAACTTTGTTTAACCTTTTAAAATTGGTTTTCCAGAGTTGGCTGTATTTTACAATTCTACCATCAGTGAATGAAAGTACCAGTTTCTCCATATCCTTATCAACACTTGCCTGTCTTTTTTATTTTAGCCATCCTAGTGTGTGTGAAGTGGTATGTTATGGTGGCTTCAAGTTGCATTTATCTATTGGCTAATAATATTGAGCATCTTTTCACGTGCTTTTTGGCCATTTGTATATCTTCTTTGGAGAAGTATCTTTTTGAATCCTTTGCCCATTTTAAAATTGCATTATTTGTCTTTTTATTGTTGTAAGAGTTCTTTATATAATCAAGACACAGATCTCTTATCAGCTCTATGATTTGCAAATATCCTCTCCCATTTTGTGGGGTTTTTTCCTTCACTTTTCTTGATAGTGCCCTTTGAAGCACAAAAGTTTTAATTTTGATTATGTCCATTTTATCGATTTTTTTCTTTTGTTGCTCATATCTAAGAAACCATTGTCTAATCTAAAGTTATACAGATGTGCTCCTATGTTTTCCTCAAAGAATTTATAGTTTTAGTTCTTATATTTCGGTCTGTAATCCATTTTGAGTTAACTTTTGTATATAGTGTAAGGTAAGGGTCCAGCTTCAGTTTTTTGTATATAGCTACCCAGTTGTCTCTGCACATTGATACTATTCTCTACCCCATTGAATGAACTTGGCACCCTTGTTAAAAATCAGTGGATCATATGGGATGCCTGGGTGGCTCAGTCAGTTAAGCGTCTGCCTTCATCTCAGGTCACGTCCTGGGATCAAGTCCCGCATCAGGCTCCTTGCTCTATGGGGAGCCTGCACCTGCTTCTCCCTCTGTCTACCTCTCCCCCTGCTTGTGCTCTCTCTCTCTCTCTCTTTGACAAATAAAATCTTTTTTAAAAAGTCAACTGACCATAAATATAAGAGTTTATTTCTGGACTCTAGTCTATTCCATTGAGTAAGTTTCTATCTTTATACCATTACTACACTGTCTTTATAATGGTAGCTTTGTGATTAAGTTTTTAAATTTCATAAATGATTTTTTACTTTTTGCTTTTCTTCATTGTCTAAATGTTTCTGGACACCAGTTTTTAAGTCTCACTTTTTAATATTTCTCAAACTGGTATTTGTGCTCCCCCCAACAATTCATTGGTTTAAGATCTTCACTATTTGTTGTTGCCCAGCTCTACTCCTTTCCCACCACCTCCCCGCCCCCCACCAGAAAAAAAAAGGCATTAGCTTCTTAACTGATTCTTTACATTAATTCATTTAGTCATGTTTGTTTACCTACTGCACCCACGTTATATAGTATTGGGGATATAACAATGAATAAGTCAGGGGCACCTGGGTGATTCAGTTGGTTAAGTGTCTGCCTTCAGCTCAGGTCATGATCGTAGGGTCCTGTAATCAAGCCCAGCATCTGGCTCCCTGCTCAGTGGGGAGTCTTCTTGTCCCACTCTCTCTGCCCCTCTTCCCCACTTGTGATCTCTCTCTCTGTCTCAAATAAATAAATAATATCTTTTAAAAAAACAATGAATAAATCACATATGACCTGCAGTGTTGTGGGACCTTATATTCCAGTTATGGAAACACAATAAATAAGGAAAAAAAATTAGATGGTGCAATGAAAAGGAATTAAACAAAATAATCTTTATTAAACATAAGTATAATCTGCCTACATTTCTGATTAAAATTCTTCATTAACTCTCCATTACTTTCAGGATGAAATTCAAGTTCCTAATCTAATTATGTTTGAACTTTTTTCAACATTACTTTTTAGTAAGTTCTCTGCTGTCTTCCTTTGTGAATACTACATATAAACTGTGTAGCTACTATTAAACCTCAAAAATTCATCTGTAACTGTAAAAAATTTGCAGTAGACTCTTTTTATCTTAACATATTGGCTGTATATTGCCAATGTTGGCTTGTATATTGGAATATACTTTAAATGCTATAATTTTAATGAAATATTTATAAGTAGAATGAGGTATATTAAAAGACTATATTGACATCCTAATATGGAAGTCATGAAGTACAGCTGCAAAAGTTATTTCATAGTAAAAGCATTCTAGTTGCCTTGCATGAAACTAGATCACAGCATATCTAACTAGAATAGTCTAATTGTGGTCTTTAATGTGTCAAATGTTCTAAAATATTAAATTATGCCTTTAACCAGACTGCTGGGCTTGTTTAAACAACACCTAATGAATTTTAATACTTCAATTTTTTGGATACAGTGAGTAAACATAAGCAGCATCATAAGAAAATGGAACATAACCATGAATGAGGTAAACAAAAAAATCTTATTTCCAAAATGGCCAAGAGGGTGAGTCAGTTTTTGTTTTTGTTTTTTTTTTTGCCTGTTGTTACTGAGTATTTGATAGTATTTTACATATGCTTAAAAGCTCTTTGCTTTAAAACTGTCTTCTGTCTCGATTGGCGATGAACACAAAAACATGGAAGATAAGGGCTTCAGAGTTAAGAAAAGCACCTTATCTCTTGGTTCATTAATCTAACACATATTTTTTAAATGTCTACTCTGCTTTATACTGTTTTATTCACTGGATATGCTAAGTTAGGCCAAGGGCAGACAAGGCTTCTACTGTCAGGTAGCTTACAAGTTAGGAGTTGAGAAGGTAGACTGAAAGAGAAATGGAGGGGTGGCATATAATACAGTCTAATGGGTACTGCTTTTCCCACACAGAAACTGAGAGCTGCAAGACACAGACCATATTTAAGAAGGAGTTTCTAAGGAAACCTAAAGATAACAAGGGAGACCAAAAAAAAAAAAAAAAAAAAAGGACACTGGAGGAAATTAAAGACTGACACCTACAGCTGCAGCAAAAATTAAGCACAGCCTAACTCCTAGCCAGTTAGATATCAGACCTGACACTAAAGGTCTCTTTATATAAAGCGCAACAATCATAGAATAGGAAAGATCTTTCTTAAGTATAAAAGAAATTTAACAATTAAAAAAACAAAACAGATACAAAGAAAATATAGTAGATATAAACATAGTACACTTAATAATCATAAAAAATATGGTGCAGTTAAGACCAAGCATATGAATTATATTAATAAGTGTGAATAGCCTCAGCTTACCTCGTAACAAAAAAGTATTTTCACTTTGGCCAAAAACCTGACTATATGCTATATACAAAGGACACACCTAGAACAACATGAATCAGAAAAGCTAAAAATAAAGGGATGAGTAAAGGAATACCAGACAAATGGGAAAATGATTAAAAAGCAGGGGCTATAATCCCAATATCAAAGTATAAGTTGGCAAAAAAAAAAAAGCATTAAAAATAACACATTTCAATACAAAAAGTCCCAATTCAAAATGAAGACACAACAGTTACAAGGATCTATACAACAAGTAACACAGTAACCACATTTATAAAGCAAAAAATACAGGGCATACTAGGAGACATAAGCATGCTCTTTATAATGGGAGAGTTGAGCAAACCATTTCTAATATAAGTCAGAAGTAAATATAGGGAAGACCTAAACAACATAACCAGATAAACAACGTGCGTAGGTAAGTATGTGTATATATATCAAACTCTAAGCTCCAGTAATGGAAAATAAATCTTTTTCTCAAGCACACATGAAATATTCACAAAACTTGATCATATTTAGGTCACAAGAGTAAACATCAGATAAGTGTTAAAATAGGGAAATATTACAAGCTATATGCTGTAATCTAAATGCAACGAACCCAGAAATTATTTTGTAAATTTAAAAACCCAAAGTATAAAACACCAATGAAAGAAATTGAAGATGACACAAACAAATGGGAAGATATTCCATGTTCATGGATTGGAAGAACACATATTAAAATGTCCAAACTACCCAAAGCAGTCTACAGATTTAATGCAATTCCTGTCAAAATACCAATAGCATATTTCACAGAACTAGAACAAATAATCCTAAAATTTGTATGGAACCACAAAAGACCCCAAATAGCCAAAGCAATCTTGGAAAAGAAAAACAAAGCTGGAGGTGTACAATTCCAGATTTCAAGGTATACTACAAAGCTGTGGTCATAAAAACAGTATGGTACCAGCACAAAAATAGACACGTAGATCAATGGAACAGAATAGAAAGCCCAGAAATAAACCCACAATTATATGACCAATTAATCTTGACAAAAGAGGCAAGAATGTGCAATGAGAAAAAGAGTCATCAGCAATGTTGGGAAAACTGGACCACTTTCTTACAACATACACAAAAATAAACTTAAGGACCTAAATGCGAGACCTGAAACCGTAAAACTCCTAGAAGAAAACAGGCAGTAATTTCTTTGACTTCAGCCCTAGCAACATTTTTCTGTCTATGTCTCCTCAGGCAAGAGAAACAAAAGCCAAAATAAACTGTTGAGACTACACCAAAATAACAAAATCTTTTGCACAGTGAAGGAAACCAGCAACAAGATGAAAAGGCAACCTACTGAATGGGAAAAGATATTTGGAAATGATATAACCAATAAGGGATTAATATCCAAAATATATAAAGAACTAATACAACTTAACACCAAAAAAAAAAAAATCTGACTTAAAAAATGGGCAGAGGACCTGAATAGTTATTTTCCTAAGGAGACATACAGTGGCCAAGAGACACGTGAAAAGATGCTCAACATCACTAATCATCAGGAATGCAAATCAAAACCACAATGAGATATCACCTTAAACCTGTGAGGATGGCTAAAATAAAAAAGACAAGAAATAATGAGCATTGGTGAGGATGTGGAGAAAAAGATACCCTCACACCCTGTTAGCTGAAATGTAAATTGGTGTAGTCACTGTGGAAAACAGTATGAAAGTTCCTCAAAAAATTAAAAATAGAAATACCCTATGACCTAGTAATTCCCCTACTATGTACCCAGAGAAAGTGAAAACACTAATTTGAAAGGATATATGCACCCCTATGTTCATTGTAGCATTATTTCCAATAGCCAAGATATGGAAGCAACCCGTGTCCATTGATAGATGAATAAAGAAGGTGTGGTATATATGTACACACACCGTGGAATATTATTCAGCCATAAAAAAGAATGGGATCTTGCCATTTGCGACAACATGGATGGACCTTCAGGTATTATGCAGAGTGAAAGAAGTCAGTCAGAGAAAGACAAATACCTTATGATTTCACTCATGTGGAATCTAAAAAACAAAACAAATGAATAAACAAAAAATAGAGGTAGACCCGTAAATACAGAAAATAAACTAATAGTTGCCTGGGGGTGGGGCAGATATGGACAAAATGGGTGAAGGGTAGTAGGGGTACAGGCTTTCAGTTATGGAATGAATAAGTCATGGGGATAGAAGTGCAGCATAGGGAATGTAGTCAGTAGTATTGTAATAGTGTTGGATGGTAACATGGTAGCTACACTTGTGCATAGAGAAGTGGAATCACTATGTTGTACACACGAAACTAATATAACATTGTGTGTCAACTGTACTTCAGTTAAATAAGACTAAAGAATTGTTCCACAATAAAGGAGACTAAAGAGATGTGACAACTGAACATGGTGTGTGATTTGGAATTTTCTTTTGCTGTTGACACATTATTGGGACAATTGGCGAAGCCAAATGAGGTCTGTTGATTAGATAATAGTGTATCTGTTAATTTCCTGATATTTATTTTTATACTGTAGTTATGTAAGAGAATGTCCTTGTTTTTAGGAAATACACAGTGAAGTATTTAGGGGTAAAAGGGTATCATGTCAGCAACTTGCTCTCAATCGGTTTAGGAAAAAATGAGTATTTTATAGAGAGAAAATAATAGAGCAAATTGGTAAGCTGTTAACATTTGAGGAATCGGGATGAGGAGTATATAGAGATTCTTTGTACTAGTTCTACAACTTTTCTGGAAGCCTAGAATTATGTCAAAATAAAAAACTGAAAAAAAATTATTCAACGAAAGAGGAGTTTTACTCTAAGGCATTTGAAAAATTTTTAATATCTGTCTTCCCTGGGGGACTTTATAAATTTCTTTTTTCTTTCTTAGTCTTATTGGGGAAGGAAAGGACAGGCTTTAAAAATAAAAAGTGACACCCTGGATCATCATCTGACAAGGACACAGGGTCATTCAACTGGTCTATTCTATTTCTGACCTGAACAATTTTTTTTCTTCTTGGGCATTTGGTGCTCCTTTTGTTCTCCGGAAAAATGAGGTTTAAATGCCTTTCTTCGTGCACGTGTTGGAATGATACAGCTTCAGTAAAGATGTCTTTCTAACAAAAAATGGAATGTCTTCAAAGACCTGAGACATACGGTTGCCATAGCTGTAGTTTAGATACCTGTATTTAGAGGCTTAAGTTCATTCTCCTGGATTGCTATGCTAGTATGGCCTAAATTCATTCTCCTGGGTTGTTAGGATTAGCTCATACTAGCCACCACACTTGGACTCCTGATGCTATTAATGTCAACTGGATAGCGTTGGGCATGCAGTTTCCTAGAAAAAAAATGGAAGAATCTACAGTGGAATTAGGGTCCTTCCATTTTCCACAATTCCCCTTTGGCAAGGATATCTAACTGCACACCTGTCATCTATGTCAGGATAGTAACCATGTGTCTGAAATTGAATTCTTTGTATGAAACCCATTTCTCTTACATTCCCATTGATCTCTATCCATTTGGTTGTTCAGACACAAATCTGGAAGATAGCCTAGATTTTTTTTTCTTCCTGATTCTCCAATTCCTATTCATTGTAACTTTTTACATTTCTAATCTCTACATGCTTCTCAGTCATTGCTATTATTTCCATAGTTCAGATCTTCATCTTTGGTCTTTGTTTGTTTGCCCAGAAGATACGCATATGATCTTTCTATTGGCAGACCTCCCCACCACTTCCCCAACCCAATCCATTATCTGTATAATTTGCTGAATGATAGCTTAATACTCTTTGGTAGCTCCCCATTTCCTATAGGAAAGATTCAAGCTCCTTAGCTTATATTACAAAGTGCTTATAATCTAGCAACTGTCTTCTTCTCCATCTTATTTCTTGCCACTCATCACCTCGTATCACCTTTACCCTGTAACAACAGCAGATTTCTAAGAATTCCAGGATATACCGAGTTGTTGTTCAACTCTGAGTCTTTGCAGATACTATTTCCTCTACATAGAATGTTTTCCTTGTCCCTGCTTGGCTGAGGAACTTGCTGTTCTAGTAACATGGTAGAATAAGATAATATGTAACCCCTATTGCTACAAGTACCCAACAGACCAAATAGTATATAACAATCAACAACACAGTTTAAATATGTAGCTCAGCTCACAAGAAAAAGGGGGACATCTCAAGATTCCAGAAAGGAAAATATATCTCAAAGTCATAGCAGTAAGCATATTATAAGCTAGTGTTGTGATGACCTTTGAGGGAAATAGACCAGAAATAGACCCTCTTGAATAGGGGCTTGAATATTAATGTCCATTTGGGGACAGGAAATGAACCCTTTGGGGATGTGTGCTTTGGGGATATGGAGAGTTGCATATTCCTGCATAAAACCAAAACCTTTGAAAGACTACAGTCACAGAGAAAGGTGATCGAGAGAAACTTTCTGCTCATCTAGGAAGACTATAAGAAATGGTGTATTCTTGAAGAAAACAAAGCCACAGTTTCAGAATTTAAAATAAGACGATTTCAATTGTAAGGACTATATTGCAGGAGGGAGGGAAGGCGGAGATTCCTGACCAGAGTCTGGGGACCGCCATACTCTGGTTCCTTCATACATCAAAACAATAGACTTTTTGTCATACACAAATATAATTGAAGACACTCTCCCCACACCCTAAGAATTGTCTTGTGATCAGCAGGGGGGGTAGTGAACCTATGATACTCAGGTGGAGGACATGAGACTTTGCCACATATATGAGGAAAGGGGTAGCCGAAGTTTGTATTCATAAGGTAGCAGTTTCCAAAAGGTAATTTAGCAACGGTGCTGATACCCTGCATTTGAAGGAGGTTATATTGTTTGTCCAGTAAAACTTTTCCATTATTTATTGGCATGCCAGTATTGTTTTATTACAGAGGGATATTTTCCCAACAATATCTGCTTGAGACTCAGGGTGAAAAAATTCTCCTATGAAAAGGTAAGATTTTTTTTTTTAAGATTTTATTTATTTGAGAGAGATAAAGCATGAGGAGGGGGAAGGGCAGCAGGAGAGGGAGAAACAGACTCCCCACTGAGCAGGGAACAGACACGGGGTTTGATCCCAGGACCCTGGGATCATGACCTGAGCCACCTAAGCACCCCTGAAAAGGTAAGATTTTGTTCCGCTTACCTATCGTGGCATAATAAACCACTCTAAAACTTTGTGATTTAAAATAGCAGTCATTTATTTTGCTCACAAAACTACCAATTTGGCAGGACTCAACAGAGGCAGCACATCTCTGCCCCAGATGGTGTTGGGTTGCTTGAGTAAGGCAGGAAGATTCACTTTTAAGATGGCTCACTCACATGGCTGGCATGTTGCTGCTGGCTGTCAGTGAAGAGCTTGACCAGGCCTCAGTTCCTTTCCACGTGAGCCTCTCCATGGGCTGATTAGGCTTCCCCACAGCATTTGGCTACATTTTAAGAATGAGCATCTTATAGGAGTAAGGAGGACATGTTTGGTATTTTTACGAGCTAGACTTTGGAGTCACAGAGTCACTTCTACCATATTCTGTTTGTTGAGACAATCACAAGGGCCCATCTAGTTCCAAGAGGGAGAGCACATAGATGCTACCACTTCATGGGCAGAATGTCAGGGTCTTACATGAAGAATATTTGAAATGGGAGGTATATTTGCAGCCAAATTTGAAAAATACAGTCTGCTACCATCCCCAAACTTGGGTCTTACTGTGAGTTTCAAGTCTGATTTTATCCTCCCTGTGTGGTGTGGGATATTCAAGCCCAGAATCAGGAGTGGGGGTTCCATGATAACCATATCACAATTTGGCCTGCTGGGACTGCAGTGTTAACAAATGCAAAACTAGTTTTGTAGTATCGCTTTCAGAATCTAGGCCATTTAAGATTACCTCAAAGAGGGGCACTTGAGTGAATCAGCCTTCGGCTCAGGTCATGATCCTAGGGTGCTGGGATTGAGCCCTGTGTCAGACCCCCTGTTCAGCTGGGAGCTGCTTCTCTTTCCTCCCTCTGTCCCTCCCCCCACTCGTGCTCGCTCTCTTGCTCTCTCTCAAATAAATAAAATCTAAAAAAAAAGAGGGGCACCTGGGTGGCTCAGTTGGTTAAGCATCTGACTCTTGGTTTCAGTCCAGGTCATGATCTTAGGGTAGTGAGCTCATGCCCCATGTTGAGTCAGCTTGAGATTCTTTTCTCCTCCCACTCCCTCAGCCCCTCCCCCTGCTTGCGTGCTCTCTCTCTCAAATAAGTAATTAAATCTTTAAGAAAAAAGATTACCTCAAAGAAAATAAAACTTAGTGGAGAATTCATAACAGAAATGATAAATTTGTGGACATTACCTACCATAAGTAAAAGGAAGCAGGAGGGTTAGCATCTCAAGAATTTGAGACAGAGAAAAATATGAAAGGGGCTATATGTGTTGAAGATGATTGCAGAGAGAAAATAAGGAAATTAAAAAATACGGCGGGGGCAACTGGGTGGCATAGTCGGTTAAGCATCTAATTCTTGATTTCAGCTCAGGTCGTGATCTCATGGTCGTGGGATTAAGCCTCATGTCTGGCTCCAAGCTCAGCGTGGAGCTTGCTTGAGATTCTCTCTCTCTCCCTCTGTCTCTCCTCCTGCTCATGTTCTCTCTCTCTCTCTCTCTCTTTCTCTCTCTCTTAAAAAAAAAAAAAAACTATGAAGAAAGCTCAAGTCCAAGCATCATCTGTAGCAGGTATTTCCTGTACTCTGTGATAAGCTGTGCAAATTACTACTGTAGCATTTAACATACTTTGTTAACGTTTTACACACTAGCTGGCTCCCTGCCACCAATCTAAGTCTTGAGCATATGTTTTTTGGTAGCAGCTGGACTTTATTCTTTTAGTTCCAAAGCTTAGCACAGTGCCTGGCACAGAGTAGGTTCTCAGTAATTTTTCAACTAAAGACTGCATAATTCTATGTCACATTATAAAAATCAAAATTAGATCAGTTCAGTTGATCAATTTGGGTAAGGAGAACAAGTTTTTATACCTAACATTCAGCATTAACATTGACAACAGTACTTAAGAGTATTAGATGTCTTAGTTGTTTTAATTGGTGATAATTTATAAGGTGTTCACAGGATCCTCCTTTTTCATTGGTTTTAGAGAGGGAGGGGGGCAGAGGGAGAGAGAGAGAATCTTAAGCAGGTTCCACACCCAGCATGGAGCCAACACGGGACTGATCTCAGGACCCTGAGATCATGACCTGAGCCAAAATTCAAGAGTTGGCAGCTTAACCGACCGAGCCACTTAGGCGCCCCAGGATCCTCCTTTTTGAAGAGAAACTCTTCCTCATTTGCTTAAGGGAAAAGAGGTTTCTCTCTCGTCCTAAGTAGTAATCCAGATATGGAAATGGGGCAGAGAGCCATGTTTAAAACTTCTACTTTAGGGGCACCTGAGTGGCTCTGTCATTTAAGCTGCCAACTCTTGATTTCAGCTCAGGTCATGAAATTGAGCCCCGTGTTGGCTCCGTGCTGTGTGGAGCCTACTTAAGATTCTCTCTCCCTCTTTCTCTACCCCTCCCCACCAAAACAAAAACCTACTTTATCCATCAACCAGGGTGAGAAAAAGCAGTAGACTTGATCCTTAGAACCAGAATTTCTGTGCTTTAACAAACTATGGTCTCTGGCAGGGAGAAAGTGGGGGATATTCTTTTTAGTTCCTTGTAGAGAGACATTAGATTAGAAGAAGGATTGCTTCTTTCTCCTTTTGTTGGTGGCACTTTTGAAGAAAAAATAGGTAAGCCCAGCTTGAGAATTCCAGGTTGATCATGTGAAAATACAAGGAACACTGGAGAACAAAACAAGACTATAAGCTATCTCTAGATTCAGAATAAGCCCTAAAATATAAATTTAACACGTTGCTTTTTGTTTGTTAATCATAATATTATATAAATATGATAATAATCATAATAGTGTAAAATTATTACAACAAAAAGGTAAAATTATTTCTTTGAGTTAAACTCATTTTCTTGATTTCTAGTTCTTTAAACGTTTTAAGGCCTATTATTTTCACTCGGTCTCATAGACTAAGGGATTACTCAATATACTTGTAAAATGGATTATTGGATTTATTAAGAAAAAAATAGTCAAGTGCATAGGTTTAGCTTTGGAGCTCTTATATATTGGGAGACATGAAAAATTGAGGCATAGAATTTGAAAGTGGTCATTTAAATTCTGCTTTAAGTTTATTACTTATTTGACTGGAACCTAATAATTCAAATTTTTTCACTTGCTAATATAGAAGAATAATGGTTTGGCATGACTTATATGATATTGAAGAAATGCACTTTTATCCAAGAAGAGATTTGTTTGCCCCTTTCACCCCTCGCCTTGTGACAAAATCCAGTTGTTATGAATTTTCCCTAAAAGCAGGCTACCTAGGGGCGCTCGGGTGGCTCAATCGTTAAGCGTCTGTCTTTGACTCAGGTCATGATCCCAGGGTCCTGAGATCGAGCCCCGCATCAGCCTCCCTGCGCAGCGGGAAGCCTGGTTCTCCCTCTCCCACTTCACCTGCTTGTGTTCCCTCTCTTGCTATGTCTCTCTCTGTCAAATAAATAAAATTAAAAAAAAAAAAGCAGTCTACCTAAGACATTCTTTAGACTAGCTATCCTACCAAGCTTTGTGATTCATTTATTTTTATTGAATATTAAACCATGAGTTTACAAGGAGAGAGAAACCAAGAGCCAGATTGTAAAAAGGAAAGTACCTGCTGTAACTTTTGCTTGGGTGCCTTGCCTCCAGCTTGTTTGTTGATCACCTTCCTGACTGCCCAGTAGAATGTAGGGTGTCTGTAACATCAGGAAATGGTAAATGGCTATTACTTTCTTACTAATTGGATCTTTTAAAAGAATAGAATCTCTAATGTTTTAAATGGTTGTGGTAAGATGCAAAAGAAAAACTTAGAGCATAGGTCCTTGGTTTGAATTTTGCCTTAGTCCCACTGTAAGCAAGTTACTTAATTCTTCTGAGTATCAGATTGCTTATCTGTAAGTCAAGGGGGAAAAAATGCATGTCGGGGTTGTTATGAAGATTGTGTGAGATAATGTGTATTTCTAGCATGTGCCTGCATCAGAATAGGAACTCAACAGATATTAGGTCCCTTTCCTTCTTGTTAGAGCCTTTAGCAAATCTTTTAATTTGAAAATAGTTCTTTTACGGAATTGGCATCTAAAGTATCCTGGACCCTAAGATGCTTTAAGACCCAGCTGAATTTTTTGGTTCTGGAGTTTCTGTCCTCCTTCATTCTTACTAATTCTTAGTAATGTATAGTTACCAGTTTTACAACCCATGGGAGTATTTTCACTTTAAAATGACCTAAATCAACATGCCAGGCAGCATTTTACATTTACTTTGAAAAAAGAGCTAGAATAATTATTTAGTAGATTACAAGGGTAACTGTCAGTTGAAATAAATGAAAATATGGGAATATGTAAACTGCACATTTTCTTTGCCACTTCAGACTGTCTTTGAGTCTTTCTATATTCAGTTTAATCTCAGCCTTTTTCTTCCCCTTAATAGGGGAGTTAGAAAGAAAATCTAAAATATCCTAAAGCCTTTTCCATTATACTTGAATTTTGGGTACCCTAATCCTATGGTAAAAAGAAGTTGGTCCATTTATTCCAAGTTGAATAACTGTGGTAACTTATAAATAGACCTTCCTTAATTATGTTTTATAGGGGAATCTCCTATTTGCTGTGCTTTTCTTTGGCTTCTGATAGTTGACATTTTCTTAAAGCATTCACTACATCTATATTTAAAGAGGTAAAAAGGAGGATTGCTCTGTTTATGAACTGGAAACTGGAGGCTCAGAGGTACTCAGATTTTCTTAGCATCATAAAGAACTATCTTGCTTTCTGCCACTTGAGAGGAGGCAATAAAATACATTATTCCGGAGTTGTTATCTGTAGGTCTAGAATTGATGTTTGCTAAATCGGGAAAGAACAAAATTGATACTTGAATACCCTGCATTGTAACCAGAAAGGGAGAAATTAAAATTTCATTATTCTTTAATATGTACTCCCTTATCATTGAATACATTCCAGTTTTGCTTAGATGGCAGACTTAAAATTTTCAACATTGTAAACCACACCATGCTATCTTTGGAGATTCTTTAATTTTGCAGATGTTATTGAACGCAAAACTCCCAATGGAAATTGCAGATCAAGAAGCTTTGTTTTACTCATTAATTTCTTTGTGGAAATCAGTCTGGTAGTGATGGTTGTGTTTGCATGGTCATGTTTTCTTCAGATTGGGACCGCTTTTGAAGGTGATTTTGTGTAAATGATCCAATGAAGAGTTGCTGATGCTTTCATTGAAACACATCCCACTGTGATGAATATTCTCTGAATTACCCAAGACCTTGCTAGTCGTCTGTACTGAAAATATCTGGACCTCAGATGATGATTCTGTAAAGTTTTAGCAAACCTGCCACAACGCTTGAGCACAGTCCAGAGCCAACTAACTGTGGGATGTTAGATTAGGTGATGTTCTCCAAGGTCTCTTGTTCCTTCCTCTGTCACTTCTTTAGCAGTTCCACAACTCAGTCAGAAGTTCAAAGCTGTGGTTTATTTTTCAGAGTTGAGAAAACAATTTCTCACTGTTGAATGTCTTTTGGGAATGGGTCTGGATTTTAAAAGTACGTATTAAGAACACTGAGTTCTTTAAAATCACTTAATTTTGTAGAAACATGTGTTGTCTCCTTTCTAATAGTTCCTTTTGCTTAGTTAGAAATACTTCCAGAGAAAGATAGGTGCCATATGATTTTACTCATATGTGTCATTTAAGAAACAAAACAGATGAACACAGGGGAAGGAGGAATAAAATGAGATAAAAACAGTGCAATGAAAAATTAAAGATATCCAGATTAGAAAGGAAGAAGTAAAACTGTTTTATATATATATGGCTATTTAGTTATCCCAGCACCATGAGTTGAAAAGAATCTTTCCCCCATTGAATTATCTTGGCACTTTTGTCAGAAGTAATTAACCATAAATAACAGGATTTAGTTTTTACTCTCAGCTCTGTTCCATTGATCCATATGCCTGTCCTTAGAGTAATACACATTGCCTCAGTCATTGTTGTTCTATAGTTAAGTGCAGGTAGTAAAGTCTCCAACTTTCTTCTTTGTTTTCAGAGACATTTTGGCTATTCTAAGCACTTCACATTTCCATATAAATTTTAGAATCATCTTACCAAAAAGTTTGCTGGAAATCTGATGGGGATTGTGTTGAATCTATATATCAATTTGGGGAGAATTAACATCTTAACAATTGAGGTTCCCGATTTGTAAAAACAGAATGAGTCTCAATTTATCTAGGTCTTTAATTTTTCTCAGTAAAATTTTATAGTTTCCAGTGTCAAATACTACACTTCTTTTGTTTATTCCTTAGTATTCTTTTTAATGTTACTGTGAATACAATTGTTTTTTAATTTTTATTTCTATATTTTTTGGTAGTATATAAAAATACAACTGATTTTTGTATATTGATAATATACCCTGAGATCTTGTATTTTAATAATAGATTTCCTTAGGATTTTCTACATAGATAATCATCCTTGTATAAAAACATTTTTCTTTTTTCCTTTCAGTCTGAATTTAATTTTTTACTTTAATTTTTAATTGCCCTGACTAGAAACTTCTGTGCAGTGTTGAAAAGAAGTAGCAAAAACTGCCATTCTTACCTTATTCTTCTTAGGTGGGAAGCATTCAGTCTTTAATCATTTTATGATGTTAGCTGTAGGTTTTTCATAGATGCCTTTTATTAGGTGGAGGTGTTCTCTTATGTTCTTCATGTATTGAAAGTTTTTATCATGAATGGGTTTTGGATTTTGTTAAATGCTTTTTCTGTGTCTATTTAAATGGTTATGGGTTTTTTGTCCTTTATTAATATGTTATATTACATTACTTGATTTTTGGATGTTAAATTTGCATCCCTGGGATAAATCCTACTTGATCATCATGTGTGAGCTTTTTTATATATTTCTGCATTCTGCTTGCTAATATTTTGTTGAGGATTCTTATGTCTGTATTCATTAGTGATATTAATCTGTAGTTTTCTTGTGTTGTCTTTGTCTGGCTTTGGTGTGCTAGCCTCATAGAATGAATTGTGAAGTTTCTCTCCTCTGTGTTTTGAGGAAGTTTGTGAAGGATTGATATTTCTTTTTTAATATTTGATATATTTTTCCAGCAAAGCCAGCAGGGCCTAGGGCTTTCCTTGTCAGAAGGTTTTAAATTAATAATTCAATTTATTTACTTGGAGGTCTATTTGTATTTTCTATGTTCTTGATTCAGTTTTGGCAATTTTTTTTCTAGGAATTTGTCCATTTTTTTTCTAAGTTGTCTGATTTTTTCGTATAAAGTTGTTCATAATATTCCCCAATAGTCCTAATGCTTGAAGGGTCAGTAGTGAGGTCTCTTCTTTCATTCCTGTTTTAGGCAATTTGTGTCTTCTCTTTATTAGTTTCGCTAATGGTTTGGCAATTTTATTGATCTTTTAAAATAGCCACTTTTTGGTTTCATTGATTTTTTTTTCCTCTGTTTTTTTTGTTTTATTTCATTGATATTCACTCTGAACTTTATTATTTTCTCTTTTTTTCCTCTTTAGCTTGCCTTTCGTTGTCTAGTTTCTTAAGGTAGAAGCTTATTAGATTATGAATTTGAGACTTTTCTGATTACAAGCTATAAATATCCCTCTAAGATATCTTTAGTTATATTCTGTAAATTTTGATACATTGTTTTCATTATCATTCATTTCAAAATATTTAAAAAATTTTTTCTTTATGATTTCATCTTTGACCCTGTGCTGTTTAGAAATACATTGTTTAATTTCTGAATATATTGGTTTTCCCAGATATCTTTCGAGATCTTTGACTTAACTTTGTTGTGGTCATAGAACACATTTTTAATGATTTCAACCTTCTTAAATTTACTGAGACTTATTTTGTTGTCCAACATATGGAGAAATGTCTATGTGTGCTTTGAGAAGAATGTGAATTCTGCACTCACTGCATTGAGTACTCTATAAATCTCAATTATATCATGTTTGTTGGTAGTGTTGTTAAAATCTTTTACATCCTTGTGGATTTTCTGTGTAGTTCTATCAATTATTGAAAGTGGAATATTGAAATCTCCAACTATTATTAGTGAATTGCATATTTCCCCTTTCAGTTCACAGTTTTTCCTTCCTTTTATGTCTCTATTGTTATGTCTCTGTACACTTATAATTATTACATCTTCGTGATGTACTGTTGCTTTTGTGATTACGAAATGTCCTTCATTGTCTCCAGTAACATTTCTTGTCTTAAAGTCTGTTTTGTCTGATACTAATATCAGAGAGCAGTTCCAGCTCTCTTATAGTCACTATTTGTATGGCCTATCATTTTCTGTTCTATTACTTGTAACCTGTTTATGTCTTCCTATTTAAAGTGTGTCTTTTAAATGCAGCATACAGTTGGCTCTTGCTTTTTAATCTAGTCTGACTATCCCTACATTTTGAGTAGGTTATTTAGTCCACTCATATCTGATCTAATTATTGATATGGTTGGTTTTAAGTCGCTCATTTTTCTGTTTGTTTTGTATTTGTCTCATCATTTTTGCCCCTCTGTTCCTCCTTGACTCCTTTCTTTTATGTTAAATAAGCATATTTTAGTACCCTTTTGATTGCTCTTTTGTGTTTTTAACTATATGATTTTTAGTTCTTTTCTTTTTTTAAAGATTTTATTTATCTGACTGAGAGAGGGAACACAAGCAGGGGGAGTGGGAGAGGGAGAAGCAGGCTTCCTGCTGAGCAGGGAGCCTGATGTAGGGCTCGATCCCGGGACCCTGGGATCATGACCTGAGCTGAAGGCAGACACTTAACAACTGAGCTGCAGAGGTACCCCTGATTTTGAGTTATTTTCTTGGTGGTTGTTCTAGGAATTATAATATGCATATTAATTTATCATAGTCTGTTTTGGAAAAATTGCTAACTTTAATTCCAGTGAAATATAGACACTTGCTCCGCTATATCTCCTTTTTCCCCTTTGCTTGTGTGGTCATGTATGTTTTATATCTGTATGTTGTAAATCCATCAATACGGTCTTGTAATTTGTAATTTTTGCTGTATATACTCTTACATCTTTTACAAAATTTAAGAGAAGAAACGAGAAAAAATACTTTATGGAATTTTTTTCATTTATCTATTCACCATTTCTAGTGCTCTTTGTTTCTTTTTTTTTTTTTTTAAAGATTTTATTTATTTATTTGAGAGACAGAGAGAATGAGAGAGAAAGCACATGAGATGGGGGGAGGGTCAGAGGGAGAAGCAGACTCCCTGCTGAGCAGGGAGCCCGATGTGGGACTCGATCCAGGGACTCCAGGATCATGACCTGAGCCGAAGGCAGTCGCTTAACCAACTGAGCCACCCAGGCGCCCGTGCTCTTTGTTTCTTAATGTAGATTTGGATTACTATCTGATACCACTTCCATTCAGCATGAAGGACTTCCTTTGGTGTTTTTTTAAGGCAAGTCTGATAACAAATTTTCTCTTTTGTTTATCACAGAATGTCTTTATTTCACTTTATTTTTAAAAGATGATTTTACAGGATACAGAATTCTTAGTTGCAAGCTTTTTTACTTCCAGCACTGTACATACATCATTCCACTGCCTTCTGGCCTCTTGTTTCTGGTGAGAAATCAGCCATTAATTTTATTGTAGTTCTTTTGTACATGAGTCATTTTTCTCTTTCTGTTTCCAGTATTATTATTTGCCTTTCAATAGTTTATCTATGTTGTGTCTAGGTATTTTGCATTTGTCCTGCCTTGGGTTTCATTCAGGAGCTTGGCTCTATAAGCTAATGTTTTTCATCAAATTTAGGAAGTTTTTGGTCAATATATCTTCAAGTATTTTTTTTTCTGCCCTATTGCTTTTCCTCACTTTCGGGACTCTTATACATATATTAGTACACATATATTGTCTCACAGGTCTCTGAAGCTCTGTTTATTTTTCTTTAGTCTTTTACTATGTTCATCAGATTGTATAATTTTTACTGATCTATTTTCAAATTCATGGATTCCTTTTTTGCTATCTCAGATCTGCTGTTGAGGCTCTCTAGTGAGATTTTCATTTCAGTTATTGTACTTTTCATCTCCAGAAAAGTTCAACATTTACTAAGAATCTGTAGTCAGAGTTATTTAATTCTTTAAACATGGCTTCGTCTAGTTCTCTGAGCATGTTTATTATAAGAGCTGGTTTGAAATCTTTGCTAAATACAAGCTCTAGAGACACTTGGAGACGTCTTCTATTGACTGCTTTTTTATGGATCACATTTTCTTGTTTCTTGCATGACTCATAACATTCTGTTGAGTACTGGACATTTTAGATAATATATTGTAGCAACTCTAGTTTGTAGTTTTCCCTCCTCCATTGGAGATACTGGTTGGTTGGTTGATAACTTCCCTGGACTAAACCTTTGAAGTATGTATTCCCCACAGTGTGTAGCTGCTGCTCTCTCTACTCACAATTTTTTCCTTGTTTTTATTTGTCAGCCTGGCTTCTGAGGGATTGCCCTGTGTCCGCATAGCATAGTGATCAGTCAAAGATGAACCAGAAGTCATAATAAAACTCCTTGAGCCAGTAAGGCTTCTAATCTGTCTTGACGGATCTGTGTGTGAGCTGGGAAGCACTTGCACGCTTCAGCCTGCCCTGGCTTTTACTTCCTGTTGGGCCTTCCTATGTCTCACCTGCATATGCCTGCAGCCTCCATTAGCAGGGATACAGGGGTCCTCTCTGTCTCTGCAGCAATGCACATAGCCTCTGGCCAGTCCCAAAAATGTGGGGTCAAGTCTCCTCTGGCTGTCTTACCTGCTGGAACTACCTGCTAAATCCTGGGCTAGTCCACTAGCTTGCTGCTTGCCCCACACGCCACGGCCATTGCTCATCAGGGGATCCTCTGTGGCAGACGTGACAAAGCTTCTTGGTTTCTCAGCCTGCCCTGCGCTGCCCTGAGTGAACTACTGCATGGACAAAGCCAGAGGTGGAGGTGGGAGCAGCCCCCTGGCAAAGACATCATAGCCTCTCACTGTTTCTCCCTGAAGTTTCATAGATCTCACTAAGTACATGCCTTTGAATTGCAGAGTGCTAAAATTGTGCTTTTGACTGTTTTGTTCAGCTTTATAATTGCCTTTTGAGGGAGGATTTGTCAATCACTTCACTCCATCATAATAAAGTCAGAAGTCTCTATATACATTTTAAAGCACCAGTGATTTTGGTTATGTTACATGGACCATCTTGTATTTTATGTTTGTATTATGTATAAATAATGCCTCATCGGGGGGGCATTTTCATTAACATTGTGTAGAAATATAGATGATTTGTTACTCAAGTGAAGTAATACTTTAGAGAAAAGACGCTGGTAAGGTCAAGTAGAAAAAAATCAACCCTAAAAGTTTTCCTTGAAACACAAATTGAAAAATGAAATGAATCAGAGATCATCAGTTATTCCAGAGCCCTTTCCTCTTCAGCTGTGGCAGCATGTTGCCTGGTATAATTCAAGAATTGTTGGTTAAATTAATTCTGTACCTGTGTGAAATATCCACAATATTGACTTAAAATGCAGGGTGCTAGTTTATTTATTTTATAGATTGAGAAATTTATTAGCATTTAGTGTTTATCTTCAGTATTTAGGATTATTCAAAGAATATCAAAGGAATCTGAATTTATTAGTAAAAAGGTTTAATATCATTTGTCAAATTGTGTTTATTATTATTTTTTTTTAACGAGAACGTTCCTTACAATGTGAAGCATCATTTTGTTAAAATCTAATTTTTTCGGGGCACCTGGGTAGCGCAGTTGGTTAAGCATTAAGACTCTTGGTCTCAGCTCAGGTCGTGATCTCAGGTTTGTAAGATCAAGTCCCACCTCGGGCTCAATGCTTAGTGCAGAGTCTGCTTAAGACCCTTCCTCCCTCTGCCCCCCCCAACCCCCCGTGCATGCTATCATGCGCTCTTTCTTTCTCTCTCTCTCTCAAATAAATAAATCTTTTTAAAAAATTCTCTAATTTTTTCATAATGAAGTTTTTTTCATATAGGATTTGGGTATTTATCATGTATCATGAATATTGTAATATATTTAAATCAGCATTAAATGCAAAATACTTTGGCATTGCAGTTTTTTTGCAACTAAAAATAAGTTGTCTTCTATCTAAATCAATTTCTCCTTATCTCTAACATTTGAAATTAAATGTTCGTGTACCATAAAATGCTGTTCCAATTAGACTTTGTTAAAGGAAATACTGCCCAGTATGTAAATTTAGATTTAGCAGATTATGTCCAATTTTATAATGTTGGAGATACCACTGTACATAGAGTCAAAACAAAACAGTATTAACAGAACTTTTCAGCCTGTAGGCATCCCTTTGTGAAAACACAGACCACTCTCTCTTTCACAATGTTGAAGAAATAAGTGTGTTGAGTGTGAGAAATGGAGACCATTTGGTAACTTTGTAAGTGAAGACAAAAGCAAAATGAGCAACACTCTCCTCTTGATGATTATGATTCCTAAATTCATCAGTTGTCCAGATGACTTTTTGTTTGTTTTCAGTACAGAGCCTCTCCCGTAGCACAGGGGCACCAAAGGCAGGCCTGTCTCATGGACTGTCCCTCCAGTGGCCCAAATTCTTCGCAGAATTGATTCTGAGCCAGCTCATGCTTGGTCACTGATTGTCACACATTCCTTTCCATCTTTCTCTCTTGGTGGTCTTCTTGTACTTTCATTGCCCTATGCCCCAGATTTTTAATGAGGTGCTACCCTTACCACACAGTTTTTGAGAGTTTCATACTTAGTAGATGTGAATGCTAGAGCAGAGAGCGAGAGAAGATGCATGAGGCAGAGGAGGTTAGTTCTTCCCCTTCATATACAGGTGACTCTTGAACAGCATGGGTTTGAACTGCTCAGATCTATTTATATGTGGACTTTTTTCAATGAATACAGTACTGTAAATGTATTTTCCCTTCCTTATGATTTTCCAGGCAACAGTAGGCTCTGAAGTTTTAGGGGAGTCAGAAGTTCTACTTAGGTTTTTTGTTTTATACATAGATATTTGATGATGCGGGGGTCAGCATCTATAATTCCTTGTCATTCAAGGGTCAGCTGTGTTAAATCTGACATTTGCTTGCCACCTCAATTATTTGGTTCTTAAACTAACATTTTAGAAATCTGCAATGTGATAAACCTTCAGTATTTTTTATATCTTTGGAAAGTGTGATATTTGGGATTGGTTTCATAACTATTTTTCCCACAGAATTCATATACAGAAAACAAAAGCACATGGTTTTAATGCTCCAAGGCCATTGGATGGGTTACACATGAGCTGGATGGCTTGCTCCTGAACACCAGCCTATCTCTCATTAGGAACATGAACCTATTCATATTTCTTTGGACTTTTTGACAATTAGTGGCAGAAAACCAAAGAATCAAAACCTAAGCCACATTTTGATACGAAATTTGTGGTTTCATTCTTCTACTCAGTACCCTAATGCTTGGTGCCATAGAGCCAAAACTATCTTTAAAAGAATACTAAAGCTCCAGATTTGCTTTGCGTTTCTCTAGGTGATAGTATGTAGCCTTAACTTGAAAGCAACATAAGGTATATTAGTCTGTCTTATCCAGTGTTTCTCAACCAGGCATGGTTTTGCACCCCCGGGCACATTTGGCAATGACTGGAGACGTTTCTGGTTATTACAATTGGAGGATGCTACTGGCATCTCTTGGGTAGAGGTTAGGGTTGCTCCTAAACAGCCTGCAGGGCACAAACCCTTACAAAATAGAATTCTCCTCCTTAAAGTGCCAAGATTGAGAAACCCTGGTCTTATCAAATTATTTCCATTTAAAATATCACCATATTTTTAAGCAACATGATTCTATCTTTGACTTCCTCATCAATCTCTCAAATTCTTTACCAATCTCTCAATTCTTTATTTCTACAGTGGCTTTTACTAGGTACTTACGGATGTAGATTGTGCTATACCACCTGTATTCTCCATACAGTATGGCACAAAAAGCATAGAGTAATCACTTACTACTTATGGGATAAGTGGAAATAACGTCACTCTCAGAAAACATATGAGTGAATAAACCAAAATTTTTTTTTTAAACTAGATGCAGGTAAATGTGACAGTTTGAAATAACATCAACAACATCCACATTGAATTTTCACATCATCTTTGGAAGATAGATACTCTTACACTGATTTTACAGTATAATAGTATTTTGACAATTTATGTGGTTGAAATATTGCTATTATGTTTACCTTAGGCAAATTAGCCTTACTGAACCTTATTTTCTTATTCTGTAAAGTAGTATATTGAACTAGGTTGTCCATGCTGCAGTTTCAACTCTAACATTCTAAATACTTTTTAGTTAAGATGTACAGATGATTCCTCTTAAAAGTTCAGATGTTCAGTTTATTAATCAGTATTTATGGATGAGACAGGAAAGTTATCAGAGGATGACCATTGCCACTCATATTTTTCAAAATAAATAATGTAAAATGCACTGAATTTAGAGCCAAGAGTGTGTGTGATTCCCTTCCCCAGTTTTAAAAAGATGGATGTGTGTTTGTTTCATTATTTGTTCAAGTTTAAATAAAAATTTAGTTCCTTGGGGTGCCTGGATGGCTCAGTCGGTTAAGCATCTGCCTTTGGCTCAGGTCTTGATCCCAGGGTCCTGGGATCAAACCCCACATCGGACTCTCTGCTCAGCGGGGAGCCTGCTTCTCCTTCTCCCTCTGCCTCTGCTGCTCTTCCTGTTTGTGTGTTCTCTCTCTCCCTCTCTGACAAATAAATAAATAAAATCTCTTTAAAAAAAATTTAGTTCCTAGTAAACAAAGCTTATTTGGTCTTGTCAGGTCAAGACAAAAGGCTACTTGCCAATTTTTCACATTCAAATCAGTTTTAATATGAACGTTTTTGTTTTGGGACTTGGGAAATGTTGTATATGGACTTCAGTATCCTCTGTGATCAGGATGATAGAAAAATACCTTTGTATTAAATTAAACTCTGGAAAGCTAGGCATTGCTTTCACATGCTAATAGATGGAATTTAAATTTGTATTTATTTTTAATCAGTTGCCTAGTACTAAAATAAATTTGGATACCAGCAGCTCATAATAGTTAATAGCCTGTATAAATGGGTCCCAAGACACCTGTTCCTTTATTGTTAATGAAGCTCTATTTTATGTGCAGGAAGACTAGAGTTCCTGTTGATTCTCTGTCCTAGCATATCTCTCTGTCTCCTGTGTGCATATTTAAATAACATTAAGAAATGTTGTTTCCTCTTGTTTTCTGTCATCTCTAGAATTCTGCCAGACACAATTATTCTCTTTAATAGGTTGTTTCTTCCCAAATGCATTAGAGTGATATTTTTTCCTGTTTTGTGTGTTTTGAATTTTTTTGGAATTAAACCTCAATCATGTAATGTTATGAGGATTTGATGTAAAATTATGATGAGTTAATAGCACCAGACACACAAATAGCCAAATAAAGTTTCTCAAGAAAAGAATAAATGACTTGTGGAAATTTTAATAGCCTGTGGAAATGTAAGAAAACAAACAAAGAGGTAGAAATCAGTTCCCAGGCCCTAGTATCATCATAGTTTATCCTCTGAGATTATTTAACTGTATATTCTTCTGCCTATTGTCTTTTGCCGACAATTGGGAGACTTTGTAATTATTTTATTTCTACTTGCTGTTTCATATCAAGCAAGAGGTCATTGGTCTTCTTGCAAATAATTTGAAAGGGGAAAACCATATATACAAAGAACTGTTATCACAATCTACCAGACATTTGTGAGTTCCTACGTGGTAGAATTTGCTATGAGTAGGTGGCTCAAAATAACTTTTGTGATTTTATGGCATTCATTTCTACTCTCTTGGGGAAAGTATATTAACAGGTTTTGAAGAATTGTTTTTATATGTGTGCTCCAGAAGAAGGTAAAAGCATCCTTACCTCTGCAGCTTTTTCCTTCTCCAAACACCTGAATTTTCACTACTGTTGGTGATAGTTTAAAGGTCATTCTTGAAAAAGAATATCATATCATATCATATCATATCTTAGAAAAAAAGAATATCATATCATAAGTGAGAATTACACTGCTGCATTTATTTTGTGACTGCTGAGGGTAGAAAATACGTTGTAACCAGCTCAAACACAGAGTACATCCTAAAAGAAGTGAAAATTCGCTATTCACAAGTCTTGCTGATAATGTTAATCTTTGTAAGAGGTAAACCTTACTATCCAGAATAATTCACAGGGAAATGTGTTTCACACCTCAGTCTTGTATTTTGTTGAATTTCTTTATAGTAAAATTTACTATACCAAATAATTCAGTACAACAATGTCTCTGCTTCAGTTTTGTGCCACTCTGAAATGGAAAAGAAATCTAACACTGAATTGTGTATCCTGAAAAGATAAAAGTGGTGATTGGCGATCTCTTTCTCATTAAGGGTGAAGAGAAAAATGAATCACAGTCTCTCTGGTGCACGTTTAGAATCACACCTGAGGAGTATGTTTTATTTAAAAATTTTTTTTAATTGAAGTATAGTTGACATATTTTTTTAAAGAATTAACATTTCTTTTTTTTTAAGATTTTATTTATTTATTTGAGAGAGAGAGAATGAGAGAGAGAGAGCACGAGAGGGAAGAGGGTCAGAGGGAGAAGCAGACTCCCCACTGAGCAGGGAGCCCGATGTGGGACTCGATCCGGGGACTCCAGGATCATGACCTGAGCCGAAGGCAGTCGCTCAACCAACTGAGCCACCCAGGCGCCCTAGTTGACATATTGAAGAGTATGTGATTTTTGCCTAACTTGGCATATGCCTAGGATGTTCGTATCATTATATTTAAAGCTCTTAGTTGATTCCGTTTTATTGCCAGGGTTGAGAACAACTCTTAGAAGAAAATAAGCAAAGCTGGGAGCTATTGGTTGCTAGGTAGTTTCAGACACATTGAAAACGCTCTGAAAAGGGCTTCTGGTTACATGAGCTCTTAGGTAGTGATCACTCACTGTAGGTAGGCATGTAGGTTTTTTGGGTGGATGAGTTTGGTACCTTATTGGAGACTCTCCAGCCT
Organism: Callorhinus ursinus; assembly: GCF_003265705.2. Taxonomy (NCBI): domain Eukaryota; kingdom Metazoa; phylum Chordata; class Mammalia; order Carnivora; family Otariidae; genus Callorhinus; species Callorhinus ursinus. Next base: position 27,242,648 of record NW_027397068.1, on the reverse strand, counting down.
CATATGAGAAAGGAGGCTCTTTCCTAGTTTCCCCAGGTTTAAATAATTCCCCCAAATTGTATTATGGCAGCAGTTTTAGTAGACTGTGGAGTTCACTGTAGCTCATCCAAGATACATAATTAAAATTTTTTTTCCCAGTGAGTCAAATATAAATCTAGAACAGTCTCTTCTACTTTAAAATGTTTGAAATGAAATTTGTTGTTGTTGTTCTCAGTTAAACCATGATATACTTTACATCATCCAGATCCACTCCTTTCATAAATATGCATACCCTTTTTCTGTATTCTCATCATGGCTTGTTCTGCGGAATGAAATACCTCACTTCCAGTGAACTTGCTTTGATGTGAGAAGCAAAGAATTTATAAACGATGGAAGTCAGCAAATTTAGGGATAGATGCATGAGAGGGAGAACACAGGACAGTTACCATTTACTGAATGTTGTTTTATGTAAGTGTAATCAGATAGCTGTTTATATAATTAAAAATAGTAAATATTATCCCAAGTTTTTTTAATTTTTTTATTAGCATTCCTCCCCTCGCTTGGAAAATATGTCAGTGCCTCTAGGATGGGCCTGTTAAGAAAGGTTGCCAATGCTCCTGTGGAGCCCCAGGCTCAGGTCCAGCCCCCTCTGCCTGCCTTCCAGATACAGGGTTACTGCTGCAAATGTGTTGATAATGCATGCACGAATTGGCTGTTCAAACTTTTACTGCCAGACTAATCACATTTCTAGTTTCTTGGTTTATTTAACTTTTTTTAGCAAATAGTACCTAGCAAGTTACCGCAGTTAAACCTGTGGAATTCAGAGCACCTGCATCTCTGAAAGCAACTGCTATGTACCTGGAATGGAATCTGATTTTTAAATAATGATTTTGCCACTTGTTTTTACAACCTGTTGTTTATGGTAAAGAAATTCTCTGTGCTTCTTACTTTCTCATTTGTTCCCGAAGAAAAGATGGCCCAGGAATACATTTACAGACATGGTTCCCCTTTCATTATTTCAATCCATTATTTTCTCCTCTTGAGATTCATATTTGTGGTGATAGGCCCTGCATGGCAAGTGCTGAGAAAACATTTGTGCAGAGTCTTGCCAAGGAAGACTGTTGACTCTGTGGAGTACAGTATAGTGACTTCACTGTTCAAGATCCTCATGTGTTTATTAAAAAGAAAAAAACCTCAGATACTAGTTAATTCTATTTGTCTAAATTACTAGATCTTGTGGTTAGTGTATTAAATTTATTAAATAGTTCAAGTGTATTCAATACAGTATTACAGCAGTTTTATTGATATACTGGCAGAGAAACAAACATGACCACTCTTTACCATCTGTTTATGCTATATAAAGAAGACCATGTTGGTTGCCATGGAAACTACATTTCCAAAACCACTGAGTGTTTGCTTAAAATCTCCAACCTTTTAAAATCATAAGCTTTATTCCTGAGAAAAAAGAATAGAAAAGTACATTTTAAAATTTCCAGTGATTTTCTAAAAGTCATTTTTCTGTAAAATTCATTTATTATTTCTAGGCTGATATTTTACCTCAAGATTTCATAAATTAAATTGAGGGACTCTTAATTTGAGAATTTTTGGCATTTTCAAGAACTGGGGAGAAAATGTTAATGCTATCCTATGGTGGGGTGCCACCTATTTTTTATAAGTAAAGGCTTTGCTTCTTCAGAAAAACTTTATTGATGTAACAGTTAAAAGGAGTCTGAAGAGGTAACAAATGTAATAACATGGTATCTGGGGAGGAAAGGCAGTTGTAATGTAATTACTATGGCTAACCATGTTTAGTTACTGCTGTCCTATTAGCTAATATGAGAAAAATTATAGCAGGGAAGTTCTGGCTTTAAACAGAATGGTTCTGACTTTAAAAAGTGTGAGTATTAAAAATTACTCTGTAATAATAAGTGTAAATACAAGAACTGTTTTGCAGTAAAATGAAACAAATGGAGTAATTAAGTTGTACTAAAATTACATATTTATAAAAGATAATTTTTAATAATAGAATTTTAGAATCTTCTAAAGTATCCAAAATGTAATATGTAAAATGTATAATTGAGTTTTACCTTTAAAAATGGGAGGACATCCTTATTTCAATGTATGCAGCTATAAATGCCAAACTAAGGTTATTCTGTTTGATTTTCGTATTATTGACTTATTTAGGAATATAATGGTAGAGTTAAGTTTGTGTGACTCTTTTCTGTGATATTGAAAAATTAAGGTAATCATGGCCCATCCTTACAAAGTTTAAGAATCTTTTAAAGATAAACTCATAATAGCAATACTAGCTTAATAGATTAATTTTCTGCTCTTTTTCAAACACATGACTGTTTTTGCTGCATTTTCTTACATAGGTTTGCTTTAAAACAAAATACATTTCTTAGTAACATTTTTTTAAATTTTACTTATTTTTAAGTTTTTTCTCAAGCCCCGCGTAGAGCCCAATGTGGGGCTTGAACTCATGACCCTGAGATTAAGACCTGAGATCAAGAGTGGGACGCCTTACTGACTGAGCCACCCAGGTGCCTCCTTAGTAACATTTTAAAATTGTGATATGCAAAATCGGACGGAGTAGGCTTCCGAATTGATAAATTTAATCATGTTTCTGTGATTTGGAAAGTTTCTTTACCAAAAAGTCTTAGCTTATTAGCCCATTCTGTTAAAATCTCATAAAAATATGAAAATGTTTTTCTATCACCTGAAAGATTATTTCGGAAATGTATATCAGTAGAAGGCTCTGTTAATGCTGTTTGGGAGGAAAGTACTAGATCCCACTGTAGCTAACTAAAGAACATTCTGGAAGAATGCAGACATAGAGAATAACTGTGTTTCTGAAAAGAATGAAAATATTAGACCTTTTAGTTGAGCTTAAATAATTTTGCTTAAAAACTATAATTTTCACCAATTTTTATGCAGGCAATAGCTTGGAAAGTATTTATATCACATTTGGAGACCAGATTGAATGGGGACCAGAGTATAGTGTGAAGACTGTCAGTGCTTATATAGTATAGATCACTTTCCAGCTCTTGAATACTATGCAACAGTTAGAACCATTCAGTAAGCACAGATCAAAGTACAGAATGTCTGAAGGTGAGGAACACATTCCAAATGGTCAAGCATTTTGATAGGCCTCACTAATCTATTGATATTGATAAGTTTCTAGTTTCAACCTGTGTGTGAATAATAAAACAAAATGGTCCTGAAATATATTGGCCACAGGGTTCACCTGATCCTTAAACCTAGTATTAGTCTGGCTACTTTTGAGGGAAGGGGGAACCTCTTGATATCAGATAATACAAATAATACCATTCTTGTTAACCACACTAGAACTTTATACCAAGGGAAATCATTGCTTACACTCGAGGACCAAATTCATTAGGTTTTTGACGCATGTGTTGAGAGGCAAGGATTTTATACTTTTATCATTGTCCTTGAATTCATAAGGTTTGGAGCATTATTGACAATGTGGAGAGAGTAATTACTTTTGTCCCATTACTTTTTTCAATTTTATTTTATATTTTACTTTTAATATGGTAAAAAAAATTTTTTTCTCTCTTTAAATTTTTATGTCCTCCCTAGTTTCTCCCTCTCTCCTAAATTTGAGATCATATTTATTTTGCAATATCTTTTTAAAAGCCATTATGTAAAACAAACTCTCTATTTGTGACCTTTTCCTTTACCTTTTACATTATCATTATTACTAAATGTGAAATATTTTTTTTCAGAGACAGGATAATGACTGTGCATCTCAAATATTGAAACTTTCACTGTTCAGTCATTTGCTTATCAATTAAACCTCATAAATTTTCTTTTTTATTCATTTAAGAAAATTTGTCTGCAGCAATACATTTTTATCTTCCCAATTCTTCTTTTTTTTTAAGATTTATTTATTTATTTGAGAGAGGGAGAGACAGAGTATTAAGCAGGGGGAGAGGCAGAGGGAGAGGAAGAAGCAGACTCCCCACTGAGCCGGGAGCCCGCCGTGGGGCTTGATCCCAGGACCTGGAGATCATGACCTGAGCCAAAGGCAGATGCTTAATCATCTGAGCCAACAAGACGCCCCCCCCTTTTTTTTTTTTACTTTATTGAGCTAATGATACATATTTGCTCAGGAGAAGCAATGAATATAAGTGTTCACCAATGTCTGGCATGGTCTGATACGTGAGGAATGGGATATTTATATAGTTTCTAAGTACCTCCCCACAAAACTTATTAATTATAAAGAGGAAAAGTGTGTCTTTACTGTGGAAAAGTATGGTCAAAGTGAAAATCTCCTATGAGGAAACAAACTGAAATTGAGGTGGGAAGAACACAAAATCATTTCTGTGATATTCCTGCCAAAGATGCACAACCTGAATCTAATCATGACGAGACGTCTGGCAAGCCCACATTGAGGGAGCTTCTACAAAATAACTGGCATGTAATCTTCAGAATCATCAAGGCCATGAAAGTCAAGGAAAAACTAAGAAACTGTTCTAGATTAAAGGAAACCAGAGACATAGCAACTAAGTACAATGTTAATTCTGAACGGGCTCCTTCTGCTCTAACGAATATGATTGGGATAATTGGCAAAACTTACATGGTGTCTGAGAGTTAGATGGTAGTGATGTATTACTGACTTCTAAATGGTTCAGGAAAAGAAAATTCTTTGTTCTGTACTTAGAACTGTGCTGTGAGTTTGAGATTGGTTTTTAAGAAGGGGCAGGGAGGGTGAGGAAAGATGTAGGCTCTGGAATCCTAATGCCTGGGTTAGAATCATGACCCTACCACTTAATTATTACTTTCCTTGTGTCTCAGTTTGTCATCTGTAAAATTAGAATAAAAAATGGTACTCGACAACCTTGCGTGAGGTTTAAGTGAGTAAATGCATATAAAGTGCCAAGAGTAGTACATGCAGTAGATATTAGCTATTACTTGGGTTTATTTCTGGGATAGGTGGACACGAATGGGTGTATCAGTGAGCAGTGTTTAAGATCTTGGATTATTTATTGTTTGTGGTGCTAAAGTGACCTTGATACTGATGGAAACATTTCAGCTTAGAAATATGAAGTACACAGTGTGCTACAAGTCTGTACATTGAAATGTAGATACTAATTTTTTTATTTGAGTAATTATAGAGTTTAAAAACCAACAATAGCTCTTTTATTTTAGTATGATATTCCAGTGACTGTTCAAAGGCTCTTCAGCCTTGTACCAACAGGAAACAAAACCTAGCTTGTTTGTTTTACTCCTAAGTTCCATCCGTCCTTTCACTTTGGAGTCCTGTTCTTGCCTCCACATTATAGGTCCCTGGAAACCAAAGAACTTCAACACAGAAGCAGTAATTATGGGAGTATCTTTGGAGTCAAATAGTCCCAATTTTGAATTCTGACTCTCCACTTACTTTTGACCTTGGACAAGAAACTAACCTATCTCCAAGCCTCCGCTTTCTCACCCTGTAAACTGGAGATAACTGTAGTACCTCCTTCACGACGTTGTTGATGGCACGTAAAGTGCGTCACCCACAGTATGTGCTGTAGAACTGGTAGCTTGCTCCCTGTCCCCCACTCCCATTGCCATGCGCTTGCTCCCAGAAAGTCAGTCAAAAGGATGGGCAGATGGACGTCCATAAGTTCCACCATCTTATTTGTGGGGAGGGGAGAATCTATGACTTATCTCATTAGTTTTTTCTCATTTCTAGTGAAATAAGGGCTGTCATTTTCAGCTCATGCCCCATATCTTACAGAAGGAAAACTGGGGGGGGGCGGGGGAGAGAAATGGCATCCTAATGAGGCAAAGCCTAATCACGACCACAGCATTTTTGACATTTCCCAGTACTTTATAGCTATCATGCTATCCTTCACTCTCTTTCACCTTTTAAAAATGAATTATTTTAGTATTAATTAGAACAAAATACAGCTATTAGGATGGGAACAAAAAGTCTCTAAATATAAATTTCCTGTCTTATTTTAATATATTCCTAGAGTTAAAAACAGAATGTATACAAATTATTCAAGTAATGGTTTTCATGGAGAAATTCACATTCTGTCCAATTTCAAGGAAAAGATCCAAGGTGTTCGGTAAAAAATGGTGAAAAATGTCATCTCTTCCTTCCCTAAAAGTTATAATTTTGTGGACTATTTTAGAGGATCGAGTGTCACAGGCCACCAAAAGGGCACAAGGCCATAAGCCACAAGCTGGGCCCATGCAGATCCTCATTTCAGTGTAAGACTCCTTGGCTGTGGTGTAGACCCTGGCTACTCACTGCAGTCTGTGAGGGTTTTTGTTGTTGTTTAGTTGTGGTTTCTAACCTGGACAGCACTTTCACTGCAGTGCAAACTTTACTCAGCCTCTGTGTGAATGGGCACTATTCAAGGCTTCCCATGGCCTTGTATTTAATGGACCACAAATCCTCTGGCTCGGTGCTGCCTGTGAGTCTTGTGGAACTTGACTATAAGGAGAAGGCTGCACCCAGCTACTTGTCCAGCTCTCAGGGCACCAGACCTGTAATCAAGAGAAATTTTAAAGAGGTGCTTAGGAGAAGTTAACTTTAAAAGAATTTTTCACACCTCTTACCTATAAGGTACTTTCTAAGCCCTGATTCTAAGCCACCATTCATTTTTATTACTCTCTGTATTTTAATGCTGCTGTGATCATCATTTCTCATTGGGTGAATATGGGTTTTGGAGGCAGACACCTGAATTGAGTCCCAGGTCTCTCACATATTGGTTATATAATCTTGGGCAGGTTACCTTATTAATTCATTCAGTAGGTATTTATTGAATGTCTGTGTGTGTCAGGCCTAGGGATATACCAGGGTGGATGAGACAGTGAGTCTACCCAAAGGAAGCTTGGTGGCAATCTAGTAAACGAGAGATTTCTTCCCAGAGCCTTGTGACCTCGTAGAGTACAGCAAGTGTTACTGTTATCTGAGGATTAAATTGCCTAGAATGATCTGTGTGTAATTTATCCCAAGCATCCCTCTCTTCATTCAGTAGGTGCTATCCTACCAATTAATATCATGTGAATAAAACTATAAAAAATTGAATTATGTTTTCCTATTGACACACATAATTTGGGAGATGCCACTATCCTAGTAATCTTTCCCCTCTACTACCTCTGTTAGTGGCTTGCTTATTTATTTATTTATTTTTATTTTTTTTTTTTTAAGTAATCTCTACCCCCAACATTGGGCTACAAGTCACTACCAAGAATCGCACACTCCACTGACTGAGCCTGCCAGGCGCCTCAGTGATTATTTTAAATATTTGGATGGCAGTATTTGTGATTATGAGAACTAATAGGTTTGAACTTAGGCAGCCAATCATGAGATCTATTCTCTTGTGGAAATCCTGTGAAAGATGAACACAGGCAGTCTGTGTCCCACCACCTGTCACTTCTGATTCTCCCATGGTTTGGTTTCCTGTACCTTGACTTCAGTGTTGATTTTGGAAAAATAAAAGAGATGTTCCTAAAAATTTTGCACTTGATTTCTGAACCATCACGTTGCAACAATATGGTTTTAGATTTTGATTGTTTTTCTCTTCATTTTTTAAAAAACTCATTTCTCCTGCCAAAATCCATGCTGCATTTCACTTTGCTACACCCCAGCCCCCACCCCAATTTGCCCTTAAGGTAGTCTCTGTTTCTCTATAAAGTGTTTCGTCATTTTTTTCCAACTTGCTTATTTTTACTGGCTTCTCCCATCTGCTATCGAATCTTTACTTTTGGCTCACCTCTTAATGTTATGTAAAAGCCAACTGAATGACCTTTTATCTTTTTATCTTTTCCAACTTATTCTCAGGCAAATATTCTGAATTTTGCACCCATTGGACCACCTTCATTAGCTAATAGGACTTTGATACACCAAGTACTAAACAAATTGGGTATTTTTTTTTTCCTAAAGAGATTCTTTTTCAATAAAAAATATGCTTATATACTAGCTGAGTAAAACCATAGAAAATTATGGAAGATTAATCTGAGAACAGTTCTTTTTGAGTGGCAAAGTCTATTAAAATCAGGACTGCAAGTTGAGAAAAGCACTGAGCATTAAGGGAACACTCATTCATGTTTGGTTGATTTATTCCCTGCGCAGACTGATGGTGGTAGTAGGAGGTGTAATTCACAGCGCTAACTCTTAGCCAGTGGCACCGCTTGAGTGGTGGTGTGAGTCTCGTGTGTCTGTGGAGTGTAATGATGCCTGTATTCCAGCACTCAATTTTTCTACCCCTTTGCTTCAACACTAAATTGCTTTTTTAAAATGTGAACAAAAGAGGTCTGTGTATAAAAAGTATTGTATGAGATAATTTTAACAGTTTTCAGTGTGATAAAAATATTTTTTAAATGGCCCTAATTTTCTACATTCATATTTTTAAATCTTCAGTTATCATTTGAGTGCAGAAGTCTTTGTGGGTGTTGTTGTTTTTTTTTTTCCTGGTGGTATGGTTTAATTCTAAGGTGGCCAGCTTACATCTTGCTGCAGACTTGATCAATTATGGCATTATTTTATACTTCTTTTTTATTTCAATTACATATCACCAAACTACTGGTGTTAGTAATCATTTCTGAAAAGCTCCTGCCTTGATTTTCTCCCCCTCCCCAACAACCCCTATGCCCTACCCCCATTCTACTTTTCTCTTCTCTCTTACTTTCTTTTCTTTTCCCAGCACCTGTCTCCTGCCACATGCCCATCAAACCTAATTGCAGCTTTGGGAGGGCTTTGGTAAGGCAGTTCCTTGGCCCTGATGTCCCTCAGGGATTTAATTTGGGTGGGATGTGCGTGTGGCCTCGAGCCATGTCAGTGGCTGCTACAGCTCCCAGATTCTAAGGGCTGGTCACCCCAGGCCCTAAAGTTGTTTCAAGTCTAGGGAAGTTTAGTCTCAGGGTAGATATGGCAGGAATAATACAATTTGGGTCATTTTGTCAATGGAAATTAACCTCCAGTTCTTCTGCTAATTTTATATAAAAATCTGTGACATGTAGACTATTTTTAGTCTCCCTCAAATTATAGTGCTTTAAAACAATTTTCAGGAGTGTTAATTTTTTGCTTTTACAACTGAGTAATATTACTGTCATTGAATTACTAATTATATATATTTTTTAACAGCACTTCTTTGATACCATTTAAACATTGGCCTTGTGTCTAAATCTTAGAGAAATGAAAGGTGAAATACGAGAACCCACAAAGCACCCAACATAGGACTCTGGGGTTCATTAAATGTGGGTTAAATTTTTTTCTTGAAATGAGAAACACAACTATAATGTAGTAAGTCATCTGCCTTCTTAAAATTCTGTTATTCTTAAAATACAGTACTTTTTTTCTCCAGACTTAAAAAGAGATCTGTGCTCTTACGCATTTTAGGAAATAAATCACCCTTAATCTAAAAATCTGTTGATTAACGCTGATTATCATTTAGGGGTATTTGCTTCCTATCTTGTTTCTTTTCATTTTTTAAAATATTTTAAACATACAGAAAAACACAAGGACACTTTGTATATGGAACACCTATATAATGATACCCAGATTTAAAACGTTAATGTTTGCCATATTTTTTCTAGTTTTTGTCCTTGGCCTTGTTTATATGCATATGTATGTGCATATATTGAAACATAATTGAGATATTATGTATACAGTTTTATATTCTATCTTCACTTAACATTTTAAGTATTTTTCCATGTCATTAAAAAAGTTTTAATGCTTTCTTGCAACACTAAATTCGTTCTAGTATATGGACAGATTTTTTATTTTTAAATGGTGATAATTCTATTCCTACTTAATTAATTTTACATTATGCTTCCAGTTCTTTTGACTTTATATATCACATACTTTATGTGACTTAAAACACTATTTTTCAAAAAAACTGCAGGTTGCAACTCATTAGTGCAAAATCAATTTATCGGGTTGTAGTCAGCATTCAAAAAAATTAGAAAAGATCAGAGTATTTCTAGTGGTTCTTTGGCAAAAACTGTGCACATTGTAGGCAGTCCTTATGTTTCACTTATCTGTATATAAACTTTAAAAAATTGTGTCTAGGAGTTGCAGTCACTGTCCTAAAGTGTTATTAGGAATCTTATCGATCAACCCACCTCTTGTATGTTAGATTTGACATTTATCTTTGATGCTTACATTTTTTTGGATTGACTTATTGGAATTGGATATATTTAAAGTGGGATAATAAAATAGTAAAGCTCTATCCCTCTAGGTGTTAGCATCGGAGGGACTTCTTCTCGTGGGGGTCTGAGCAGTACTGATTCTTTCGCATTCAGTTTTATTTCGAGGTGCTTTGAGCGGACTCAAGTGTGATGGTCCCTTCTTTGTTGGTGGTAAAGTCTTTCCTTAATATTTGACTATAAATGTACCAGAAGATTGTGATTTGGCTCATGGCATAAGTTAGAATTCTGAACTCTTGAGCATACATCTCAAAAGTTTTCTCTCGTGCCCCAGTTCTGCCATCCTACCTCAACTCTCCATCTGGAACTAATCCCTACCTTCTGTTCAGAGTGAGGACAGCCTTCTCTCACGGGCACTGATGCAGCAGTGAATTCATTCACTTCTCCTAAATGAGGACACAAAACACATAAAACACTCCAGTATATTGAGTTCTCTCTATTTAAAACTTAAGGAGTAGATCCTTTAATGTGCTATAATTCTCATATACGGTAACTTTCCGGGGTAGCATTAAAATCTGAGCATGTTTTTTAGAGTATGTTGGGGCTTTTCTCCTGTGTGGCTGTCACTTTTAAAGAATATACTCTGATTTAGGAAGAGGGACTCAAGACGCAGAGCTGACTGGCTGAATGTAGCAAATGGAGAACAGAAGAGATGAGGAAAGTCGGGAATAGTAGTGGGGCTCTTTGGGTGGGAAGTGTGAGATGGAGAATCTGCTGTTCTACTTCTTGAAGCTATTTATTCTCTCATCTTGCATTTTTTTTGGAGACCTGTTCTATGTCAGTTACTCTGGGAGGTGCAGGGCATCCAAAGATGACAAGCCTGAGTACCTTCAAGGTTTTCACAGGCTTATGAGGTGTAGTACCTGCAAGCCATTAATTAAATAGCAAGGCCATAAAGCATGAGCGAGCCTAGATTTGGGGTCCAAATTACGTCTGGATCTTGGCACTTCCATTACTAGTTGACGAGTGTGACTAGTAATTATTTAACTTTTCTCGGCCTTTTTGCTAATTTTCCTCATCTGTAAAGAGATATTACCAATTACCTTGCATGGGTCTTGTGAGATTTCGAGCATATGCGTGGAAGGCATTGCATGTCTGGCATTATATCATGTTGCAGTTGTCATTTTTGTCGTTGCTATCATTTTTATTATTCATTGTTTTAAGTGTGAAACTAGAGGTTTATAGTGAGTACCATAAAAGCCCATGGAAGGATCAGCTACTGGCCTTAGTTTCTGTACACTGCCCTGTTGTAGTTCTCTGCCTCCGTTGTGCATGCATGTTCACGTTTCTTTCTGGGTATCTGCAGAGACCCCTTTTATTTGTTGGTGGACCCACTGTGTTCCTTCCTGTTGGTTACTCATCCTTACTCCGTCCCCTAAGTAAAGGGATTCTCCAAGATTCCTTTTCTCTTCTCATCCCTGCCCTTCCCTCCCTTCTCTTTTTTTTTTTTCTTTCCTCAAAAACTCATCCATCAATTCCCACTAATTCAGCCATCACCTCTTTGAAGATGCTTCCCAAATCTGTAGCCACAGCATTTCCAGCTACCTGCTGGGCATCTCCATCTGGAAGTCTTTCTTGCATTCAAAGTTAACATGTCCAAAACTGAGCTCATTAATTCCCCATTAACTCTCTTTTTTCTTCCAGTCCCCATGAATGCTAGCATCATCACCTCCAGGAAGCAGGTTTGAACCTCACATTCAGCCCTTATCTTTCCTTCGCTGCATGAGGGTCTCCCATCATGCAGTCAGCTGGCCAGACTAGCCTGTTCCGCCTCCGTGCTGTGGCCATCATTCAGCTCTTCTTTGTCATCACTGCTGCCACTGCCCTAATTTAGGCCCTCATTATCTCCCACCTGGACTATTGGAAGAAGCTACTCCTAACTAATCTTCCCTGTCCTTTCCTTCGAACCCAATATGCTACTGCCAGAGTAACAATATTAGGCCCAGAGTAACAGTTTTAGTCTTTAGCTCTAATCACATTACTCCCTTGCTGACAAACCATCCCTGCCTTCAGATTGCCTGCAGAATAAAGGCCCACCTCTGAACCTGACTCTCAAGGCCCTTCATTCTTTAAGTTGTCTTTTTTCTGGGCTTGTTCACCTTCACATATTGCCCAGTGGGTAGCTCCCACAGCTCCTGAGCCTGCTCCTCATTCTTGCACCTTGTTATCCTGCATAACCTGTCTCTTTCTCCTCACATGCCCCTCTTTCCATTCCATTAACTCCATTCCGGGCCTACCTCCATCCTCTGCTCAGGGAAGTCTGACCACCTCTCAGGCTCAGTCTGAATGCTACCTTTACCGTCAGGAGCACCTCTGGCAAGAAGCAGTTTTATTTCTTTCTCTTTGTACTGATAGCTTTTTGTTACTCTACTACCTTTGGTATGATTCTAATACCAAAGGTATTATATACCAAATATTATTTTTGGTATTACCTTTGCTTGTATTATTCAGTTTAAACATATTTGAACCTATTCTTGTAACTCTTTTATTATGTCACTTATTTCTTTGTATACCTCTCATGTTTGGCACATATGTGTTAAAGAAATGGAATTTGAGAGGCTATATGGAAAGATGCCAGGGGTGCTTGGGTGGCTCAGTGTGTTAGATGTCTGACTCTTGACTTTGGCTCAGGTCACGATCTCTGGGTCGTGGGATCAAGCCCCACGTCAGGCTCTGTGCTGGGCATGGAGGCTGCTTAAGATTGTCTCTCCCCTCTCCTTCTGCCCCTCTCCCCCTCAAAAAAAAAAAAAAAAAAAACCACGGGGGGGTGCATAGCTGTGATTTGAGGATTTGAAATACAGGATTAGAAGGAAGGTAGCAGCTGTGGAAAGATAGGATGATGCTGTGAGAAATGCAGTTAGCCATAAAACCATAATGTGAGAAGGACATAGAGCTGGGTTGCACAAAGTTTCACCTATGCAATCCTTATGTCCATCATGAAATTATGTAGCTATTAGAATATTAGTGTGTGTTTGCTGTTTCCATCTCTTGTAGATCTTGAGCAGAATTTTGGAGGGGTCCAAGTTCTACCCTGCCCCAAAATTCAACTACAGACTTTTCAGGATGATACTATTTAAAATTAGTGCTATATCCATATTAGCTAATTTTCCAGGACTATGTAGTATCCACCATCTATTTAAATTGAATTGCAGTATTACTTTAGATTTGGTACCTCTCTAGCTTGTCCACCACGCTACCCCCATATTTCTCATGACTACTGCAAGAGCCTCCTAACACTTCTCCTCATACCCACTTTGTTTTCCTCCTTCCCCTCCATTCAAGTCGTTTTTCCACTGATGACAGGATTTTTTGTTTTTTGGGTTTTTTGCAACTATCTGATTATGTCACCAGCTGCTTAATAAAAACTGCAGTGGCTTCACGTTGCTCTTTGGGTAAAGAGCAGAAGTCTTCACATGGCCTGTTCAACCTTTGTGGTCTAGTCCTGTCTGTCTCCAACCTCACTTCGAACAGCGCCCTCAGCCTTACATTTCTTTGTGATGCTTTCATTATTTCCAGTCTCTTCCACTAGCCTGCAAACTCCACAAGCTCCATGCCTGGTTTTGCTCGCCATTGCATCTGTGCGTGGCACAGTGCCTAATTTATGGAAGGTGTTCAGTCTGAATTCGTTGCATGAAGGAATGATGAAATTTTAGTTGACACGAGCTAAAAGGAACACAATTTCTGTAGAACTTCAGTGAGAAAGATTTCAAGGTATTAATATTACTTTCATTCATGACACTATAATTTTGATGACAATAAAGGATTCTTCCAATTTTTAGACCTATTAGACATACTGTAGAGCACTAGGTAATTAAATAAGTGAGGTGAGATCCTAAAGAATCACAGAGTAAGAAAAATACTTCAGATGTCAAACAGTCCAGGCTTCTCTGTAATGTGTATGCAGAGGCTATGCAGCTTCCCGAACATCTCTGTTAACAGGGGACTCAGCATCACCAGAGGCTACTTTGTTTTTTAATTTCTTCATGTTAGTCAAAATTGGCATGCTCTATTTTCATATTTTCTATCCAGTTGTGTCAGTTTCTGCAGCAATGCTATCTCCTACCCAGACGGAGCCCTTCCAGACGAATAGACCGCTCTCGTGCATTCCTCTAGCTTTCGTTCTCCCAACTCTTCCCCTCACACGCTGTGCTCCTGCCATGTTGGTTCTCAAAGTAGCTGTGCCCTCCTCTCTTTCCTCCAAACCTTCACCCATATTGTTTCTTCTTTGGAACACCTCATTTTTCCCTTTACTTCCCCTCCCAGCTTTAGCTCCGCTGGCTACTTCCTCTTCATCCTTAAGGTCTCAGGGAGGTCTCTTTCACCTCTCTTTGCCCCCAGTTATGTTAGTGGCCCCTACTCTGTGCTCCCACAGCCCTTGTTCGTCCCCTAAAGTAGCTCATGCCACATTTTATTAGGATTTTTAATCCAGACTGTATTATTCACAAGAAGGGAGACCACAGCTCACCAGTGCTCATCACCATGTCGTCCACTGTTGTTTACACCATGCCCAATGTGCAGTAAGCATTCACTGCATCTTTGCCTGGATAAATATGAGAACACCAACTGAACTATTCTCTAAGCTAGCATCCAGAGCTTTTTCTACAGGCATGCATGTGACAGTATAGGATTTCACCAACTTCTAGACATGCTCTGGCTCACCAGTGTCCCTCCTGAAGAGAGGCACTGAGAAGAACTCATGCTGTTTTAGGCAGAGTACGGCCTGGACTAGATGAAACATAATGTCTCTGTAATATAGAATCCTAGGGACTTTTTTACGCTCAGAAGCAAAATATTTTATTCTCTTTTGGTTGTGAGCTAATTTTTGAGCTGTGGACATTATCAGTTTATCTTGGTACTAGGTTTTTTTTTTTTTAAGCATGTTAATGAAGTAAATTTGAAGAAGTGATGTTTGGAAGCAGTTTTTTAATTTACTTAAGCTGTAAATCTCTTCTCTGTGTTCACTTTCAGAATTTGGGCTTTTCTGACTGTTCTCTTGGTTTCTGTCAGCTAGTCCACTACGGTTTCTCTTCCTGACCTTTTCAGAATGCGTTCTCAAAGTGGCAAGTGTTTCAGGGATGTATGATGATGTTTGCAGGGAGTGGGAGTGTGTGGGAAGAATTCCTCAACTTTTGTTGTTTTGGGAGGTAGAAAAGGAACTTTATCTCCTTTATAAAGGAGATTATGTATGCTGATACAGTGGGCTAGACTTTGAGAGATAGGAGGAGAAATGGACTAGAAGAAAGAAAACAATATGAGTTGAGAAAAAAGATAGCTGGCAAAAAAGTAATAAGGACAGAGAATGTAATTTTCTGATTATATGATCACCTACCACGTGCTTCCACAATGTTATATACTTTACTCTTGTTACTTCTTCCATAAAATGACTATGGAGAGTAGATGTTGTTAACCTCATTTTGTAGCGGAGGTAACAGTCTCCCAAGTCATACAGCTAGTGAATGGGAGAAGGATTTTTTTTAAACCTGTTTCTAAAACTGCACTCTTCTAATTTGACTTATTAGCAAATAGTTTTGTACATAACATGAAGCAGATTGGATAGTCACTATAGCATGATGGTTAAGACTTTTTATAGATTCTAGAGCCAGTTGGCCTGGGTTCAAATCTTGGCTTCGTCAAGGCCCTGCTGCCTACCAGCTGTGAGCAAGTTGCTTAACTTCTCTGTCTGTGTGCCTCGTTCTCTTCATTCGTCTGCAAAATCAGGGTAATTGTGGTACCTTCCTCTTAGAGTTGTTGTGAATTGATTTAGTTAATATATAGTAAATCCTTAGAACAGTTCCTGGCATATATGAAACACTATATAAGTATTTGTTGCTGTTCTTCTCCTTCTCAGTTTGTGTGTGTGTCTCCTGTGAAAGGTCTCATCTCTGAGAGCTTTGAGGAAGGTGTCAAAACTGTTGCCAGAGCTGTTTCATCAGCATGATGTGGTCAGACTTTTCTCGAGTTTCTCTCCCCCTTGGGGTTCTTACTGTGTCATCATATCCTTCATCCCTAACTGGTCTCAACCCCCCAAAAACAAGCACACGTGCGCACACACACAGCCTCACCTTCCTCTTCGTCCTTTCGCAAGTTAAGAGCCAATTCAGACCTTCTCCTTAATATTATTATCTCAAAAGGGAAGAATAAAGATTCACCTTAGGTCATACATTAATAAGGATCTAGCAGCATAAGTTAAAATTTGTAATTCAAAACAGAAAACTTAGAAAGTGCTCCTGCTCCCACTTTACATTTACTTGTTATAAAATAGGGTGCTTCCCAGCCTTCCAGCCATTCAGGTCTACTGGATTTAAGTAGAAAGCTCCATGACGATGAGCTTTGGCTATTTCTTTCTTTCTTTCTTTTTTTTTTTTAAAGATTTATTTATTTATTTGAGAGAGCGAGAATGAGAGAGAGTACATGAGAGGGGGTTGGGTCAGAGGGAGAAGCAGGCTCCTTGCTGAGCAGGGAGCCTGATGTGGGACTCGATCCCGGAACCCCGGGATCATGACCTGAGCCGAAGGCAGTCGCTTAACCAACTGAGCCACCCAGGCGCCCTAGCTTTGGCTATTTCTGATGATTGTTTGTTTCTGTTGTGATATAACTTAATTACTATAAATTAGCTTCTTTTTCCTAGGAAATTAGAACTTCTTTTTAAAAATACTAACCCCTCAAACTTGCTGACGATCACTTACTGGATTAAGGGGAAAATATAATTAGAGAAAGAGCTATATCTGTTTCTTTGCAGAGAGCCTGAAGATCTGTCTTATTTTGAAACCAGTAAGGGTACAAAGGGGCCCTTTTTAAAATTTCTGTTTGGAGGGATGAGGGGCAAAAATTTTTCTTAAGTAATGAACTAACTCATTAATTTTGGGTGTGTTAGTCCTAACTTAGTTAATTTAAATTAATTCTTTGTTCAAAATTTACCAAGGAGGACTTAATAATTTAATGAAGTATACAATTTTAACACTTTTTTCCACTACATTCAAGAGCTATATTTGTGTGTTATTTATGTGTGCATAATGTCTATTTGATTAGTGCTCATTAGCATTGTTCTAATATTTATTATAATATATTGCCCATAGTTTTCTTTCCTCCTTTCTTTCATTCGTTCGTTCATTTGTTCGTCTGTCTGTCCTTCCTCTCTCTCTTTCTTTCTTATGATGCCATTTAGTTCTTATATATGACAACCATTTGCAATACTCTGAGGAAAAG
This sequence comes from Callorhinus ursinus, assembly GCF_003265705.2. Lineage (NCBI taxonomy): Eukaryota > Metazoa > Chordata > Mammalia > Carnivora > Otariidae > Callorhinus > Callorhinus ursinus. The sequence continues at coordinate 27,225,293 of NW_027397068.1, read as the reverse complement.
AAAAACAATGTATTCCTGGCCTTAGTTATAGTAGAAATTATGAAAATTCAATACTCATCGCAAAAATAAAATGACATGCTAAGTTACAGCCATATTGTTGTCTAGAATGATAATGCTTTCCATAAATAATAGGAAATGGCAAGAGTTGCTGATGGCATACATTTCCATTTTACTTATCAAATAAATTTTTAAGTCCTTTGGATTTGTCACTTTAATTCTCTGAGCATCTTCTCTACCTGTGAAGACAGAAATCATTTTTTACCACTCTCCCTTACCACCATCTTCACCAAATAATATCACTTTATCCAAGCCATACAATCTGTATTTCAGTTGCTGTTAGCTACCACAGAGCAATTTGAAACTGTGGGTTGAGCAAACGGTTGAGAGTGCAAGGTGTAGGGTCGAGGAAAATCCAGAAAGAAGAGGAAGCCAAATCATTAGGCCTCACAATTGGAGACTGTCAACTTTTAAAACCAGCCATGGGTTTCTCTAGTTGTTTCCAGAACTCATTGCTTTTTCCTGTTAGCTCCTTCTAACCCCCACTTCTGTTTCTTTCCCCAAGTCCCATTCTCTGATTTTGGAAGTCTGGGTGAATAGTAACTTGATGTGGCTGATTCTGGGTGAGCATATTAATCCTTTTCTTTCTTTGTTGGCAGGGGGCTTGTACATGATAGCCGGCATAACCTCCAGTTGAGGGGCTTGGTGGTGCTACTTATTTCTAAAGCAGCTGGGCCCAGCAGCATGAATACTTCATGTCAGAACTATGACATGGTCAGTGGGATCTATTCATGGTAAGAAGAACTTAGTCTTTTGACATCGCTTTCTAAATTGTGTTTCCTTTTACTGAACAATGGTCAGTGGAGATCACTATTTAGTTCTTTGTCATTCTCAGATTCACGGATAGATTAACAAATTTTGTAAGGTTAAAAATGTATTTTTACTGTTCTTTTTTTTTTTAAGTTTACTTATTTATTATTTAGCAATCTCTACACCCAGTGTGGGGCTTGAACTCATGACCCCAAGACCAAGAGTCACACACTCTTCCTACTGAGCCAGCCAGGCACCACCACCCCCTTTTATAAATGTATTTTTATTGTTCTTAACAAGTCTAAGACTGAGCAGCTCCATGCATAACTGGTAAATTTCCCTATACATTTGAAAACTTTCATTTCTATTCTGGCCGTTTAAAATTTTCTATTCATGACACCCCTCCTTCGCCTAGGATTTATGATTTTTAAACCTACTCAGAATGATACCTAACTATAAAATAATGTTGCAACTATCATTTTAGGAGAAGTAGTGTACTTCAGTGCTGTATCATTTCATTATACTTATTTTTATGGTGAAGAGGTTTTTACTAAACTTATGAGAATAAGAAATTTTTTCTCCTACACACTTAGACTAAAAAACAAATGTGTGAGTGTGAGTCATTTTTGCTTCATATAAAACAAACTTAAAATTTTCAGTTTTTTATTTTTTAAAAAATCACTGCATAAAAAATCACTGCATATTTTTTAGTAATAGTGTATCAGTAACTTTATTTAACTTAGTATTGATTGTACTGGACATTGTGTTAAAAGCCTCTCTAGAGCCTCTGTATAGCCTCTGCAGGTGGACTTTGGCATGTGAAATTAAAACCACTCTAAAAACGTGGGTGATGGGGAAATTTTCCTCACAAAAGGAAACATTTCTAGGAAGTTTGACTTATGGCTACTGTATCTTATGGATTTACTTTAAAAATCAATCCATACCTTAGTTTTTTTTATTCCTACTAGTCTTATCCCTACATTTTTTCTTACATAATATTTAGAGGTGACTGCTGCTTACCAGCTATGAAGTCTAATGATCCTTCCTCATTCACAAGCAAGCAAAATTATTAGTGTAATGGCTACAAATGACCCCTCCTCCAGATTTTTTTCAAGGTGGCACAACTGGCAAATGAGACAAGTTGAGGGTCCAACTACAGTTTTTTTCCTTCCAAATTTCATATGTTTTTTTCTTGATTCCATTCTGCTTTTCTACTCTGATTCAAGGAATTTATTTCACATAGGTTAGACTATCCATTAAATTAGTATTGCCAAAAAGGGTCTTCTTCTTGGAAGCATGTCTTTGAAAAACTTCTGAGTGGAAAGTAAGTTGGCAAGTCTTTTATACATCTACATCCTTCCCCCAACCGGTTTGAATTAGAGCTCAAAACTGTACCTTATGGTTTTGTAGAGAGCCCTTGATTGAGTTTAGTTGTGTTAACTAGAGAAAATACATAAAGATCTGTAATGAATACCAATAACCTTGTTAATCCCTGGAAAGCAAACGGACCCCATAGCACCTTGTATCCGATGTATCTTTGTTTCCTTTAGGAACTCTGTTGATTTTCAGTCTGCTGACTTCGACCCTATTTGATTGGACAGGCCTCTGCTCTTGCAATTGGGTGACCATACATACCTCTAATGAATACCAGCTATGTTTTATTATCTCTCATCCTAACGTAAAAATAACCCTTGGGAAGTACTATTTGATGCATGGGTGTTCCATAAATATTTGCATAAATGAATTATCCCTATTTTGCAGAAAAAGAAGATAATACTGAGATTAAGAATTGTCTAAAATCTTCTAGATGGAAAGTGATAGAGTAGGTATTTCAATCCCGCTTTTACTTTTTTTTTTTAAGATTTTATTTATGTATTTGCCAGAGAGAGAGATAGCGAGAGCAGGAATGCAAGCAGGGGGAGTGGGAGAGGGAGAAGCAGTCTTCCTGCCAGCAGGGAGCCCAATGTGGAGCTCAGTCCCGGGACCCTGGGATCATGACCTGAGCCGAAGGGAGACGCTTAATGACTGAGCCACCCAGGTGCCCCATAAATCCCGCTTTTACTTTAAAGTGTTCCCCCTTTCTACTAGGCAGGTGGTGATATCTGTATGTGCACAATGCACTGTGATGTGATCTTATGTTTTGAATTTCTTATCTGGCCACTAAAAAACATTTGCATCACCTTCTAATCCTTTACAGGAATATAACACATTTGACAGATGATTATTGTAACATGAACAATTGTAAAAGAACTTTACAAAAGAGTAGGTGGTACATTGTGAATATAAAAACTTTATAAATAATATAAATGGGTTTCATACCCAAGTGTATAGAATCCATAATTATGTTTAGCAAATAATCCTGGTGTGTTATGAGAGACGATGGACTCTGAAAAACAAACTGAGGGTTCCAGAGGGGAGGGGGTGGGGGGTTGGGTTAGCCTGGTGATGGGTATTAAAGAGGGCACATTCTGCGTGGAGCACTGGGTGTTATGCACAAACAATGAATCATGGAACACTACATCAAAAACTAATGATGTAATGTATGGTGATTAACATAACAATAAAAAATTTAAAGAAAAAAAATCCTGGTGTGTTGTTCCAGGCTATTTTCTATAATCAAACTTAATCTAGTAAGTCATTGGTGATGCTTGGGTGTTTTACACACTTGTGAATGTGAAAATGTAATTTGGCACAGTACTATGAGAAATCATTAATTTGTTTCTCTACCCCTGAAGTCATTTGTTTGGTTCTTGCTTCCTTAATTGTTCAAGTGTAACTTTTGCTAGAGGCTTGTATCTATAATGCCACAGTGAATTATTTAACATTTGAGGGAAGTACTGACTTGGGAGATTTTTAATTCACCTCCAAACTGCTGGGATTTACATTGTTTGTGTTTTTCTCCCATAAACTTGACTTTGAGATCAGATAATGGGACCTGAGTAAATTACCTAAGGGACCAAAAGTGAGTTAGATGACCTCTATTTGTTTGGCCTAAGGATATAACTGATGGATATAACCTGTGGATATGTTTAGGAAACTTACCATTTAATGGCCAAGAGAGGCAGAAGTGAGGCTAAAATGTAATAACTACATTTTGAAAAACAGGAAAGAGAGCTACATTTATAAATTCACTATAAACATCTACCGTAGCCTTTTGCCAACAAGGCTGTGGACTTTAGTTTTATTCCACCAATCCTGACTTTTAAAAAATTGGTTGCAAAAGTGATCAATCAAACAAGTATTACTATAATGTTGTATGGTGACAGATGGTGACTCTACTTATCGTGGTGTGCACTGAGTAATGTATGGAATTGTCACATCACTGTTGTACACCTGAAACTAATATAACATATGTCAACTATACTTCCATAATAAAAAATTAATTTTTAAAACTCTTACTAAATTGCCAGGTATCCCTAGCCACTCCTGAGAACATAAATTTATAACTTCCTGTTATCTTAATGATAGAATATTTTTATTTTATGTACCAAAAAATCATTACAATATATAAAACATGACATTACAAAGTACAGACTTCTCTAATGTAACATAATTATCTTTTTTTTAAAGATTTTATGTATTTGACAGAGCACAAGCAGAGGGAGAGAGAGGGAGACGCAGGCTCCCTGCTGAGCAAGGAGCCTGATGTGGGACTTGATCCCAGGACTCTGGGATCATGGCCCCGGGCCAAAGGCAGCTGCTTAACCAACTGAGCCACCCAGCCGTCCCTAATGTAACATAATTACTAAGTTTAAAGAAATTTAGGTGAATTTTCTTTACTAATGCTTCAGCTTTCTCGGTTGTTTTAGCAAGAATTGATCCAATAACTTCTCGTCTACCTGTTACAAACAGACCACATGTTTTCATTCTACCTTCATTGCCTGAAATTTCCCAACATCTTTTGTTAACTCTGGTGGAAGAGATTGAAACAAGTTTGTCAAACACATTTTCTTTTCCCCCTACCTATTCAGCTAGACTACCTTGCTGACCTTTGTATGTATTTATAGCACACTAGTGCCCTGGACAGAGTATTCTTTTAAATCTTTGCATGACTGAACTTCCATAGAACATAAATGTAGTAGACCAAAATAAATATTAGAATCATACATTTTACAGTATGTGACTTTTAGAGTAGTTTAACATGGACTGTATCCCACAGTGACTGTACCTTATTATGTCCTTTGCAACTTCTAAATCAGGACGTGAGCTGTAAAGCAGACTCTAAAGTATTCTTCATGGAACATGAAAAAGTTTCAAATTTTTAAGTTAGTTATGTAAAATAAGATGTAAAGTGACATTTCAAAGAAGAAAAGTATTAATGGAACATCATTTAAAAATACAAAAATAACACACATAGTGCTGCAGAATACTAATTTTTTCATTTTTTATTTTATCTTATTCTTAGTTTTATTTATTTGAGAGAGAGAGTGGGGGAGGGGCAGAGGGAGAAGGAGAGAATCCTCAAACAGACTCCCTGCTGAGCGCAGAGCCCGACATGGACCCTCAGCCAGGACTCTGAGATCATGACCTCAGCCAGAATCATTAGAGCCAGCTGCCTAACTGACTGAGCCACCCAGGCACCCCTAAAATTTTTTAAATCCCATCAAAAGTTTTTTTTTTTAAAGATTTTATTTATTTCTTAGACAGAGACAGACACAGAGAGAGAGGAAACACAAGCAGGGGGAGTGGGAGAGGGAGAAGCAGGCTTCCCGCAGAGCTGGAAGCCCGATGTAGGGCTCGATCCCAGGACCCTGGGATCATGACCTGAGCCGAAGGCAGACGCTTAACGACTGAGCCACCCAGGCGCCCCATCATCAAAAGTTTATTTTGTTTTCCCTTCATATTTTGACCTGTTCCTTCTTTCACTGCATTTTATTGACTCATCTCTGTTACCCGCAGTTTCCATTCTGGCGTCTATATGGCTTGAAGTTTTACTGATAGGTTTTTAGACTCTTCTGAGTTTATTCCTTTAACTCCATTTCCAGAGGGAAGAGAATGAGCTGCTCCTGGGGAACCAGTGTAGTGACGGTATTCCTTCTGGGTGAAGGTGAGCTGATGAATAAGAATAAAATTATGGACTGATCATTTTCTATATTTATTTGTAGTACTGATAACAGAAGACTGTGTACTTTGCTATGAAACATAGTTCAGATGATCTATTTTCTCCATATTACCCCAGCATTCAGTGTATTCCCAACACATAGATGGCAGTCAATGACTATATGATCATGGCTGATTAATAATAATAATTTTAAATTATCATCTTTTTAATTTTTATTATTATTTAATCTTCAAGCAAGGAAGACCTTCCTAAAAGGTTCCAAAACTCTGAAACTATAAACAAAAAATACATTTGACTGCAGAAAAGATAATTCTTCAGTGGGAAAAAATTCCATAAAGTCAAAAGAAAATGCCAGAGTTACAAAAATATTTGCAACATACAAGCCAAAGGGCCAATTTTTAATAAACAAATTAGTTGAAGATCTTATAAATCCAGAAGATGATAAAACAACACAAACATGGACTAAAGAAATGAACAGGCTGTTCAGTGAAGAAGAATCATAGATGGTTAGTAAACAGGGGAAAAAAGCTGGAATTCATCATAATGGACAAATTAAAACAAAATCATTGTTCTCCCCTGTCAGATTGGCAAAGATTAAAAGGTTTGATACCCGGTGTTTGTGAGTGTGTAAGGAAGTAAGCACTTGAATGTTTTGTTAGTAGGGACATTAATTGATATAGTTACTTAGAAAATAATTTGGTACTAGCAGTTATAAACAGACCACATATTTTCATTCTACCTTTGTTGCCTGAAATTTCCCAACACCTCTTATTTAAATGATAAAATAGATTGGACAAGTTTGCCAACCACATTTTCTTTTCTTCCTGACTATTCAGCTAGACTACATTGCCCAGCTTTGGGGTGGCTATAGCATTTTTAGTTATAAATTTTATTTTAAACCAGCCACCCTTTGATTTAGCAAAATTGCTGATGCGTTAACATAAATGCTCAAAGATGTATGTATAAGAATGCTTTTTGTAGCATAGTTTGAAAGAACAACAGCAACCCCAAAAAAGGGAAACAATCAAAGCATCCACCAATAGAGCCCATGTTGTTACTGATGCAAGGGAGTATCAAATCAATGTTTAAAAGGATTAAGGAGGTCTGTTTGTCTGATCTGGAAAGATCTCAAAAAATCAAGAAAAAAAGCAAGATGCAGAAACATATTACAGTTTGATCCCATTGGGGCTTGAGTGAGTGGACAGTGGATTTTTCTATGCATGGAAAATGCTTTAAAAGAGACACAAAGAGTTAATTGTGGTCACCCCTGGGGAGGGGCAACTGGTGGGGGGACATGGGATGAGAGACTTCATTCATTGTATGTCCTCTTCAGTGGTCTGAATTATTTTTAACTGTATGTATGTTTTACTTACACACTTCATAAAAACTGGTAAAAGCTGGTAGTTAGCTTAGTCCTGCTATTAGAATGAGGACCCTAGAGTCCCTGGGCTGACCTGAACTTTTATCTTTTGCTCTTTTTGACAAGATCAAGTAGCCTAAGAAAATGCATAAAGTATAGATTTTTTTTTTTTAATAAAGAAAGGAGTGAAGCAAAATGATTTACTTTCTTAGGTTTACCATCCATGTTAAAATGGACACCATCGAGGTGCCTAGGTGGCTCAGTTGGTTAAGCATCTGACTCTTGGTTTTGGCTCAGGTCATGTTTTCACGGTCATGGGATTGAGCTCCGCATTGGGCTCTGCACTCAGCATGGAGTCTGCTTCAGATTCTCTCTCCCTCTTCCTTCCGCTCACTCTCTCTCTCCCTCTGTCTCCCTCTCAAATAAATAAAATCTTAAAATGGACACCATCAATTTCTTGGTACCTATGCTAATTCTTTTTTTAACTCTGTATTATTCAGTTGATTAAGGTTAAATTAATGATTATATCCTAAGGTCATTGTTGGGCTTTAAGAACTAATCACCAAAAAAAGCATTATAAACATAACTGTAAGTTAAATCTAGAAAACATTTTGATAAAATGACACATGTTAACAGTGCTTTCTCTAAGAGAAAATTTGTCAGGCTTGGGATGCTGTTACAGAAGAAGTGGTAGCAGAATATTTGGAGGTCTAAATGAGATCTTAATTTAAGGAGAAAGGTGGAAAATTTTTAAATGGTAAAAGAAGTGAGTTTTGTTGTTTATAAATCTTTAAATTTAGGGAATTAATCTTCGTCTCAGCTGAAAATACTGTAGTTCATAATTTATCATTTTAATGTGGTACGAATTAATTTCTGATGACTTCTAAGTCATGGTAACAATAGACTATCAGTCTTCACCTTCTGGCACATTAGAATCTGCCTAGTACTGGCACATTAGAATCTGCCTAGTACTTAAAAGTGCCTAACAAAATTAAGAAACCATGGGCGCCTGGGTGGCTCAGTTGGTTAAGCGACTGCCTTCAGCTCAGGTCATGATCCTGGAGTCCCGGGATTGAGTCCTGCATCGGGCTCCCTGCTCAGCGGGGAGTCTGCTTCTCCCTCTAACCCTACCCCCTCTCATGTTCTCTCTATCTCATTCTCTCTCTCAAATAAATAAATAAATAAATCTTAAAAAAAAAAAAAAAAAGAAACCATATTTACCTTGGAGATTGACCAAATCAGAAAATACCTTAAGAAATGAGGCTTGGAGCACCTGGGTAGCTCAGTTGGTTAAGCATCCAATTTGTGATTTCAGCTCAGGTCATGATCTCATGGGTCCTGAGATCAAGCTCCACCTCCGGCTCCTCTCCGGAGGAGTGTGCTTGAGATTCTCTCCCTCTGGCTCTTCCTTCACTCATGCTCGCTCTTTCCCTCTCTCTCTCAAATAAATAAATCTTTAAAAAAAAGAAATGAGGCCTAAGTAGAAACATGTTGATGATATTTCTTTAGGGCTCAATTATATTAATGTAAAATAATTAATATTGAAATATATAGCAGTAAATATAGTTGTTTTTTTTTAAGATGACGTATATAAATGCTAGAAAAGAGTCTGCAAGAAACCTCACCCTCCTGATGATGACGGTGGTTGGAAGAAGTAGGGAGGGAGTAAGGGAAATCGTCAAAGGGGACTTTATTTGTAACATTTAATTTTTTTATAAAGAGAATCTATTCATATTGTATGATTAAAATTAACTAGAAAATTAAAAGAAAGTTGTATTTCACACTTATAAAGCAATAAAAACCTATTTAAAATGTATCTTTTTGGAAACAAATTATGTAATATATGTTAAGAAAAAAAAGAAGAAGAAGATAGCAGGAGGGGAAGAATGAAGGGGAGTAAGTCAGAGGGGGAGACGAACCATGAGAGACGATGGACTCCGAAAAACAAACTGAGGTTTCTAGAGGGGAGGGGGTTGGGGGGATGGGTTAGCCTGGTGATGGGTATTAAAGAGGGCACGTTCGGCATGGAGCACTGGGTGTTATGCACAAACAATGAATCATGGAACACTACATCAAAAACTAATGTATGGTGATTAACATAACAATAAAAAATTTAAAAAAAATAAAATGTATCTTTGTACTACAAGAACCTTGAAAATGAGAAGTGCTTATTGATAGTGATTTAAGGTGATTATGCCAAATAATTGAATTTAGAGTAGGCTTTTGAAGATAATTTCCTAAAGATATCTCAGCTCTCTTTCAGAGAGATTTCAAGAGATGAAAGTATGTGCACTTTGATTACATATTCCTATTGATTGTATTCTACTTACAACAATAAAAATAAGCTCCAGATACAAATCTAGCAATATTACTAATTCATTACAACCAGTACTTATTTTCTTCATTAACTTTTTATTGTTATTTTCAACTTACACAGCATGCACAAATGCAGCAATTATATGTTGAACAAGAAAGGGGAAGGCTCTTTATGTTCAGCGTACTGTACATCACAAGTCATTACTTCACCAGAGCTGTTAGAAAAACACAAAATAAGAACAGCCTCTTACAAAACAAGTATAATTAACCACAAAAAGTAGGTGGGCTCAGCTACTAATCTACTCAGCTGAGAGTTCGTTTATTGTATATAAATATCTTGCTATAGATTAGCCTGCCTGACTACATCACAGCAAAAAACACACTGCATAAATTGTTTTTGATATTGGTGAAAAAGTTTAAATCTCTTCCTTAAAAAAGGGCTGTGTTGACTAGCAAGAAGCCATAGTCGAAGGCAATGTCCAGTGTCTAATTCTGGGGTTTATTTTTTATTTTTTTAATATTTTATTTATTTGAGAGAGACACACAGAGAGAGTGCTACTGGGGTGGGGGGAAGGGGGTGCAGAGGGAGAGTTCTGGAGAAGCAGACTCCCCACTGAGTAGGGAGCCCGACTTGGGATTCGATCTCAGGTCCCTGAGATCATGACCTGAGCCAAAGGCAGACACTTAACTGACTGAGCCACGCAGGCTCCCCTAATTCTGCATTTCAAACAGGGCTTAATTCTTGACGTTTGTCATAACAAAATGTTAGCTTTTACGTAGAAGACTTGCAGTCACTTAAAATGACAGCGTTTGCTTAATAGCTTCATCCTTCCTGTTGATCCTTTGAACCCAGATTCAGGGCACCCCCACCAGTGGACAGTGTGGTGTAATAGAGACATGGGTATAAGGGCTAGAGATCTGGGTTCTTGTCACAAATGTATAACTGATTGGCTGTTTCACCTAAGCAAGTCCCTAATCACCCTGTGTGATTACTTATCTATAAGATGGTGATAATAATGGGCTTCAGGTCCAGGAGCTCAACTAGCAGGACACATATTCAGCTAGGTTCAAGTGGCGTGTGGTACAATATAGCACATCCTGACTACCTCCTCTCTGCAAGGCACAGAGCTGAGTATGCGAATATTAATAAGAAATAGTCTCTGGCCTCTAGTGACAAGGTAAAAAAACAAATTATGCATCTAGTAGCCTTTTGACACTGTTGATGCAATTTCATTTCTAGAACTCTGTTTCTGGAACTTAACTTTTAGAGCTATAACCATATTCACTATTGGGTCCACAATCCTTCCATATTTAATTAAATTAAATTTGTTTAATTAAACACCTCTCGCATAAGCTGCTACTAGAGAACTGGCCTGAGGAACTTCCTTCTCCACTATGCTCTTATACTTTTCTCAGTCTTGGATTGTGTAGCTGGGTGATGGTGATAAGAGAGGAAAAGAGAGCAGATCCTCAAGTTGGTTCTCTCTAATCCTGGCATCCTTCCTCCCTGTAGTTACTGGTATCTTGGGTCTTCATTTTCTTGTATTAAGATTTCCCCATTCCCTCCTCCTTTCCTCGAGTTTTTAAGTTTGTAAGTGGAGTAAAATATCCTTAATTCTTTAATGGTGTCTCATTCCCTGAAGGATTAAATACAAATTTCTTACAACAATTCCTAGCAGCCCTAGAGTAGAAGTAGAGAAGGTAAAAGCATAATCATGGTTTTTCTTTGTCCACCAAGAAAAGGGCATATGCAAAGTAATGCTTGACCTAATAAACTATTTAGGTGTGGGACTCCTGGCTGGCTCAGTTGGAGGAGCATGTGACTCTTGGTCTCAGGGTTGTGAGTTCAAGCCCTACGGGGATAGAGATTACTCAATAAATAAATAAACTTAAAAAATAAATTATTTAGGTTTGATGAGAAAGTGAGACTGAGGGAACCCAAAATTAGGGAGAAAATAGTGATCACGGTCTGGAGGTCTTGATGATTCATATTTTGGGTTGGAGTAGTAATGCAGTGAGAGAGCTCAGAGGTTAGAGGGTTGCAGATAGAAAGTAGGACATTCGAACTGAACATTTTTGAAGTAGAACAGTTCTGAATGTTAAGTTTCAGTTGTGCCTGAGAGTTAGCTTGATGGAATATAGTGGAGGTTGAATTGAGTAGATTGAGAAACTACAGGACAGGCAGTTCATGTGATTGAAGTCAACCAGGAGAACAACAGAACTGAACGAGATGCCAAAGACCCCGATGAAAGCAGCGTAACAGAGGAGGGGAGCGGTGGTGGAAAGTAGTTCAAAGGATCAATGGGTTTCTCAACATGATGAAGAAATAATGAGAGCACTAGTCCCACCTCTCAACTCCTTAGCCTGTGGCTTACAGGTAGTGAAGTATATCCACTCACAAAGATACAGGGCTTTCAGTACTCCAGGAAAAGCCATGGCTCTATTAAAGTCAGAACCCAGAGGAAATGTTCTGTGAGTTTTTAGAACACTTAACACACTGTTTTGTAATGACTAATTTATGTATATGTTTCCCCCCCGGACAGTACCTTCTAGAAGTAATGGCCTATGTTTTAGTCATCTTCCAACCCAGCATGTCTCCCACCACTGAGCCTCCTGTTATATTTTGTATCTTTGAGACACTTCTTGTATGTCTTGCAATAATTTGTGTACCTATCTTATCCCTCTACTAGATTTGTTCATTCACTCATTGAGTAATTCATTTATTTAACAAGCATTTGTTGAGCACCTGCTATGTGCAGAGTGTGATAAATACAGAAAAATAGTAATTATTACTATAGCTAACACCTCTTATGTTTTTTATATGTCTGGTACCAGTTCCATGTGCTTTATATATTAATTTATTTAATCCTTACAACATTAGTTAAGAAAAAATTGCTTTTCTTGGGAAACAGGCTTATAGAAATTTAATAACTTGATCAAGTTTATAATGTAAGTGAATGGCAGAATTAGGATTGAAACCCCGTTTGACCATAGAACCCATGCTCTTTCCATTACTGTACATGGCCTCTGGATTAGAGTGTCCTAAATATACTTTCTTACCCATCTTGACATCCTCAGCACTAAAAGCAGATTTTTATGTTCTATGTTTGGTGGTACTGAATTGTGTAGTTAGATAGAAACCAGGTTTTCTTTGGCCACCAAAGCCCTAGCATTATGGTAGGCACTCCAATGCTCCAAGAATTAGTGTTGATTTACTGAGACAAAATTTCTTTTTGTTTTAAGGTTGCATGTGGATCATGATAGGGCTCTCTACAATTTAAAAATAAAAACATTTACCTTTGCAAGCCATATCTCTTTAACTGTGCATTTCCTTTCAAAATTTATTCTTTATCTATTGGGAAAAACAGATAACTGTGTGTTTTCTTTGATACACTAAACACTTTCTGAAAGAGACTTGTGCCCTAAGAAGATGGTCTGTCTAATGAGCTTTTCCTATAGACCAGGAACAAACTCTATTTCATTGGTCATTAATCCTGAAACACTCAGTGCTACAAATTTTGGTATTGCAAACCACTATATTCATACTCATTGGAGGCACTGTTTCGAGGAATACTTGGATAATTATGCACCTACTAGATTTGTTGCTGTCCATGGGTAATTTACATCCTGCAGAAATATAGAGCTTCTATTACTCTACTGTAATTATTTACATATTCATTGCAAATAATGATGTAACGGGTTTTTAGAGGCTGTGCATAAGAGAACCAGCAAACTGAGACGCAAAACAGGTTTCCACCCCTTCTTTCCAAAGCTATAGTTAATCACTTGAACACTATCCAATATAGCAGAAAGCTGGCAGACTTTTCTTTGAAGCAGGCTATGTAAAAATGTTTATAATTTACAGCTTATTATGCCATGCAAACGACTGTGTTCTCAGTGAAGGAGAGTGAGAAAATACGGCTGTGAAATTACTGAACTCCCCTTTGTTAGTTGTTTACTGGCAACAGTGGAAGGATTCTTTGCACTTAAAATGCATTTCTGTATTTAATTTTATATCATTCAGTTCAGGATTTTTTTTAAATGGGAATTTGCTTTTATCTCTCTTTGTAGATAGACCAGAGCAGTTTTAATGTAACAAAAACAATAAGCTGAAAAATCAGAATTGTCAGGGAATTTCAGTGGAATAGTGATAAATTATTAGGGTTTAGTTCAGTTTATGGTTTAAATTGTGCAAAACCCATTCTTTTTGACACACCTGCAGTGTTTCATAGTCAACTTGTTATTTTCAAAGGTACCTGATGCAAAGTTTGTTTGGCTGGAAGTTCATCTCCTTCAGGAACAATTAGAGGGATAGGGAAGGTAACCTGGACCTCTTTGTAATCCATTGAACATATTCACCCATTTTTAGGTCTTCCTTAGCATTTTCTCATTCTACCGAATCCCCTCTTAGATTCATAAAGCCCCTAAAGTCAGGTACCACATAGTCTTTTGTGGTTTACATTCTCTGTGTGTCTGGTATGCTATTGCAAACTTATCCTCAATGAATATGCCCGAGACCCTGACCTCCATTTTGGTGGAAAGGTAGCTCTTCTGTGAAGGACTAGCTAAGACTCACTTTTAGATGCTATCTACACCTTATAAGGGGGCCTTTAGTAAGGGAGTTCCTAAGAGAGACAAGTGAAAACATAGGAACTTATTTAAAAGTCCACAGTCTTTTTCCTTCTAATTCTTCAACTCTAAATGCACGTAGAGCTTTCTATTTAGTTTACACTTCCCTGAAGGTAAAAAGAGAAGAAAAATTTATATTTAAATATTTAAAATGTTCAAAACAGCATGTTTAATTTTCCTGTTCTCCTGTTTGTTTTAGAATCAGTTTAGAAGCTGGGGACTTTCTAGTTCCCATTAATCACATAATCTTTTTTTTTTTCCCGTAACACAAATAATCAGATATTGAGTATATTTAAATGGGTTATATATCTGCAACTCATATGTTTTTGAGAAATAATGGATTATTATCTCAGAGAAAATAGGATTGTTATGCCAGTATCAAGGCATTATCATTTTTATTGTCATTGTCCTCTTCAACTTTTTAGTATAAAAACATGTTTTACAACCACACAGAAGAATTTGTTTTCTACTTCAAACTTTTTTTTTTTGAGTTAAACATTACAACAGCCTTCACGTCATCTGTGATTGTGGCAAAGTAAAAAATTGAGTATAATGATGAATTCTGTTTTCTTAGCTTCTTTTTTGGGAGTTAGAGACCTGAAGTGTGCTGGAGGCCAGCCCTGTGGGTGGGAGGATGGGGTGCCTAACACTACTCTCCACTGACCTCTTCTGGCCTCCTGTTAAATGTGTTGTTGGAGTGGACAGCAGCTCTCTTAGACTGCCTTGGTGAGAGAAAAGGATGGCCAAGGCAAAGTAGAGGGAAATCAGCCAGTGTAGATAGACTTTGTGCTGATAAGCTCCTAACGTCTTTCCTATCCTTTTGCTCTTCTCCTGTAAAAAAGAGTGCTTACCAAACACACTTCATAGGTGAAATAATTATTCAGTTTTTCATTTTATTAGATACCCTTATAACTGACAATCTGAACGTCTGATGACCATAAGATGTGATGATAACTACTACTATCACATCTTATCAATGCGTACAAAGCTAAGGAAAATAGAAATGTTTATTAACAGATGTGCCTTTATCCCAAGGTGAATGAATGACTCCTTAGACATTTTGGAAAGGGGAAAATAACACCTCTGTGAAGAATTCTTTACCTACTATGAAGAATCCTTAAAGATTTAGGAATTTGGGCACCTGGGTGGCTCAGTCAGTTGAGCATCTGCCTTTGGCTCAGGTCATAATCTTGGGGTCCTGGGATCGAGCCCCATGTTGGGCTCCCTGCTCAGCAGGGAGTCTGTCTCTCTCTCCCTCTGCCTCTCCCCACAACTCATACTCTCTCTCTTTCTCTCTCAAATAAATAAATAAAATCTTGAAGAAAAAAAAAAAAGATCAAGGAATTCCAGGGGCACCTGGGTGGTGTAGTCCATTAAGAGTCTGACTCTCAGTTTCAGCTCAGGTTTTGATGATCTCAGGGTCCTGGGATTGAGCCCCTGTGCCAGGCTCTGCACCCAGCATGGAGTCTGCTTGGGATTCCCCTCTCTCCTCTCCCTCTGCCCCTCCCCAACCTTCTAAAATAAATTAAAAAAAAAAAAAAAAAAAGGATCTAGGATCTCCAGACAGGGAGCCACTGACCTAGATAGTCTCATCAAGCAAAATGTGCTCAGATAGTTTTGCTTCTAGAAACAGTGACCATTACTGATTTAGTGCCATTTTCTAACAATAAAAGCTGACCCCCTCTGTTATTGTTATAAATGATGTTTATTGTATCAGAAACTTTTCTTTTTACACATAGACTAAGGAGGTAGAGATGTAACCCAAAGACCTGGTGGTTTCTAACACAGAGTTCCCCTTCTTTCTAAAACTGGGAGGTCAGGCAAAGTTTTAATCTGTGTACTATCTTTGGAGAACACATGGTCATCAAACCTAATACTCAAACATCTTTACATTTAATATAAAATAGGTCCATCACATGGGGTGCCTGGGTGGCTCAGTCAGTTAAGCGTCTGCCTTTGGCTTAGGTCATGATCCCAGGGTCCTGGGATCGAGCCTGCCATCGGGCTCCCTGCTCAGCGGGGAGTCTGCTTCTCCCTCTGTTTCTCTCCCTTTGTGCACTCTCTCTCTCTCTCTTCCTCAGATAAATAAATCTTTGGAAAAAATGCTTTTGTAGGTATCTGATTACACTGAACTGTACTGGGTACCGTACCAAAAGAATTAAATCAGTCTACTCTCTGTCCTTTAAAAGTTTATTATCTCTAACATGTACTTTGAAAATATACATACAGTATATCATAGACACATATATTAGACATATAACACATCATGGTTCATACTTTCATCAGTTTAGGTCAAAAAAGACAAGGATACTTCCCTCATTTGTGGGGGTAAAGATCAATTAGAATAGCCAGTGAAATTCAGATTTTGACCAAGTTATTCAGTCAGACTTACATGTTACATTCGATTAACATTAACATTTATCCACTCTGAAATTTGATTTACCATACATGGACCTGACCAGGCCATGTATTCCCTAAGATACTATTTTTCAAAGTTTAAAACATGGTTATCCAGACTGTTCTAGAACATGTTTGCTGACTTTATTTCATAAAGTCCATAATTCCAACTTCAGGATATTTCTTCTAATCTGGACGAGTGTTTTAAAGAGATTCCTTAACATGATATATTCAGATCTGAGGTAAACAGTCCCACTTCAGCCCTTCATTCTCCACTTCTCATTCCCAGTGTATTCCTCCCCAACTGTTCCCTACTGGGTAGAATTGCCCTTTAGGTCCGACTTAAGGAGCTGCTTGCTTTGGAACTCCTTCTCTTATTCCATCAAGATTTGGGTGAGGTCCCCTTCCTCTGGGCTGCCTTGGAACTCTGTTAGCAGTTATTGCCCAGGATTAAAATCATTTGGTTTGCTCTCTAAACCCTTCCCTGATCTGGCCATCAGCTTCTTGAGAACTGAGCTATGGTTTTATTCTTTTTTTTGATGACTTCTCAGAGCCTGTCACAGAGTTTGACATGTGGCAGGCACTCCATAAATGTCCATTAAAGAGAAGCAAGGGATCCTTGAATATTGACTACAATTGCAGGCTGTTAATAATAACTTATGGAGAAACTGTATTTAAAATATTATCCTTCTAATTGTACTGAATTTTAACAGGTCATTAACAACCAGTCAGGACTTCAGAAATATCTTCAAAAGATCTTTTTGCTACAACTGTTTACCTCAATTCAGATGCTGTTAATCTGATGATTTGACAAAATCTATTAAGTAGCTATTATTTAGCAGTATCTATTTTAATTTTTATAACTTATTCCAAGGTCTCCCCTCTTGACCAGACCTTTCTAGTTGTAATATAGCCAAAATCCCAATTTATTAGACATCAATAAATGTGGGTTTGCTACAAAGATGAGAAACTCGGTTATCTTTTTAAGAAAATAAGTATTTATAGCAATAAGTGAATTTATAACCAAGTTGAGCACAAAAGCAGAGTAAAAAATGTTTAAAAATAAGTTGATGTAAATGAGGCATTTGGAAAATATAGGTTGGTGCTTCATCATTAACTTTAATTTTGTGACTTTTGTCACTTGATGTCACAACCTTAGTGTTATTTTTAAAACAGTTTTTTTTTTTAGGGGTATTTAATTAAGTAATGTGGTGTTTGCTTATTTCAAACAGTCTGTCTTTGTTCCTGTCAAAGCCATACTGGCAGGGCATTGCTTTTCTTTTCCCTTTTGTTAATATTCTGTGTTAGATAATGGTTTCGCAAATAATAGATTCCAGGGACCTTTGATCCACCATTACTGTAAAATAAAATACAACTTAATTTTTTTCTGGGCATAATGGTTTTAACCTTGTGTACTAATTTGACTGTGCTTGTGGGGGCAGATCCTTAAATGAGACGCAAATGAAGGAAAAATTGCTAATGCTGCCACTGTATATCTAATGAGCACTGTGTAATAAACCATAACCTCTTCGACATTTCTCTGGAAAGCAGCGTGATTATTTTGGATGGCTAGCCCTTTGTGGATGGCTCATTACCGTCTGGCATAATATGTATTGATAGAGACTGTAATTGTCAGCTCCTATTTGACATGCTGCCTCTAATAAATAAGGCTTGCATCACTGGGACCTACTAATGGTTATATGGGAAACTGTAATTAAAGAAAAAAATTATATATATTTTAGGTTTAAAACATAGTGTATATGTATATAAGATGTCTCTACAGGGGATTGTCTGCTCACCACCCTCCAACCCCCCACCTTTGCAGCTTCTTGTATTAGAGTATTTGAAGCTTCCCCTGAGGACTGGAACTTTTTCATCAGTATAGGGTCAGCATGTGACAAGACCTGTGTGTGTGTGTGTGTGTGTGTGTGAGAGAGAGACAGACAGACAGACAGACAGAAACAGAGGGAAGAGATTTTCCTCCACACTTCCTAAGGAAAGCATTCCCATTGACAAAGAAGTGACAATATGAAAAGTCCTCTTGTGTATGTAAAAGATCCATAGGACTATAGTTTATACTTCTGGGTTCAACTCATGAAGTTAATGCTTTATATATAGCCAGATAGTCTCATATTATTCACCTTTTCCATGGTTTTCTTTATTTTTTTCTAACTTTATTCTCATTTTGTTACAAGAAATTTATGTTCTTTGGTAGGAAAAAAAATACCTAAGAAGCCAAATTAATATGGACTATGAATCACAAGTGTAGTAAAGACCCACAGAATACCTTACATAATATTTAGGCTTGAAAAAATGTAAATCAGAGATTAGAGTTGGACCTACCTCATGTTATAGAACAAATGTAGGCCTAGTCATTTTGTATCTGAAAATGTAGAATTGGAATTCTAGAAAATAATATTTTTTTAAAGAATTATTTATTTGAGAGAGAGAGACAGACAGAGAGAGCACGAGCAGGGGGGAGAGGCAGAGAGAGAAGCAGATTCCCCAACGCGGGGCTTGATGCCAGGATGCCAAGATCATCACCTTAGCCAAAGGCAGACGCTTAACTGACTGAGCCACCTAGGCGCCCTGAGAATAATACTTTTGTTACATATTGTGTAATTGTAATATACTCTAAACTTCTAGACAAGGTTCTCTTGCTTTATATATGTAGCTCATGATTTTTATGAAATGGAATCTTCAGCATAGCACATTAAATCAGAACATGAACAAATGTTTATATTTACTGGAGTAGGTCTAGAAAACTATATAAAAACATAGGCAACTCAGGTTTCTTCTCAGCAATGTGAAGTTTGATATCATAATTTTCATTCTAAAGAAATGGAGTCCTATTTTTACCATTCTGGTGAAGAGAAGTAGGTGTTGGGAAAGCATGGCTGTATTCATCCACCCATGGTTTTAAATCATGGTCTTGTTGGTTTGTTTAGGCAAATTTCTTGACCTTTCTGAGCCCCCATATACTCATGTGTAAAAATAGGGACAATACCACCTACCTACCACAGCTGTTAGAATCATTTGGAAGAACAGGGGCTTCTGGGTGACTCAGTCAGTTGGGCGTCCGACTTTTGATTTTGGCTCAGGTCTTGATCTCGGGGTCATGAGATGGAGCCCTGCATTGGGCTCCGTGCTCAGTGGGGAGTCTGCTTGGGATTCTTTCTCTCCCTTCCCCCCCCCCAAGATAAATAAATAAATCTTTAAAAGAATCATTTGAAAGAACATATGAAGCACTTAGTGCAGTACTTTTGGTATCAAATAGGTATTCAGTAGACATTATACTTCCTTTTTTGCCCTTTTATTCTTGCTTCTTCCTCCTGCCCCCCACAGATGACCACATTTCTAATCTGGTATATTTCTACTTTCTCCAGGGTGTCCTGTCCATGAAACACAGAGTTTTAATTTTGTTAGGTCATAATTAATAGCTAATACTTAGCACCGAGACCCTGTTCTAATTGTCTTACATGCATTAACTCACTGAATCCTCACAGCACCCTTAGAGATTATCATCCCCATTTCACAGATGGAAAAAACTGTAGCATATGGAGGTGAAGCATCTTGCCCAAAGCGACACAGTGATGAAGCCAGGATTTGAATCCAGGCAGTCTAACTCCAGAGCCTCAACTCTTAGCCACCAGCTACACGGTCTCTGCAGTTCACCTCTTCTCATAGCACTAAGAAAAAGGGAAAGAGCAGGTAGGGTGGTAGAGAGGCCTGGTCTGCCTTCCTTTGTAGGGCTAAATTATAATTAAAAGGACAAAGCCAACATAGCAGTTTCTGGGGAGGATAGATGATAAACCCTGTGGAGGAAGAAGCACCTATGCTGTGGATGCCAAGGAAAGGGGGAACTGAGTCATGACTATTCTTGCACTCAGCGTGCCAGCAAATACCAAGTATTTCCTCAGCGTGGAACAGCAAGTCTATCGCTCTTCGTCTCACTAACTGTTTCCTGTTCCTTAAGACACAGCTGAACCCTCATCATCTCCAGGAAACCTTCCCTGACCCCCAGGCTGAGCTAAGTTGCCCTTTTCTGGGCTCCCATACACACTGCACATAAGTCCACACAAACATCAACAGTCATAGCAGTAAAAGCTGCCTAGTACTGAGCACAGACCATGTGCCAGGCGCCACACATGTTATCTCATTCGTGTCCCATGACAGTATTCAAGGGTCAGTAGAGATAGCCTCTTTATATAGATGAAGACTATAAAGCTCGGAGATGTTAAATTATTTAGCCAAGATCACATGGCCAGTAAGTGGCAGCTCTGGGATTTAAACCAGGTCTTTCTTATTCCAAACATATTCTTAATAACTGCAGTATATTTACCATACATTGTTGACATTACTGCTTTTGTCTTTCTCCTAATCAGATTATAAACCCTTCAGGGACTGCACTGTGTCTTATTTATTTTTTACCTCAGATTCTGTCAAAATTGTGCTTTAGAGAAAAAGAAACAGACTATTAAAACATGCTTATTTTTGCTAAATGTACTTAATTTTAAATGTGTTTTTAATGAGCAAAGTTTAATGTCATTTTCCTTTCACTTAATATATTATCAAACGGTACAAAACATATATAAATAGCGCTGGGTAGATCTTCTTGCTTTAGGGTTTAAATCAAATATTATATGAAGAAATGTTTGTAATTAATAAATCTCCAACAAAGAGTAATGCCATATAATAATTCAATATATATAATAATATAATTAGAATAATTATAAGTTCTTTGTAGAAATACCAAGAAATCAAACTGCTGGTGTTATCAGGGATTTCAGAATGACATCCTTTAGCTCCCCAAGGAACAGCCCAGCATCCTTCCCTTTCCCGAGTGCTAGCACTAAGGCTTCAATCCGTCCTCTCAGGATTCCCGGCTCAGTCCTTTCCTGTGGAGAAGGGCTTATGGTAGGGCAAGACCTTTACAGTGGAAAGCAGTTCAATTATGAACTGTTTAAATTATTACCTAAACTTAAGACCCAGGAAGGCTGAACTGTGGGTACATTTTTATCTTTTAACAGGGCTTGCTAAAAGGACAAGCCAGAGTATCTCTGTATCACCTCCTCTGATAAAATCTTCACTGTATTCTTTTCTTTAGAATGAGAATGAAGACAAAGAGCTAAGTTAGCTTATTCATTTCTCTGCTCTCTTCAAACTGAGCTAATTCTGTCACACCACTCTGATTAATATGTAGGTCTCTGTTTCGGACCACAGCAGGGCACTTGTGTCCAGATGAAAGTATGCTGGTGAAATTAGGTAGTGCAATGATTTGACATTCTGATAATTAACTGGCAGTGAATATTTGACTTAGGTACCTAAGACCCAACTGCTAACTCACATTTCTTCATGTAGGTAACCTAAGTTAAGCAAAATATAAATAGAAGTATGTTAGTTTTCTTTTGTTTCTGTGTGAAAATGACTCTTTGGCAAATAGTAGCAATTCAGTCATTTTGGTCTCCTTAATTTATCCAAGTCATTTGGGGCTGTAGCCAGAAGATGAAGGGTGTTCCTGGACTTCTTTCTTGTATTGTTCTCATTTCTTTTCCTCTCGGTCCTGTCTGAGAGGAGACACCCACGCCTTTGTCCTAAACCTACGCTCCGCCCATATTCCTGTTTCTGTCTGCTGGCTGAAGTCTCTCTCCAGCCATTCCAGGGCTGTCGACTCTGTTCATTGTCTGGCAGGGGCAGTGAGCCCTGTTGGGACCAGTGGCAGCAGCAGCAGCGAGCTAACTGGGGAGCTCCCCGCCTCACCCTAGCACTGCTGAGCCAGCCCCGTGGGGCAGCAGTGAGGGCGAGCAGCTGCATCCCTGCCTTCATTGAGCTCGGTGTCCCTCTTCCAAGTAAAGCCCAGCTCTCCAGTCACCTCTTCCATGGAGGCTTCCCATTTCTCCCCCCAAATATATTCCTAGGGTCTGGCATACAAAAATAATAACACATTAATAATTTTATGGATGTTAATGATAATCAGATAATCCAGGTTGACCATTCTCTCTGTTTTCATTTGTTCTGAATTTTAAGTCACAATCAAAACATTTTATTTGTAAAGCTTTTTTCCCATAAATTAACTCAGTGGGTTATTTCACAGTCATGAAATTTTTATATTAAGATGAACATATTTTAGCTTGTTGTGATAGGGCTATATGTAATCTGAATTGAGTGTTTATTAAATGACTCTTTTTTCATCTTTCTTTCTGCTGGTCTTTGACTTCCAATTTGGCTGGTGAACCATTTGGGTAGGCTGAGCAGGGAGCCCAATGCAGGACTCGATCCCAGGACCGTGGGATCATGACCTGAGCTGAAGGCAGATGCTTAACCGACTGAACCACCGAGATGCCCCAGGTATCACAAAGGTTTTTAATGATGGAAGTTGGTGTCTCATACTCAGATATTTTAGGTTTATCTTATCCCTTGCAGCCTACCTAATTTTAAGCTTACTTACAGATAAATTCATTTGCAAAGAAAGGAGTCATCGATATTTTTAAAATAATTACTGTAGGCCTAGAATACTCTTTAAGTGATTGGACTTGATTGGAAGAATGTCTAAGAATGCAGAAGGGTAAAAGGAAGCTGATTTCCTTTAAAGAAACCATAGTGTGGACATAAAAATGAACTAGACCAGTGCATAAGGAAGACAATAATGGTAGCAGAGGGCCAAGATGATTAAATGTGGAAATGTATAAAGGCACGAATGGCAATATAAAACCCACAAGAAGTGGACAAAGATCAGCTTACTTGGGAAATTAGAGGGCCATTGCTCAGTTCATGATCCCAGAGTCCTGGGATCGAGTCCCACATTGGGTTCCTTGCTGAGCAGGAAGCCTGCTTCTCCTTCTGCCCCTCCCCTTGCTCATGCTCGCTCTCTCTCTCTCTCTCTCTCTCTCCCCCCCCGTCAAATAAATTAATTAAAAAAATAAAATAAACAGTTCTGTTATCAGAAACCTCTGGTTTTAAATTCTGTCATTATTACGTATGAGCTGCAGAACCTTACAAGTGACTTCATCCCCTCCCACGCCTTAGTCTTGTTTTCCTCTCATTTGCAACGGGGATAAACAACACTGAGATTACTTGAAATAGGTAGCAAGTGGTTTGGTGTTTTGTTTTGTTTTGTTTTTGAAAAGTTAAGGTGTCAATATGAAAAAAAAGTATTTTCTTTGCTCATAAAATGAATATATTGACTGTAGAAGAAAAAGCACTGGATGGGAATTAGGGCATCTGGATTTTAGTTCTTCTGTCTACAACCTATGGGTACCAATCTATGGAACCTCACAGAATTCGGTAGACCTTTCTGATCTGCTCTTTCTTCATCTGTTACATAGATGTGTTCCTCTAGATCAGTAGAAGATTTATAGAAGAATTTCAAGGGCTGGTCACGGGTAGGGTGGGGGGATGGGACTAGAGGAACAGGAAGAGGATTGCCCATCACTAAGGGAGGCATCTAGAAGTCCAGGGGACTGGGGTCTGTGCCAAGCCCGGGACACCGTCCTAAGAATGCCTTCGGTGGTGTAGTGGGTGACTTTCTGCCACCATGGGTTATTGTCTTGCTGTTCTGTAGGCAGTTCACTCCTGACCTCTGCCAACCAGGTAGTCAGGATGTCAAGTTTCCTCTAGAGATTTATTTAAATAGAAAGGTGAATTGATTTAAAAGCAGTAATAGTTAATATTTATGGAGCACTTACTCTGTAAAGATATCATTCTAAGAACAGCATATACAGTTGTTTACGCCCAGGACACAGACACGTGTGCTGTTGTTACCTCCATTTTACAGATGAAAGCCCTGGTCACTGAGAGTGGTCGAGCAAATTGTTGAAGCTCACACTGCTACTAAGTGGCAGAGCTGGGACGTGGATCCAGGCAGGATGGCTCCAGAATCTGCATTCATTAGCTCTTTGCTGTATGGTGGCTCTAAACAAAATCCTAAAAGAGGATGTAAAGATAAAATTTAAAGAAAAAACAAGTTCATAAGAATACCCGTGGTATACGTAGAAATGACAAAAGTGACACACAGATAACTAAAGTTGATAAATGCTGCTTCGGAGCATTGCCTTTAGCAACTCCCTGATAACCCTGAGTTTCAGATTCCCCAGAGAAAGAAGCTGAGTGCCCCTGAATGGGCCAGGTGCTCAGTGCTGGGTCACTCAGCCAGGGGAGGAGAAACTGAGGGCCACATAGAACAGACGTGAGAGCTGCGACCCGCCATATGATCTCAGGGCAGGGATGGAGAGGCAGCATTTCCAGAGAAAATGGAATCATTATCAGGGCAATCACCCCGGAGGTACCCACCACAATAAGCAGTTGGCTAAGTCTGGGCTGACTTCAGGACATAAGTTAAAATGGTTTGTCTTCACCGAATCCCTGACATGAAGCTTGTATCCTTGTCATTTCAGAGACTGATGGAGAAATGATAGACTGTCACAAACCAGATCATTTATCTTTTTGTTTTAAAAAATAGAATAGCCCAGGGGCGCATGGGTGGCTCAGTCGTTAAGTGTCTGACCCTTGGTTTCAGCTCAGGTCATGATCTCATGTGTTGTGACATTGAGCCCTGCCTTGGGCTCCGTGCTCAGCGGGGAGTCTGCTTGAGATTCTCTCTCTCTTTAAAAAATAAATAAACAAATCTTAAAAAAAATAAAAATAGAATAGCCCATTTAGAAATATATAACACAATTTTAAGTGATATACTCTTTGACCCTGTAATTTCACTTCTAGGGGTATATCCCACAAAAATACTCCCACATAAATACATGTATGAGGATGTTCACTGCAGCATTGTTTATAATAATGGGAAATAGGAAATGACCTAAATATTTATTAATGGGGTCTGGAGAACATTATGGTACATCTATACTATAAATAAATATCCATCATTAAAAAGATTTAGGCAGTCAAAAACAAAAAGATTCAGGTGGTCCTATATATAGTGACAAAATTCTTCCAACTATCTGAAGTGAATAAAGCAAGTTACAGTACAGTATGTGTAATATGAACTCATTTTTATTGGAAAATGCATAGCATTTGCTCTGTTTGTAAATGCACTTGCTATATGTTTATAAACATATGTTAAAAACATAGCAAAAGTCTGAAAGAAAATATGCTAAGCTATAAGAAAGATAACTTCTAAGGAAGGAAGCAGGATGGAGGGATGGTGAACCTGGTGGAGCCCCATAGAAATATAATTTTATTTATTTATTTATTTTTGTTTTTAAAGATTTTATCGATTTATTTGACAGAGAGAGAGATAGCAAGATCAGGAATACAAGCAGGGGGAGCGGGAGAGAGAGAAGCAGGCTTCCCACCGAGCAGGAAGCCCGATGCGGTGCTCAATCCCAGGACACTGGGATCATGACCTGAGCCGAAGGCAGACGCTTAACAACTGAGCCACTCAGGCGCCCCTTAAATTTGCTAGTAGCCACACCAAAACTATAAAAAGAAACAAGTGAGTGAAATTAATATTAATAATATATTCTATTTAAATTAATATATCTAAAATATTATTTCAACATGTCATCAATGTAAAGCACTTATTCCTGGGATTTTTTTTTTTTTTAATTTTTGGTACGAAGTCTTTAATGGTTGTAGAAATCTCGATTCGGACCAGCAATATATCAAGTGCTTAATAGCTACATGTGGTTAGTGTCCACCATATTGAACAGCTTAGCTCTATAGACTTTTATATTGTTTTGATTTTTTTTACAGTAAGGGTATGCTTTCATCTGACTTGTATGCTATATTTTTCTAAGTAGACCATTTCATAGTTGTGATGTTTTAAAAAGGTGAGTTTTAGGGGTACCTGGGTGGCTCAGTCGGTTAAGCGACTGCCTTTGGCTCAGGTCATAATCTCAGGGTCCTGGGATCGAGTCCCGCATCGGGCTCCCTTGCTCAGTGGGGAGCCTGCTTCTCCCTCTCCTTCTGCTTCTCCCCTGCTTGTGCTCTCTCACTCTCTCAAATAAATAAATAAAATCTTAAAAAAAAAGGTGAGTTTTAATCTTCCTGTATCACTTTTCTGTGAAACAGAAATTTGGATGGCATACTTATTTCACTTGAAATCAGTAGTTGTGGATTTCCATCCCAGTGAACACACATTAAGTCCATATTGGAATTAAATAAAGTGTTATAATTTGAAAGAATGAATAGAGATACTTTTTAATAACATCTAAATTGTAACTCACAGACTTCTTTCTTAAGCTTTTTTATTCATCTGAGAGAGAGCACGAGCGAGAGCACGAGCAGGGGGAAGGCTCAAAGGGAGAGGGAGAAGCAGACTCCCTGCTGAGCAGGGTGCCTGACATGGGGTTTGATCCTTGCACCCCGGGGCTAAAATGTGAAATTTTGGTTCATGACCTGAGCCAAAGGCAGACATTTAACCGAGTCACCCAGACACCCCAACTCCAGACTTTTTTATTACTTAGTATGTATGTATTACTCCTTCCCTTGCAAGGCTGTGGCAGCCTTTGGAACATTTTCTGTTGTTTCTGTGGTTGTAAACAAAACACACTAAAGAAGATATGTGAAGCTTAAGGGTTGCCTGAGGCATGAGGTATAAATATAAATGGTATACATTTGCCTTTCAAATTAATCTGCTTGACAGTTATATGTGGATACCATTTTCTGCACTGATCCCTTGAAATACCTTATAGTCAGTTTCTTAAAAACAAGCATTACTGGGGCACCTGGCTGTCTCAGTTGGTTAAGCGTCTGCCTCTTGGTTTCAGCTCAGGTCATGATCTCAGGGTTTTGAGATCGAGCTCCATGTTGGTTCTCTACTCCGCTGCGTGTCCCTCTCCCTCTCCCTTCCCCTCTGCTCCTCTCCTTGCTCTCTCTCTCTCAAATAAATAAAATCTTTTAAAAAACAAAATAAGCATTACTTTCAGGCACCTAATGGATCTGTCATTTATTTGGCTTTGAAGAATATATATGTCATGTGCACATTATATATTTACCACAGATTGTAATATTCTTTTCAGTAAAAGTATGTTGACATTTCCATTTTATGTTGTTGTTCTTTACAATTAATTTCTTTAAAAATTCCAAATACTCAAAAAATTAAAATGAAAATCAAGACAACAAGCCTAAATAAAGAATGGCTCTAAATGAGCATAAGGTTTATTTTTTTATGGTGATGGAAAAGTTTAAAATTATATTGTAGTGATGTTTGCACAATTTTGTAATATGAAAATGAATTGAATTGTACTCTTAAAACAGGTGAATTTTATGATATGTAAATTATATTTCAATAAAGCTGTTTGGGGGGAAAAAGGTAAAATAACCTTTAGTGACCCTATTAAGAATTTTTATAGCCATATCTGTAGTTTGAAAATAGTTTTATGCATGGTAACAGTATTTTGTAGGATCTAATCATTTAAAGAGATTTTTGGAAATATCATTTGAATTTAAATATTCTTTCCATTTAACATTCAGATTGTATGTCTTTGCCTCTCCTGGATAATTATTTTTTGTAGAGACTCGCTGACATTTCTTTCCCCTGTGGAAATCCATTTCCTCATCTATAAAATTGGGTTAATAACTAAACTTGGTGAAGATTAAGTGAGATGCTATATAAAAAATTATAATATCTGGGATGTAGTAGGGTATGAACTATGCATTATCTGCTCACCTAGTACCTGCCATGGCTTTCTTCTATTGTGTAGAGTATAAACATACTGGGGAGCCACTCTACTTTTATTTATTTATTTATTTAATTTTTTTTAAAGATTTTTATTTATTTATTTGAGAGGGAGAGAGAATGAGAGAGAGAGAGCATGAGAGAGGGGAAGGTCAGAGGGAGAAGCAGATTCCCCAAGGAGCAGGAAGGCCGATGTTGGGACTCGATCCCGGGACTCCAGGACCATGACCCGAGCCGAAGGCAGTCGCTTAACCAACTGAGCCACCCAGGTGCCCCGCCACTCTACTTTTATACATGAAAAGACCTGGTAAAATATTTTGGGGAACATTTAGGATTTGTTCTTAAGACTCTTGATACCTGGGTCGGTCAGATAGCAGTGTAAGCAATCTAATTTAACATGTATCAGTGGGGCACCCAGGTGGCTCAGTCGGTTAAGCATCTGCCATCAGCGTAGGTGATGATCCCACGGTTCTCGGATCGAGCCCCACATCAGGCTTCTTGCTCAGCAGGAGCCTGCTTCTCCCGCTCCCCCTGCTTGTGCTGTCTCTCTGTGTGTCAAATAAATAATAAAATCTTTAAAAAATAATAAATTTTGGGCGCCTGGGTGGCTCAGTTGGTTAAGCGACTGCCTTCGGCTCAGGTCATGATCCTGGAGTCCTAGGATTGAGTCCTGCATCGGGCTCCCTGCTCGGCAGGGAGTCTGCTTCTCCCTCTGACCCTCTTTCCTCTCGTGCTATCTCTCATTCTCCCTCTCAAATAAATAAATAAAATCTTTAAAAAATAATAATAATAATAAATTTTTAAAAATAAAGCATATCAGTGTACAGCCTAGGCCTTGACATGGTTGTGTTTTTTTTTTTTTTAAAGATTTTATTTATTTATTTGACAGAGAGAGACACAGTGAGAGTGGGAACACAAGCAGGGAGAGTGGGAGAGGGAAAAGCAGGCTTCCTGCTGAGCAGGGAGCCCGATGTAGGGCTTGATCCCAGGGCCTTGGGAGTATGACCTGAGCCGAAGGCAGATGCTCAACCGGCTGAGCCACCCAGGCGCCCGACATGATTTTTCAGAGGAAACAGATCTTTGCCCCTTAATACTCACCTCTCCTTCACATTTTCCAGCCTCAGACACATTTGGTGGTCTAAGGGAAGCCAACCAAGGCTCCCTTTCCAGTCCATCACTGCCTTCTGTTACTTAGTTGGAAAGGTCTTTGCAGGATGACATTTCCCTCCTGCAGTGCTTCCTGTGCCCCATTTAACATGCAGCCTTCCCATTTCTCCTAGCCCCTACTTGCTCTCTAAAGAAGAGAAAATTCCAACTTTAGCCTCTCGTGAAGCAGTTCAGAGCTCAGAGCTCTGGCAGTAGGCTAAGTAATGATTCAGATTCCCCTTATTTGTAAGCAAGCACCATGATTCACAGGTGAAAACCTGCTTGTCATCTCCTGCCATCATGTATCCTTCCTTTTATCCCTCCCAAAAGTATGTATGCCAACTCCAGTTCACCAAATATTGTTAGTTTTCTCCTATTCTAATTTAGCTCTGAAGCATTTTCTTGTGTACTCTCTGGGTTGTCACTGGACTGTCACTTGGCCTGGTTGGGTTGTGCCTGAAAGCAGTTTTCATAGCTCCATGATGAACCTTGGATGAAAGAGGTTTGTAAGAAAATGGAAATACCAGCATGCTCTTTGTAATCAGTTCTTTAATCCTCCACCTGCCATCACGTGGAGACAGTTGATAATTATCGGAGCAGAGAACTGAAGTCCTGGACTGCAGCAGGAAGAATGAGTGCTGTGGGCGGGCAAGTGACAGAATCCACACTCCCGTTGGGAGGGAGACACATATTTTGGAAAACTTTGACACGGAATCAGATGTATTTGTATAACCTTTTCATGTAGAACTGTGCTGCAGTCAGAGAGGGGGTTTGGGTTTTCTTCATTAAAAACTTATTAAATGAAGAAATAGGACAGTTGCTTTGCTTCAGTAGATGGGGGTCAGGGAGGCGGGTCTGATCTCCTCGGGATATTAATGTCTGCCTTCAGCCAGGGGAAATGAGCCGTCACTTGAGTTAGAGGCAGCTTTATGTGCTCATCACTAGGGATTCCCATATGTCCAGGGAGCTGCAACAGTAAAAAATGGCAGAGCTGTGGTAGAGTGCAGAGGGCTCTCATTGGAATTCCTGTCAGGAAGCTCAGCTCGGTCTGCCCAGGGCAAGTCTGTTTAATGTTGATCAGCTGTCCATCGGATAAACCGAATTGATACGGGCATTCCCTCCAAGGGCTGCCCTAACAGTGACAGCCGCAGCACCCAGATGTCTTGTTAGGCTTTCTTGGTAGTCTCAAGTATTTTTAACCCCTTTTCTGATACCCAAACCAAAAAGTACTTTTCGAGACCTAGATAAGGATGCCTAGCTACTTTCCCTTTGCTTCTCTGGCAGAAAACAACCCAGCTTAAACTATTTTCAGAGACCAGATACTATTTGCTAGCTACCCTTCTCCCACCTCATAATAAACACCTTGTTGACCTGCAGAATAATTATGTGTTGACAGTCAGCTTTGTGTCTAGTTTTTCAAAATGATGTTTTGTTTTGTTTTTTTAAATGTTCTTAAATA
The DNA here is from genome assembly GCF_003265705.2 of Callorhinus ursinus. Classification (NCBI taxonomy): domain Eukaryota; kingdom Metazoa; phylum Chordata; class Mammalia; order Carnivora; family Otariidae; genus Callorhinus; species Callorhinus ursinus. The sequence continues at coordinate 27,194,488 of NW_027397068.1, read as the reverse complement.
CAGTAAGTTACCTGGCTTGGTTATGCTTTACTAGTTTATAGGTGTGTTAGTTGATCACTAAGTAGAACCTTATTCTGTTGGTGCATAAAGAAAAAATGTATTACAGATTTTGTTTTGGTTGGCTAATTTCTAGTAATTACTGTGGTGATTCCTTACTGAATCTCAACATCCTCTGCTTTCTCAAGTATGACTGCCACCTCTGAAGGCAGCTCACTTCTTTGTAGATTGGTTGACAGGTATGGAAGGAACTAATTACAGAACACATCAATACTGAGCTTTCTTTTAAAAAAAAAAGGAAAAAAGTAACTGTGAGGAGATGGATATGTTAATTAGCTTGACCCTAGTAATTATTTCAGTGTGTGTATGTTTATCAAAACATTATGTTGTACACCTTAAATATATACAATTTTTACTTAAAAATCTAAAATATACTAAGCTTTCTTTTTTAGAAGTAAATCAAGAGACAGAATTCTTTGTGTTAAGCTGGGATTATTTTAAAATTAGATTTCTGCAGAACTACCGGTAATTCAGAATTACATATGGGAGAACTTTGTTTTATTTTTATTTTTTAAGTAAGACCCCCACCCAGCATGGAGCCCAACACAGGGCTTGAACTCACGACCCCAAGATCAAGACCTGAGCTAGGATCAAGAGTCAGATGTTCAACTGACTGAGCCACCCAGACATCCTGGGAGAACTTTGTTTTAAAGGTTTCTATTGAGGACACCTGGGTGGCTCCGTCAGTTAAGCGTCTACCTTCGGCTGGAGTCATGATCCCAGAGTCCTGGGATCCAGTCCCGCATCGGGCTTGCTGCTCAGTGGAGAGCCTGCTTTTCCCTCTGCCTACTTGTACTCTATCTCTTTGTCCAATAAATAAATAGAAATCACTTAAAAAAATAAATAAGTAAAGGTTTCTGTTGAAATACTACTTATGGATTTTTGTCTCCCCCTCCCAACTTCTACACCTTGTATTTTCATGGTATGGCAAGATTTTAACATAAATTCAGATATCGAATCTCCTTGAATGAGACAGACCTCTTTTCTATGTACTCTAACTTACAGTGTCGGGTAAGCTTTCCTAAAAGAGACACAGAACTGTCAGTACTTTCAGTGATTGCTTAGTGTGTGTGGTCAGAGCTGGAAATAAGACCTGGTTATTCTTTACAGCCGTTGAACCTCTGATTCAATCTTTGGAGGTCATTGTTACTAGGGCCTACAGCTTTGGCATTTTGCTTTCAGTGGTTGAGATTTCTGGTTTCAGTAGCCTGTTTTTAATCAGATTTCTCATTTCCAAATGTAGGAATGAAACAACATTTGTTTTGAATGCTGTGATCATGGCAAATTGAAAATTCAAAGTTCCATCTTCACTTAGGTTATCAACATGAATAAATGGCAGACTAAGGAAATCATGTTTTTTGTAATTATTGCAGTGAATTGAATGAATTTCCTGGACCTTTGGGTCTGGCCCACTTATCAAAAATCAATATTTGACAGTTATGATTAAAGGTTATCACCAAGATTCTTTTACCTGATATTAAAAGCATATACTTTTCCTTTCGATTATAGTTTATATGCCTTGATATTTTTGATATTTTGGTATTTTTAAAGTATTTTTTAAATATTTATTTATTTTAGAGAGGAAGTGAATGAGCACGAGCAGGAGGGGCAGAGGGAGAGGGAGAGAGAATCTCAAGCAGACTCTGTGCTAAGCACAGAGCCTGATGCAGGGCTCAGTCTCACAACCGCGAGATCATGACCTGAGTTGAAACCCAAGAGTTAGATGCTTAACCAACTGCACTACCCAGGCACCCCTAAAGTATATTTTAAGAACTCTTTTGCTCTTATCTGCTTTTCTCCACCAACCCCCATTTGCCCATGGGGGCTGTGAAGAGGGAAACAAAACACAGACAAAACAGTTAGCATGTCGGAGGATAATAAGTGCAATGGAGAAAAAAAAAGCAGGAGGTAGAGATAGGGACCTCTGGTGGGCATGGGAGGTCTCTGTTATAAGTGGAGTGGTCAGAGAAGGCATTCTTTTTTTTTTTTTTAAGATTTTATTTATTTATTTGACAGAGAGAGACACAGCGAGAGAGGGAACACAAGCAGGGGGAGTGGGAGAGGGAGAAGCAGGCTTCCCGCCGAGCAGGGAGCCCGATGCGCGGGGCTCAATCCCAGGACCCTGAGATCATGACCTGAGCCGAAGGCAGACGCTTAACGACTGAGCCACCCAGGCGCCCCTCTTTTTTTTTTTTAAAGATTTTATTTATTTATTTGAAAGAGAGAATGAGACAGAGAGAGAGAAAGAGAGAGAGCGCACACGTGAGAGGGGGAAGGGTCAGTGGGAGAAGCAGACTCCCTGCTGAGCAGGAAGCCTGATGCGGGGCACAATCCCTGGACTCCAGGATCTTGATCTGAGCCGAAAGCAGTCACTTAACCACCTGAGCCACCCAGGCGCCCCAGAGAAGGCGTTCTGAGCAGGTATACTTTGCGGGGACCTGAAGGAAGCAAGTGACTAAGTTTTGTTAGACACATGAGGGAAGACTGGTACAGACAGAGTAAAGGGCAAAGGCCCTGTGCCAAGAACAGACTTGGCATGTTCAAGGAAAGGCAAGGAGATGTATCCTAGCTGGCGAAGAGTGGGCAAGGAGGGAAGAGGGTAACGGTTGAATTCAGAGAGGGAAGGGGGTAGAGGAACTGGGACAGGTTGTTGTGTTGGACCTTGGGAGTCCATTGCAGGGACTTCGGCATCTACCCTGAGTGAGATGGGGAGGCCACTGGCAGGTTTTAAGCAGAGGACCAAAGTGATGGACTACATTTGTCTTCATCTTCCTGCTTGCTCGTTTCTGATCTTTTCTATTTTCGCAAAGCTAATGGACTAAAAATATTATCTCATTTTTATAATACTCCTTTTCCAAATTATTAGCAAGGTTGAGCATCATTTTATATGTTTTCTTTGCCATTTGTATTTCTCCTGAAATTACCTCTTCATATCCTTTCCTATTTTGCACTTGAGCTGTTTATCTGTTTCTTATTAATTTCTTGTCCAGTAAACTCCACACATATTTTGAGTACAATCTTTTTTCTGCTGTATGTGTTGCAAATACTTCATTTCAAGTCGATATTTGCCCGAGTCTTTTTTTTATGTTTTATTTCACTAATAAACATTTTTGTACATTTTAACTCCTCAGATTTAGCCATTATTTTTCTTTTTTTTATTTCATACTTTTTTCTAAAAGATTTTATTTATTTATTTGAGAGAGAGAGAATGAGAGAGAGCACATGAGAGGGGTTACGGTCAGAGGGAGAAGCAGACTCCCTGCCCAGCAGGGAGCCCGATGCGGGACTCGATCCCAGGACTCCAGATCATGACCTGAGCCAAAAGCAGTCGCTTAACCAACTGAGCCACCCAGGCGCCCTAGCCATTATTTTTCTTATGGCTTCCTGACTTCCCATTTTATTTTACAGGACTTTCTCCCCCCAAGATCGTAAGAATATTTTCCTAAATTCATAGTTTTTCACATTTAGATCTTTATCTAAATATATTTTTATTTATGGTACAAAGTAGGGATCTAACTTTACTATTTTTTCCCTGAACTGACAGCCATGTGCCCTAACATCTTCTGTAGGAATAATCCATCTTTTCCCTAACAATTTGAAATGTTACCTTTACGATAAATAATTAGTTTTCTGAATATATTTGGATCTCTTTCTGGATTCCATTCCACTAATCTATTAGTTTTTTCTCATGATATTACTGTGCTTTTTGAAGTTGCAATAACTTAATTATGTTTTAAAATCTAGAATGGCAGGCCTTTTCCAAAAGTTTCTTTGAAATTTTCAATTTTATTCTCACATCATAAAAGTTAATTTTCCAATTAAAAAAAAACTTACGATTTTAAATAAATAACTCTTGCCTACCAGTTTAATACTTTTAGAAAACCCCCAATTTTGTATATTTTGTATTTGGGATTTTTCTTAGTTTTCCACTGATATTCAAAGAGCCTGGGCTTTAGGATCAGAGAGCCCCAGGCTTGTGGCTCTGTAGTTCACTAGCTATATGAACTTGAGCAAGTCAGTTAGCCTGCCAGCCCAACTCCCTTCTGTATGGTAGAGATAATAATGCTTACCTCAGAAGCTGTTGTGAGTTTGACATTATTTTATTTATTAATCTGTTAATTGAATTATTGTTACGCTTGCAAAATTATTTTACATGAAGTACTTAGCATACAGTAATTAATTGGCTCAAAGTAATTAATCATTTAGTAATTAATTTCTGATCTTTTTCACTTTTAGTAATAAATAATTTAGTAAGTGGGAACGATAATCGCTCTTAGGCATTTAAAAAAACAGGATATTTGAAGTATTTTCAGATGAAATGACATGATATCTGGCATTTACCTCAAAATAGTCTGCAAGAAGAGTGAAAAGTACAGCTGAAACAAGATTAGGGGCCACAGAAGTTCGTTATGCCAGATTTTACACTTTGGTATATTTGAGAATTCCCAGAATAAAAAGGTTTTTTAAAAAATGCATCTTTAAAAACTGTTAAAAATGACAAAGCGTAAGCCTTTGTTATTTCTAAATGGAATATTATGTATTTGTTATATTACTTTCTGTACTTTTCTGTGCTATTTTTAAACCGCTCAAAAAGAAGGAAAGCAAGGAGGGAAGGAGGGAAAAAAAATAAAGAAGACTCCATTGTCTTTTATCTGCCCTGCCTGTGTAGTGAAACACAATTGACCCTTCTGCTGTTTTAACGCCAACTTAAACATGTAAAACATTTGAAGAGATTTCAAGTTAATATAAAGAACAATTTCTAATAATTAAAACTATTTATCAGCAGACCTGGCTCCTGTGAGGTAGTTATCACTCATCCCTGGATGGGGCTAATTGAGGTTAATTGACCTCTGGGGTCAAGAACTCTGATTCTATGAACCTGACTTTATAGTCTATATCATCCTTCCCTTTTGAAACTAAGAATCATAATAATCCACTATACCTTTATAAAATTGACTGCTAATAAGAGTTATTCATTTAACAAACATTTGTAGGCAGCCTAGAGAAACAGGATAGTATAATTTACAGTGTAGTGAGGGAGAGGGGTAGCAGGTAGACAGATGGCTAAAGAAATAATTACAGGGGGCGCCTGGGTGGCTCAGTTGTTAAGCGCCTGCCTTCGGCTCAGGTCATGATCCCAGGGTCCTGGGATCGAGCCCCGCATCGGGCTTCCCTGCTCAGCGGGAAGCCTGCTTCTCCCTCTCCCACTCGCCCTGCTTGTGTTCCCTCTCTTTACTGTGTCTCTCTCTGTCAAATAAATAAATAAAATCTTAAAAAAAAATAATTACAGGATAGTAAGATAAATAACAGCTCTGTTCAAAGACTTTTGAGCACAGAATGGGTTAACTCTAGGAAAGTATGGGACTGAGTTCTAAAAATTCTTTATCACTCACCCTGTAGCAGCAAAAGTTGTATGAAAAAAAGTTGTATGGTACATCCATACAGCGGACCTCTGTAGAAATGTTAAGTAGAACAGGGAGATTCTGTTTGCAAATGATGTAGAACTATCTCCAAGAGATAATATTTTTTTTAATTTTTTAAATTTCTTTTTTAAGTAATCTTTACACCCAGTGTGGGGCTCGAACTCATGACCCCAAGATCAAGAGTCACACGTTCCACCAACCAAGCTAGCCAGGTGCCCTCTAAGAAATAATATTAAGTGAATAAAACCAGAGTGCAGAAATATGAACATAAAATATCTTTGCCATCTTTTGTGGTGTAATTTTTATTAACCGTGTCTTTCAGGAAGTTATTTTTGGCTGCATATAATAGGACTCTAACAACAGTAGCTTAAAAGAGTACAGTGTTTATCTCAGCTAAAAAGAAGTCTAGAGGTGGGCACATCAGAACTGGTATATCCCTCGAAGAAGTAAGTCTTTAGGGACGCGAGCTTCTCTGTTCTTCCTGCTCTACCATCCTTAGGTTGGGGGTCCCCTTTAGGATCCTTAAGTCTCTTCTGGGCCATCTTCTAGGCAGAAAAGTAGGTGGGCCATCTTCCAGACAGGAAGAAGGAGTAAGCCCAAATTGCCAAAGGTACACACCAACTGAATCTGTCCCCTAACATCAGAACTCAGGAGATTTCTCAGAAGCTCCACCTGGTAGATTTCTGCTTACATTCTTTAGCCAGACTGTGCTACATGATCACTACTAACCTCAGGGGATCTTGGAGAGGTATTTTTAAGTGAGTACATTATCACTTCATATATAATCAAAGATATATTGGTAGTGAGGAACATAAGAATGGATAGGTATCTAGCAATGTCTGCCATCCTTACGTCTAAAACCTAGGATGCTAAAAAAATTTGGAGAAATGTTGGGAAAAAAATGGATCCGAACAGATGAAGTTGTTTAATGTAACTGAAAGAAAGTGATTTGCTGGAAATTTTTGTAGAAACATTGATTAATCCTCAGTTTCATTCAATGTGGTAATTACTTCCCTACTCTGATTATTTAACATAAGTGGTATTCATTTGTGACTCTTTTCCAATCAAGATTTAGCATGAAAAATACCCAAGAGTACTAAAATATATGTACATAAAATGGCATGAAGACTTTTATTTAAGATAATTTTTAAAATCCAGTATGTTGAAAGTTTACTAGATTGCTTTGGTTGGCTAAAACAGGAATAAGATAATGAGAAGAAAAATTTCCCAGATTCTTTCATACTGTCACTACTTCTCTGCTATACACTAAATTATACTCTTGCATAATGTATCTGGAGTTGTTTATCTGATGATAAAATCTTAGAAATTGAGAGCGCAGTACCAGATAGTGGAATTGCAGGACAGATTTCAAAGATGACAAATCATTTCATTTCTATTTTCTATAGAAAAGTAGTGTTAATGGCAATATTTTTGTCTCTTTGTAACTGTTAACTGCCAGTCTAGGTAATTTTTTTTTTTTTAAATCCCTGAATCTGGAGTGCCTGGGTGGCTCAGTTGGTTAAGCGACTGCCTTCAGCTCAGGTTGTGGTCCCAGGGTCCTGGGATCGAGCCCCCGCATCGGGCTCCTTGCTCAGTAGGGAGCCTGCTTCTCCCTCTCCCTCTGCTGTTCCCCTGCTTGTTCTCTCTCTCTCTCTTTCTGTCAAATAAATAAATAAAATCTTAAAAAAGAAAATTCTCTTCTCTCATGCTTAGAACTAGGGATGAAAATTGGACAAGTTTTGGTGGCCATATACCAGTGTTTGTTACATTGGTGACTTTGGCCTTTTTTCCCTCCTCATCTACTCTTCATTATATAAATAAATATTTTAAATTATCATTGGTCATTATGACAAGGTGGCTCTGAGTTCCAGGTTTGTCCTTTACAAACTGAAAGTTCTTGATCAAGTATTTAACCTCCCCAGATCTGCTGTAATTAGAATCACAAGTAGATAATATAAATGAAAGTTCTTTGTAAATGGTGGGTACTGTACAAATTATGGCTTTTCACTTTTAGTATTACAATTGTTTTTGTTGATTCTGACTGTGTGGCATTTAAAGATTGCTATTTACTTAATGAATGCTGTTTTATGATTATAGATGTCTTTCTTAAAAGCTCACAATTATTTAGTTTCGGCCTTGGAGTAATTCAAAACACCTACAACTTCTTGCATGCCTGGTTATTATGTTCTTTCATAAGCTGACTGAATGAAACATCTGTCCAGTGCTTAACCCTTCCTGAGTTATACATTTGCTGACAATCCCATTGTGTGATTTTTTTTTAAGATTTTATTTATTTATTTATTTGAGAGAGAGAATGAGAGAGAGAGCATGAGAGAGGGGAGGGTCAGAGGGAGAAGCAGACTCCCCGCTGAGCAGGGAGGCTGATGCGGGACTCGATCCCGGGACTCCAGGATCATGACCTGAGCCGAAGGCAGTCGCTTAACCAACTGAGCCACCCAGGCGCCCCCCCATTGTGTGATTTTTGTGAAATGTGACTTTTTAATGGATTTTTACAGTGATTGGTATTATGGAGAACAGAATACTAATAAAATATGTTTTTATTCCTTTCTTTTAGTTACTTTTTTAAAGGATAATTTTAAATGTTAGCTCCTTTTGTTAGTTTTTAAATATTTTCTATTAACTTCTCAGTAGTCTTCTAAGGCTCTATCGTTGGTGATTTTCTTTGGGATGTAGTAAGGTTTTCATCTAAATAATGAATTTACTCTTTAACTAAAGAGCTGTTTAACTCACTGGTTCATGTTCTCCTACTCCCCCAATTTGTAATCAAGTACTGTATGTCCACTGAGTCATTTTTACATATTCTTTTACTTGTTTTTAACAAAGGAAATTAAAAATCTGATTTTTCTTTTATAGATGCCAAGTTGTTTGGCTCCTTAATCTTATATAATTGTACCTTTATGTAATTATTGTGTCATAGTTGTTTAAACTAGTACTATATTTTTCTTGAGAGACAAATTCTTATTCTTTTAGTTACTTTTTTAAAGGATAATTTTAAATGTTAGCTCCTTTTTGTTTTTAAATGTTTTCTGTTAACATCTCAGTAGTCTTTAGGATTAAAAAGTCTCATATTTATTATTTGATTATTTTATATTTATTTGTCTCCGTGTCTAAGGTTGTCCTGGGTCAAATGCTTAAATTTGACCTTTAGGTCAAGCCCTATTGTTACATTTCCCTTGGGCCTTTGTAATAGCGTCTTCCCTCACCGATCTCTCTATTCACCATCTACTTTTTCAGATTTTTCTACATATCACCTTCAGAATATTTTTCCTAAATCATTTTGGGGCACCTGGGTGTCTCAGTTGTTAAGCGTCTGCCTTTGGCTCAGGTCATGATCCCAGGGTTCTGGGATCGAGCCCCACATCGGGCTCCCTGCTCAGCGGGAAGCCTGCTTCTCCCTCTCCCTCTCCCCCTGCTTGTGTTCCCTCTCTCGCTATGTCTCTCTCTGTTGAATAAATAAATAAAATCTTTAAATATATATATATATATATCATCCCTCCTTCTCAAAAACACTGCCTGTGTAACAAAACACAGACCCTTTAACCTGCTATAATCTAGTTCCAGATAACTACTTCTCACTTACCCACACAGACCCTATATACTCTGACCAAACTGACCTCCTCACCCTCTGGTCACGTTTTCTCCTCTTGCTTCACCCAGGCTTGATTCCTGTTCTTCGTTATTCTGGGGTTCTTAATCCCTACTCTTCTGCTATTGTGTGTGCCCCTTCTCTCCAGTTGTAGAAATCATACCTGTCATTCAAGGCCCAGCACAAATTTACCTTCCTCAGAGAAAATTTTAAAATAACTGCAACTGGTGATCTAAGAAGCAGCCTACTACAGTGGAAATAGGTTGGATTTTGAAGTCTCTAACCAGTTATCTGTTGTGTAACAAAACTGCCCCCAAACTTGGTGGCTTTTAAAACAGTAAACATTTTACTTTTCATAGTTCTGTGGATTGGCTGGACTGATCCTCTGCTAGTTTCTCCTGGGTTTATTTATGTGGCTGCATTTACCTGGTAGGTCGGCTAGAGGGTGAGCATGTTTAGGAAAGCTGGGCTTTCTCCTCTCCATGTTGTCTTTCATCTCAAGGAGGCTAGATTGGGTTTCTTCACATGTAGTCTCAGGGCAGCATTCCAAGAGGGTAAGCCCCAGTGCAAAAACACTTACCAAGCTTGTTTGTCCCACATTTGCTGATATCCCACCGGCCAAGCAAGTCATATAATCAACTCAGAGTTAATCAAGGAGACGTGATGTAGATGTCAGGAGGTATGATTGATTCATTGGTGGCCGTTGGTATAACCGTCTGCCACAGTCTACTCTCAGGTCCCCATGATTCACATTCCTTCCTTATGCAAAATATACTTACCACCTCCCAAGACCCCAAAGTCTCATATATTTCATGGTGTCAAGCTCAAGGTCCATGAGCTCATAATTTTTGTTAGGTCCGGTTGTGGATGTGGCTCCAGAGGTGCAGCTCCTCTTAATCCAGGGGACTAAAAGGATGAGTTATTTACCCCTACCACCACTACACACCTAGCATAGAATGGTGAGTTGGGAACAAGATAACCACAGTAGTCACTTCCGTTAAAAAAAGGGAGGATTTGGAAGCACATAATAATCAATGGTCCATAGTAATTCTGAAATCCAGCTGGGCACACAGTATCAGAACCTCCTACTCTAGAAGCAAAGAATATTTGACTAGGGCCCAGTCTTTTTCCTGGGAGAGGTTCCCTATTCCACTGTCCTCCAGAATCCTTTGCCCTTGGAACTATTTTCCCTGAACATTTTCAGTAAGAAACGATTCAGAGATAGCTACACTTGTGGTCAGCGTAGCATAACACAGACTTATCGAATCCCTGTGTTATACACCTGAAATTAACATAACGCTGTGTATCAACTATAATAAAAAAAAAAAGAAGAAGAAGAGGAAGAGATGATTCATACTTATAGCTGAGTAGCTGTCTCAGCCTGATTTCTTGTCCATGGAAAGTTGGTTTAGAAGCTCCTTTTTTTCCTTTGAACTGTCTCTTGTCACTTTTAGTTGAAGCTCATACAACTTCCTTAAAAGCTTTTTGGGATTTCTGTGAATGTCATAAATGTTCATTCCATGCCCTTTTAGGGGACATCTATAGTTCTTTTTTGGGATGAACATCTCTACTTTGAGTGTAAGGCTGCTGTGGGACAGTACCCTTAGAGTTCTTAGAAGATCTTTTGTCTAGCCCAAGGGGTCTGTTGAGCATCACCTTAAATTTTTTAGGTCTTTAGAAAAGTTCTTATAGCCACAGTTTTGATATTATCTTTTTCCTAATACCATTTCTTTCTTTTTTTTTTTTTAAAGATTTTATTTATTTATTTGACAGAGAGCAAGAGCAGGAACACGAGCAGGGGGAGTGGGAGAGGGAGAAGCAGGCTTCCTGCCGAGCAGGGAGCCTGACACGGGGCTCGATCCCAGGACCCTGGGACCATGACCCGAGCCGAAGGCAGACGTTTAACGACTGAGCCACCCAGGCATCCCCATTTTTTTCTTTGACAGGCTTTTTTCTGGAGAGACTGGAGATGTGGAAGTTTTATTTTCAACCTAGCAAGTCTTTTCTCCTTTATTGTTCCTCTAAATTGTGCTTCAAAACAACAGTTCTCTCTGTAGCTCATTTCTCTTGTACCTTGTCATACGCAGCTACAGTAATCCAGATGACATTTCATCATTCTGCCTGAGAATCAGTCCCCTTATCCAGATACATAATTTCATTATATATATTTTCTATCTTTCAAGTTACCATAGGCAACAGTTTTGCCAATTGTTTCACTACCTTCTAACACAGTATGTCCCTTCTCAATCTCCAGTAACAATTGCTTCACTGCCTTTCCAGCTGCCACTAAGAATTTGCCGTTTCTTCAACTTTCCCATTTAGCCCCCATCATTCAGACTCAAAGCCATTGACATATATTTTAGGTTTTTGTTGAGCAGCACACCATACCCAGATATACCAGTTTCTGTATCAGATATCTATTGCTACATAGCAAACTACCCTATATTTAGTAACCTGAAACAGTCATTTTATTTCTTATCATTCTGTGGATTGACCAGATGGTTCTTCTTGCCTGGGGTCACTCATGTGACTGCTTTGGACAAGTCTTAATACATAACCATTTTTCAGGCTTTGCTTATGTCACATTTTCGAAGGTCCTTTTGGCCAAAGTCAGTCACATGGCTAAGCCCAGAGTTGGTGTGGAGGGGACAACACAGGAGCACAGAAACCAAGTGGTGTGATTCACATAAAGTCATTTGTAACAGATTCCAACAGATTAACAGCTCTACATTACTGTATGCCTTTGGGAAAGTCATTTATTGGTGTGGAACAATTTTCTCACCTATAAAAAGGAGTTAATACCTATCATAGGATGGTTATGAAATTTAAATATGCTAGTAATTGTTTGGGTTATTATGATTGTAAAATAATGCTTTTGTCAATAGAAAATGTACAAAGTATAGAAAAGTATAAGAAAAGAAACATTTCAGGCACCTGGGTGGCTCAGTTGGTTAAGCATCTGCCTTCGGCTCAGGTCCTGGGATCCAGGGGACCTGAGATCAAGCCCCCTGCTCAGCTGAGAGTGTACTTCTCCCTCTCCCTCTCCCTCTGCCCCTCCCCCCACCTCCCACTTGTGGTCTCTCTCTCCTATCTCTCAAATAAGTATATAAAATCTTAAAAAAAAAAAATGGAGGGCCCTCTAGGTGGCTCAATCGGTTAAGCGTCTGCCTTCGGCTCGGGTCATGATCTCAGGGTCCTGGGATCAAGTCCCCAAGTTGGGCTCCCTGTTCGGCAGGAGCCTGCTTCTCCCTCTCCCTCTCCCTCTGATGTTCCCCCTGCTTGTGCTCTCTCTCTGTGTCAAATAAATAAATAAAATCTTTAAAAAAATTTTTTTTAAAAAAGGAAAGGAAAGAAAAGAAACATTACTTGACATCCCATCTGATACAGTACTATACTATAAACTTCTCCAGGGCTTTCTCTGTTTTATTTACTACTGTAGGTATATATCTTGGTTTTTATTCTGAAATGTAAGGTCTTTGAAGAAAGAGACCGCATTTTATTCATCTCTGTAAATCCCATAGCTTTGCATTAGGATTAAAAAAGATAGCATATTAAAGTGTTTAACTTAATGCTTGACATGGGTTATGGTCCTCCTTAAATTGGAATTTCATTAGGTACTAGTAAGGAATTTCAGAAATCCTAAAATTACAGAGGTAGGAAAGGTATACTGATAACAGAGTATCTAAATGGAACTGTAAAGGGTGGCCCCACTGGCAGCTTCTCTTTGGAGAATCCTGGTTATTCATGGGAGGGAGAGTGAGGAATATTCTAGGGAAGGAACATGTCAAGATCTGCTTATAGATCCCAAACTGCTCATTAGAGAGTCCTCTATTAAAAACGTCACTAAAAAGGAATAGTTTTAAAAAGAGAGAGCGAGAGAGACTAGTAACTGAAATATTTTACTGTTGAAAACTGAAGTCTGACATTACTGATGTGGTGGTATTCTTAACACTCAGACAAGTCTTACCTTCATGTTTCAGTCAAAGAAGTTTGGCAGAGATCACAGAACTTATCCATACTGCTCTCCTCGTACATCGTGGGATAGTAAATTTAAATGAATTGCAGTCTTCTGATGGACTGTTGAAAGACATGCAATTTGGAAATAAAATAGCTATCCTGAGTGGAGACTTTCTTCTAGCAAATGCCTGCAACGGACTAGCACTGCTACAGAACACCAAGGTAATACCGGGCAGGTTACTCGTGTCTGGATGACTTTTAGGGGGCTCTGCTGGAGCTGTGGAGGTCTGTGCACCCTGCTGCCCCAGCTCCCCACATGTAGATGCTCAGTAAAATTGTGATGAAGATGGTGGCAGTGTCAACACCAGTAAAGCTGGTAAATGCTAACAAAGAGTTTTGAAATCAGTTTTTTCTGGTTATAATTATTTGTTAATTATAGAATACTGTTAAATATTTAGCACAGAGAAGATCTGTAAACAGATATTACCTATATTACCTCACCATCCAGAGATAATCACTGTTAGTTAATATTGTGATGGGTTTCCTTTCAAGCTTTTTGTTTGCTTGCTCCTACCTTTATATATGTGAGTTTTTTGTAACATAGGTGAGAACTTACATGTATAAGGTTTTTTTTAGTCCTGCCTATTTTTTTCTACTTCATATTATGATGTGGGTGTTTTCCCATGTTATTAACATTTTTCACAAACTTGTTAATGGTTGCATAATATTCAGTTATTTAGATGTAATATCATTTATTTAACAAATGTCTCATTTTGGGAACTTAAGTTGCTTCTGGTTTTTTATTGTCATAAATAGATCTGCAGTAAACATCTTTACACAGCAGTATCCCTCATTCCAGATTATTTTGTTCAGATAAATACCTAAAAGTGGCTCAAAGGGTTTAAACATTTTTAGCATTCTTTTTTTTTTAATATTTATTTTATTTGAGAGAGAGAGAGAGAGCACATGAGAGGGGGGAGGGTCAGAGGGAGAAGCAGACTCCCCGCCGAGCAGGGAGCCCGATGCAGGACTCGATCCAGGGACTCCAGGATCATGACCTGAGCCGGAGGCAGTCGCTCAACCAACTGAGCCACCCAGGCGCCCCCATTGTTAGCATTCTTGATACATATTGCCAAGCTGCTTTCTAGAAAGATTGTAGAGATATTCCTTATATATGAGTTTGAATTAGGTTTAGTTATAAAATAACAGTGGCCAAAACAAGATAGGATTTATTCTTTTTCATGTAAAAACATCCAGGACTAGGCAGGCTAGTCTAGGATTGATTCTACAAAGTCGGGAGCCAAAGGCATTTTCTGTCATCCTGCTCTGCCATCCGTACCTTACTACTATATTTCTGGCCCCAAACAGCTGCCATCATGTTCTCACTCGAGTCAATAGGAAAGGAGGAGGAGGAAGACAGAGAAAGGCAGATCTCCTTCACCTGAAGGTCAAGTGAGGGTACATCCTGGTTTGCTAAGGATAGTCTCAGTGTAAGTCCACTGTCCCAGAATCCCATCTGTCTTAACATTTGTCCTGGATTTTTTAACAGAGAATGATTACTAATAATTCCATTAGGATGAGCCAGGATGGGTTTCATAGATGTCTACTTTATACTTCCAACCTCTGACTGAGTTTTTGTCTAGTGTAGGCTAATAGAATATGAGACCCATGTACAGTGGAGAGTGTTCTCATGTTAAGGTGATATTAAATCTGGAGGACAACCAGCAATAACTTACCTCTTTTCCCAACCCTTTCAGACACCTCCCAGTCAAGGACAGAACGCAGGGCAATTGCTGATAAAACAAAGTACACTGACAGTCTAGGTTAATCGTTAACTTTTTCCTGTATCAGGTGTAGAAGTATTTGACATTGCTGCCATTTGATGTATCACCCAATTGTACTGTGGCCTGTGCATGGCCTTCAAGAGTTACCAAGCCACCAGGTACCAGTCCCAAAGCTCAGTGGGAAACATAGTAAGGTGGAAGTGGGGCATTGGTGAGTATATGTGGGAAATCAAGGCTGATCAGAGAGGGTAGAGAGTAGACTGAGCACACTTGCTTGTGTAATGTAAACCTTTAACTATTTTATTGTTTGGCAACAGTTTGTTTTTGCAATAAAACTTTTTGGCAGGAATAAGCTAAAAACTATATATTTCATTTTTTAAAGTACTGAGAAAGTTGATAAGGAACGTGTAATTTGCACAAAATGTTGACATTTACATCCACTGGGGAGGCCATACTGGTATCACTGACCACATGAAAACTAATCTGCTGAAAAAGTGAAGCCTAACTTTTAGACAGATGTCTGTTTTTCTAAATTAATTTCACTCATTTTTCGACTACAGGTTTTTTATGTGCGCATAGGAAAAAGTAAGCAGTAACTTTATATTTGTTGGCTCCATTGGCAGAAGAACTTTACAGTTAAGTAGTTCCAGTTTTAGTTGAGTGTCAGCTGGTACTTTAATTAAATCATTTTAGTTAATTCAGAAAAAGGTTTTGTTTTTTCCATCCGTTCATGGGATCAAGGTAAAGCTTTTGGAAGTATATTCTATCAAAGGTAAAGCCATTATGAGTGAGTTTGGAAATTCAGTTTAAAGTACAACATGGAAGGGGCACCTGGCTGGCTCAGTCAGTAGAGCATCCGACTCTTGATCTTGGGGTCGTGAGTTCAAGCCTCATGCAGGATGTAGAGATCACTTAAATAAAGTGCAACATGGGAGATAAAATTATTAGTTTACAATAATATACAAGTACACATTTTGGTGAGGCACACATAGTGTTGTGGTAAAAACAGTGTTCTTACTATATTGTGAAACCTATGGAGTAGTTGGAATTCATTGTGGCATACCCATAATTCATAATCGTATCCAAACAAGTGTTAACATTCTCTAAGTTGAAATAGAAGGTATTGTTATAAAAATTTCAAGTATCTTTAATGTTCAAGTCTTTAAACTATAAGATTTTGAGAACTTTGGTGTTACTCTGAGTACAAAAATACAGTTCAGCACTGCAGTATGTACCTTCTGTCTTTGTTGCTTATCATTAATCAGATTCTCAAAATCTTTATACCCAACAATAGTATTGAATTTTATATAAATGAGGCATAAAATTTTGGTGAACATCTTGCTCAAAATCCACTCAAAATCTTAAATCAAATGTTCAACAAATAGAACACCAAATGAAGCTTTTAGGAAATTACAATGAAAACAATTAATGAAAATTCCATTGGAATTTTTCCTTACAAAAGCAAGGGAGGAACAGAACAAAATAAATGGTAAGATCTCAAATGCTACCCAAGATTAAAATTTACAGTTCTATAATTGTGATTTGGAATATCTCACCTTGCAAGAAGAATCTTTTGGTAGTGCTGCTATTTTGAATAAATTATACACACACGAATAAAATGAAATTTAGAAGGCCTAGATTTTGCAGCATCTAATTTTAGTAAAACATTCAAAAGAATCATAGAGGCAATTTATTTGACAAGCTTTGTCTTATAAAAATATTTGTCAAAGAAAGGTACTTTGAAGGAAGCAAAAAGACAGTACCTTGAAAATATTTGGGCTGGAATAGTTATATTTTACAATATTTAAAAAATTAGAATTGAGTTTCTCTTCCATTTAGCAGATTTGCTCAGAGCTTATCAGGTAACTCAGAATCTGTAGAATGAGCATTTCCTCAATTAAAAATATTATGGTCTACCAATAAGAATCAATTGAAGGTATCAATAATTTCAAATTAGTCATAAAATGCAACTACGAAGAATATTGCTGGCAGTTTAGTTCTTAAATGCTGTAATATATATATTATATATATAATTCTTAAATGCCATATATATGGATGTGTGTGTGTGTATATATATATATTTTTTTTTTAAGATTTTATCCATTCATTTGAGAGAGAGAGAGCACAAGCGGGGAGGAGAGGGAGAAACAGGCTCCCCACAAGCAGGGAGCCCGACACGGGGCTCGATCCCGGGACCCCGATATCATGACCTGAGCCGAAGACAGATGCTCAACCAACCGAGCCACGTAGGCGCCCCAAAATGCCATATTTTTAAAAGCACATTCTTCAGGGGTGCCTGGCTGGCTCAGTTGGTAGTGTGTGTGACTCTTGATCTCTGGATTGTAGGTTGAAGCCCCATGTTGGGTGTAGAGATTACTTAAAATCTTTTTAAAAAATAAAATAAAAGCACATTCTTTAGAAGAATGCCAGTTACACAATATTAGGGACAGATATGCTAAGAAATGAGTTAAAGTATGTAAATATATACCAAGAATAATTATTCTACTGGCTATTTTTTTAATATTCAGATAATCACTATAAAATTCTTTTTTAGTTTTAATGTACATGGATATATGTTATTTTTCTTTCTTCTTAAATTGCAGTTTTGAAAATAGTTTTTGAGTAGAACTTGTTAACAAGCCCACAACATAATAAAGTCATTTGCTAATAAATACATGTTTCAAAAATTATAAAAATTTCATTTTCTTAGTATTCCCTTTTACTCTCAAGTGTCCCAGTTTGGATGATAAATATAGTATCAGCACTTTAAAGACATTTCTCAGAAGTTACTCAGATGGTTCTGCTTACCTACTGGCCAGAATTGAATTATATGGCCACACCTACTTATAAGGGAGACTAGGAAATGTAAACTTTCTTGTGGGTAGCCATGTGTCCATCCAAAAATATGGAAGATACAGATAACAGATATTGTGAGACAAATAGCATTCTGCCCTATCTCCCCATCACACTTTTGGCTAGCACATATTTCATGAGACGGACCTGCTGATTTTTAGGGGAAAAATGGAATGGTACCTTTAATGTATAGTTTATATTCACATGGAAAGGAAGCCAGAGTAAGAAATGAATTGGTTATATAAAATGGAATAATAGAGAATCTCAAATCTCCCTCCAAAGATTTATTACCATTTTAGCATTCTTTTTATTTACCCTCAAATTGTTCTATTTTCTATGTATGTAGTCTACTTTGATGCATCTCACTAAATTCTCTCCTTTACTGGAATTCATATGTTAGTGCAAGGATGACTGATCCATTGCCTTTGAGAGCTACTCTATGACTGCATCATCCATCTTTCCTCTTGACCATACCTGCTATAGTCTGTGATGAGCTTTGGGTCTTGGAGAAGGAGGAGGCCTCAGAAAGTACAGGCTGCTGTAGTTCCTTGGGTGCCCGGCACTGCACATGACTAGCTCTAGTCACACACACTGGCCACTTATAGATTAGACCCCCACATACCTAGGAAGAGAGAGTCAGGATTTGGTAACTAGATCCACATTTCAGTAACTAGCCCTCAGCCTGGCCCCTACCTTAAAACAAGACTTACTGCCTTTAGACAAATTTCTGTTTTCTGTAATCATTAGTTTTAACTTACTTTAAGCTATTCTGATGAAATCTTACATAAGGTTAAGAAGATGGTATTTCATACAAATATAATCATATTGTAATGACGTAAACAAGTATTCGCTTGCTTTCACCACTCACTTTATGGAAATGATGTTTAATGTGTTCCTTTTTCTTAGCTAGCTTGTATCATTCACACATCTTTCAATGCAGTTCAAGTTCAGAGAAAGTGGAAGCTTTACTCCCCTCAAAATCAATTTAGATTCATCGTTTGTGAAATCCACTCTTGGTGTTTTGCATTCAGAAGCATCACTATAAATGTTCCAGAGTCTAAGACCTCCACCATCTGCTCCATTAGGCACTGGATTTCAGTGGCAGTATTTGATTCAAAAAAACAAAACATAAAAAACCACACACACAAAACAAAAACAGCATATCCAAGCAACAGCTCAGCCTGAAGCTTCTCCGTGAAATAAGAATGATCAGGCATTTCTTTCCTCTTCAGTGAGCCCTAATACCTTCATGGTCTCTGCACCAGTTTGCACTTTAAAATTTTCATTTTATTGACCCTTTTTGGTGAGGAATTTCTTTTTCCTTTTTAGTCCATGGTATATTGTTTTTTAAATTTGATAATTGTGTGTGGAACTGAAGCTTTTATTCTGTTGCAACCATTCTGTTCATGCAAAAAAAAAAAAGGATCCTTTTGTCCCTTGTTCTTCAAAATTTGAAGGCTCTGTGAAAGTCAATTTCAAAAGATACTTCGCTGGATCAGTTCTTGTGAAAGGCCTTGAGTACCATGTCCAGGGGTCTATACTTGATCTTCTACAAATCTAGGCTTCTGGTAGTTCTCTTTTAATCATACTAGATGGTTTCCAAACCATGTGAACAGCAGTTTAAACTGAAGAGATTATAAGTTCTTGGAAGTCAAGAATTCTCTTTGATAAAGCAAATCTTCCATACTCATAACCAATTCCTTTCATTTAAGTACTTGGCAGTTTATTTTTTTAAGGATAGTAAAGTTATATCTCAGAAGAAGACTAATTTTATTAAATGAGTTCCCAGAAGCTTAAGTTGATTAAGGATAATGGTAATCATTAATAAGCATTTTTTAGTTGGAGGAGGAGATAGTGATAAATATTTCTTTGGGACAGTATTAAATTTTTTTAAAGTTCTATACATCTGGTTAATATCTTAGTAAAGTTAGATTTCTGTTTAAAGATGTTTTAATTTTCTCTTACAAGAAAAAAACATTGTTGATAGATGAATGGATAAGGAAGATGTGGTATATATACCATATGCTATATATATGGGTGTATGTGTATGTGTGTGAATATTACTCAGCCATAAAAAAGAATAAAATCTTGCCATTTGTGACAACATAGATGGACCTGGAGGGTATTATGCCAAGTGAAATAAGTCAGACTCAGAAAGGCAAATGTCATATAATCTCACTTATATGTGGAACCTAAAAAACAAACAAATGAACAACAGAATAGAAACATTCATAGATACAGGAAAGAAACTGTTGGTTTCCAAAGGGGGAGGGGTTGGGGTGGACAAATAGGTAAAGGGGATTAAGAGGAACAAACTTCCAGTTATAAAATAAGTTAAGTCATGAGGATGTAATGTACAGCATAAGGATCATAGTCAGTAATATTGTAATAACTTTGTGTGGTGATGGATAGTAACTAGACTTATTGTAGGGACCATTCTGCAATGCATCAAAATACTGCATCACTGGGGCGCCTGGGTGGCGCAGTCAGTTTAGTGTCAGACTCTTGGTTTCAGCTCAGGTCATGATCTCAAGGTTTTGAGATCGAGCCCTGTGTCTGGCTCTGCGCTCAGCACAGAGTCTGCTTAAAGATTCTCTCCCTCTCCCTCTGCCTTCCACTCCCCCTGCTTGTGCTCACTTGCTTGCTCTCTCTCTCTCTCTCTCTCTGGCAAATAAATAAATAAAATCTTAAAAAAGGGGTGTCTGGGTGGCTCAGTTGGTTAAGCAACTGCCTTCAGCTCAGGTCATGATCCTGGAGTCCCGCATCGGGCTCCCTGCTCGGCAGGGAGTCTGCTTCTCCCTCTGACCCTCTTCCCTCTCATTCTCTCTCTCTCTCAAATAAATAAATAAAATCTTTAAAAAAAAATCTTAAAAAAAAAGATCCTCTCCCTCTCCCTCTGCCCCTCCCCCACTCCCTCTCTTTCTCTCTCTAAAATAAATCTTTTTAAAGAAATAATTGCATCACTATAATGTACACTTAAAACTAATAGGATATTGTATGTCAATTATACTTTACTTAAAAAAAGAAAAGAAAAATTTGTCAGCAATAGCAGTGAAAAGAGAGGGGCGCCTGGGTGGCTCAGTCTGTTAAGCGTCTGCCTTCGGCTCAGGTCGTGATCCCAGGGTCCTGGGATCCAGCTCTGCATCAGGCTCCCTGCTCGGGAGCCTGCTTCTCCCTCTCCCTCTGCTGCTCCCCCCTTGCTTGTGCTCTCTCACTCTTGCTTTCTCTCAAATAAATAAATAAATAGAATCTTTAAAAAAAAAAAAAAAGCAATGAAAAGAGAGACCACAGTAGTGAGGGAGCAGACAACTTAATACAGAATTTCTGTATATAGTATGTCAGTCTTTTCACAGTGACAGCTTTTTTTTGAAGGTGTGTATTTGGTAATTAAAGTTAGCGTATTTGTAGCAACTTTAATTTTTTATGACTTATTCATTCTACCAGTTTTCCATTTTCTTGTGCTACTGAATTCTTGTCTGAATTTCTGTATTGTGTGTTTATCTCTGTACTTCTCCTGGGGCAGACCATTAGATGAAGGGCTCTGCAGTCATAAGAAATTCAGAGCTGTTTTATAATTGCCAAGGGTAAAATTAGCAAAGTCAATTATTCTCCCTTTGGCTTTTCCCTGAAGATATTAGGGGTCTTCAAGGTAATTGCCTTAGGTAACACTTAGATTTTTAAATATCTCTAAGTATAGAAATTGATATATTAATCCTCTGGTAATTGTCTTCTTACTATTACAGCTGTTGTCACATAAATGTGAATTAACAAGATTTTGAATTCAAGAGTGAGTTTAAAAATTAGTGTTTTGAGTTTTCATTCATTTTCAATTATGGAAGCTAAGGTCAACTTTTTGTTTTAGTACTTCACTGTCCACAGACCCTAGACTTAGAGACCTTAGCCATAAGGTCTTTTTTAAGCCATAAATTCCCTGACTCCACTGAAATAAGTTGCTCTCTATTATGTTCATGTAGAATATCACTGAATCCTGGAATGATGGGGTCATACCAGAATCTGAAATTTTAGTGTCTGAGCATCAAGCTATCGGTGAGACATGCTGAATAATTGGGGAAAAAACATGAAATGGAAAAGCACTATAATTTAGAAATCTGGCTGACCATTAGAGGCTTTTTTTGGGTTCCTGTTTATTTTGTAGACTGGATCTGTAGTTTAGGATTAAGCCATAGTAGAAATAAGACTGTGTGGATTACTACTTGTCATCTTTTTTAAGTCTTTTATTTTTCATGTGTAGTGATAATCCTAGTATTTAAAAAATTGAATTCACCATGCTTTTTTTTTCTATTTTTAAAGTAATTTTCATTTAATGGACCTATCACTATACGTCAGTTGGGAGACTGTGAGTTAGCCTGGGTCTTGTTTGAGCATCCCAGAACATTATCATGATGTCATTCCTGGGGACTGTTCTATTAACCATTAGTGATTTATATTTCTAAATAACCAGTGGCACAGATGTACTCCTTACGTAGCTGATGTATTTCCTTATGTTAACTTTGTTTTCCTAAAGGCATAAATATGTTGTTTACAAGGAAGAATTTTGTTTGTATAAGTAATGCTCAATTTATGCATATAAATCTCCTCCTTTTACACATCTATATATCTTAATAAAGAGACTGCTATTGGTTACTTGATATTTGTATTATTTGTTATATTAATTCTGCTTTCAAATTCATGTTAAAAAGTGAAACCTGGAGCACCTGGGTAGCTCAGTTGGTTAAGCTCTTGATTAGGTTCAAGTCATGATCTTAGGGTCGTGATATTGAGCCCCGCATTGGGCTCCATGCTGGGCGTGGAGCCTGATAAAGATGCTCTCTCTCCCCCTTCCCTCTCCCTCTGCCCCACCCCCCCCATGCACATGCACTCTCTCTCTTAAAAAAAAGTAAAACCCAGGAGTGCCTGGCTGGCTCAGTCAGTAGAGCATGCCACTCTTGTTCTTGTGGTCATGAGTTCAAGCCCCACTTTGGGTGTAGAACTTACTTTAAAAAAAAAAAAAGGGAAACCTAGAAACATGCTGTAGCATATGAAATTTGAGATTTTCTCTATCATACTCATTTATTTATTTTCTAAGAATTTATATATTTGTTTTACAGAGAGAGAGAGAGAGAGAACGAGAGAGGGAACACAAGCAGGGGGAGTGGGAGAGGGAGAAGCAGGCTTCCCGCAGAGCAGGGAGCCCAACGCAGGGCTCGATCCCAGGAACCTGGGATCATGACCTGAGCCAAAGGCAGAAGCTTTAACAACTAAGCCACCCAGGCGCCCCTCATACTCATTTAAAATAGACATTATGACCTTGTGTGCACTATTTTATTTGTGGAAATTTTTTTTTTTTTAAAGATTTTATTTGTCAGCGAGAGAGAGCACGTGCACAAGCAGGGGGAGCGGCAGGCAGAGGGAGAACCAGCCTCCTCGCTGAGCAGGGAGCCCAATATGGAACGCGATCCTAGGACCTTGGGATCATGACCTGAGCTGAAGGCAGATGCCTAACCGACTGAGCCACCCAGGCTTCCCTGTGGAAATTATTGATTAATATCTTTTAGCCTCTTTAGTCTCACACTCAAGATTAATGTTCTTTTTCTACATATAACCCACTCAAGTATAGGTTTTCATGACTAGAGTAAATGTGTGCAGAATGTAATTTACTCATGACTGAGTAAATGTGGTGCATTTGTAAATATATATACAACATATAACAATAACATATTGTTATATGTTGTAGCAATAAAGGCATCTGCCTATCAATTAAAGAAGCCAAAATGCTATCTTAAAATTACAATTTCAAAATCCCCCAATTTTTACAGTTTATCATTTACTAATATAGCTACCTATTAAACAAACGCTATATCCATTCTGAGCCACTTCCTTGATCTTTAAGGCAAAAGTGATAAATGATCAGAGTTTGAGAAGTGTACTAGAAACAAGACAATATTATGTTCTTTTAAAATTTACGATCTCATTAAAAACTTGAACTTTGCCCTTTTGGTGCCGTAGAACAATGGAATGAAGTGTCTTTTTGCCGTAAAAAGGTCAAACGCCATCATGCAAAATGGACACTTCTCTGAGTGTCTGTCTGCTAGAAAGTTGATGACGTGGAAGGGAGTTTCTTCTATCTGCCTGGCATTCAAAGAAGCCCATTAAAAGGGCGCCTGGGTGGCTCAGTTAGTTGGGCGGCTGCCTTCGGCTCAGGTCATGATCCTGGAGTCCCAGGATCGAGTCCCACATCGGGCTCCCTGCTCAGCGGGGAGTCTGCTTCTCCCTCTGACCCTCTTCCCTCTCGTGCTCTCTATCTCTCATTCTCTCTCTCTCAAATAAATAAATAAAATCTTAAAAAAAAAAAAAAGAAGCCCATTAAAAAAAGGCTGTGTTCTACAAAAATATATTCTCTAAAATGGGTAGAGTTGAACCCCACACCATGGCCATGAGAGGTAGATATATATTGATTATGGCAATTTTATAGTATACTTTGTCACCTCAATTTTGTAAATCCCTTCCAGAAAGAAAATTAATCAAGCCAGCTTTTTTTTCCTCTCCATTTTCACTGGCGTAAATTGCTATTTCTCTAAAGCCAGAGGGAGAAAAAAAAATCTTAAAAAAAAATCAGCTCCAGTTCTTCAGTAATCTTCCTTTTGCCTTTCTAATGATTTTACTAAAGGAACTTCCTGAGTCAGTTAACAAAAGTACTGGGTAGATGAGCCACTGATTCCTTCCTCTGCATTGTCAGCTGCCTGACCTCACATCTCTTCACTCATCCTTTCTTTATCCCGGAGATTTGTCCTCAGTGCCTCTTTCTTTGTTTCTTATTGTTCACAAATCAGTTAATTTCATCTCAGGCAATCCCCAGAGTGTATACACATCCTCTTCAAACCTTTTCTTCCCATTTTTCATTCTTGATCTTTTTACCTGTTATTTCAGAAAAATGGTTATCAGTCTTTGTGCCTTCTCTGTGTTCTTTTCAAAGGAAAACTTTACTTAGGAGTTGACAAACATCAGCGTAAAGCTTGGAATGGTCTTTTGTTAAGAATAAGGAAAATTATATAATTAGAAATGAAATAGGTATGAGAAAGAACCAGTGTCTCTACCCTCATTTTCTTATTAAACCAAATTTCCCTATAACTGTCAATGTTTAAAGTCCATTTAAAAAATATTTCCTATTTCGTTTTGTTTTCCTGTTTTGTTTAATTGCAAGTGTTATAAGATTGTGGTTTTCTATTTGATTTTCAATTATAAGTATATAGCATTTCTAATGTTATGGGTTGTCCTGGGAACCTACTCACCATTTACAATCTCGGATGTTAGGAAAATGAGGTATGAGCTCCAAACAACTGACTTACAGATAAAATTCCAAAATGTGGTGCATTTGTAAACTGGTGTCTGGTTTTATAAGATTGATACCAGATTTAAACCCCATAAGCAAAAGAACAGGTAAGAGCATTCAAAAGGATCCATGTGACTGCTTATCATTAGTAGCCACATATAGCTCAGTTGTGTTGATATTATTTTGGTTTTAGCATTTCCATCATTTTCCTGATTCCTCAGAGTTGTGAATACTCATGGAAAAAATTTACTCTAAGCCGGGCGCCTGGGTGGCTCAGTTGGTTGAGCGACTGCCTTTGGCTCGGGTCATGGTCCTGGAGTCCCAGGATCGGGTCCCACATCGGGCTCCCTGCTCGGCGGGGAGTCTGCTTCTCCCTCTGACCCTCCTCCCTCTCATGCTCTCTGTCTCTCATTCTCTCTCTCGCAAAAACAAACAAACAAGCAAAAACAAAACAAAACAACACGAAACAAAATCTTAAAAAAAAAAAATTCACTCTAAGCCAAAGTTGGCTTATGGGGCCTTAACCCAGGAGCAAATTTTATTTATTTAGCAGTAGTGATTGGGGAAGAGCCCTTTCCTGGCAGCTAATGACCTACTGGAGGACTTGGGTGCCCAAGGCAAAACTGAAGGCCATTAGCCCAACAGGCCATTAACTGACAAATGCCTGACCCTGAGGTCATTTCTGATATTGTAAACTATGAAAACATTAAAGTGGGTTTGTTGGAAAGTATGGCTGTGCCAAGGAAGTTTCTTTTTAAACATTTTGGAAAATGCATTGTTTGTTGTTATTCATGTGGCTTAATTGTCTTTGTTCTGGGGTCATTTTCACTGTGCATATCAAGTCAGTCAGTCATCAGTAAACACCAAAACTATACTGTATGGCCAATCTTTGATTTTTAAAGGACAGTTTTCCTGTTTAGAATATCAGATTCACTGTGTTATTCCTAAGCAGCTGCAACTTTCACTTCTATGTGGATCACTTATGTTTTCATGATGTGTTGAGCTATATGTATAGTGCTTATCTATTTTATACTTCTCAGAGATGACCTATAAAGCCACATAAGTGGAAAGAACTCCGAAGTAGAAGTCTATGGACCTAGTTTCTATCTCTGCCTTTTTTTTTTAAATTGGCCATTTAACATTGGATGGTTCATTTTGTCTCAGAATTCTAGTTGAGAGCATTCATCTTTTTCTCCACACTGTTTATCTAATGTCTTTTTTTTTTTTAATTTTAAGTGAGCTCCATGCCTAACGTGGGGCTTGAACTCATGACCCCGAGATCAAGAGTCACATGCTCTACTGACTGAGCCAGCCAGGCATGCCCCTCTAATGTCTTAATATTCCATTTTACAAGTGAAATTAGAAACTTCATGATGTAGAATATTTATTAAAATTAGTACAAAACATTTAAAAAATAATATTAACAACTTATATTTTTCAGTGCCTACTATGTAGTGGACACCATTGTAAGTGCTTTGTGTGTATTAACTAAATCTCTCCTGAGGCATGGGAGAGGGTTAAGTAATTAATTTCCTAGAGGAAATGGTGGAGCTGCTGTCTAAATCTAAATAGAGGCAATCTGGCTCCAAAATCCTCATGCTTAACTAAAGTAGAAAACGAACAAACCAACTAAGAACTATGATACTTTTTTTTGCCAGCGATTTTGCAGTTACCAATATTGGAATTTATAATATCTTAAACAATTAGTAGTTTTAAAATATTGGAATAAATATTTCAGTACAAACATCAATAGGAGCTTTATGAAATATTTTAGAGAAATAACTAGTAAGCAGAGACAACTTGTTTTCTTAGTTTCCTCATCTGTAAAATAAAGGCATTATTTCCATCTCCTATATCCTTGGTAATGACAATATTCTACAATTCTGAGTGTTGTAGGAAAGAGTCTAAACATATAATATCTATATCCAGATCCTGACAATGTCATGGAATAAGAAGAAAAACAAAGGAATCAAGAAAAACTTGTTTATAAACTCAGAGATGTGATAGAGAATTGAAAATCTTTTATAAATGTCTAAGATCTAGAGGTATATATGCGTATTTCAGCTATCTAAAACAATACCCCAAATTAGTGAACTCACCTTTAAGGCCAATTTGTGACGAGAAACTGATATGACTTAAATTGGTCAAGTTTAAACTTTAAAAGCCATAGGGTGATATGCAAATGTAAATTTCTAGAAATAGTGATTAAATAAAGTGATAATTGTGCAAATTTATTTTGAAACAGTTATGATTTGTACAGTTAATTCACATATTAGAAAAAGTGTTGGTAATGCAATAAAATTTTTTGTGTTCATTGTGTTAAGCCTTGGAAATACCAGTTTAAAAGCCAATTGTATCGCCTATTTTCAGTCTTCATGTAAATTATATCAACAACAACAACAACAAAAAGCCAATTGTATCTCTAGATTGGAGAATTTCTAACCCAAGGGTGTCCATTGTTTGATTCAAGGATACAATACAGCCAGTCTCAAGTTTCTACTACATGATTTTTTTGAAGGAGGGGAAGAAAAAGGATTACCTAATTTTCTAGAACGCAGTACCAGTAGAGCCAGTTATTTTTAGAGTTCCATTGATTCACAGATTTTGAAGAGCTGCAAAGGTATTTGGAAGAAATACAATTACAGTTTTAGATGAGATGCGTGGATTTTAATGCATATGAGTCATGCTTTTATTTCTGTGGCTGCCTTTGAAGTGCAAACCTTGGGATGTCTCTAAATTACAAACATCTGTCTTTTAGTGGAGCCCAGTTTGAAGAGGAAATAATTGAACTAAAAATTGAACTATGTTATCTGAAAGACATGGGATCCCTGGAATTTGCAAGATGTATGTATGAATCTTAGAAAAGTCCTGAGATTTTTAACTCTAGCCAAATGTGGTCTACTTTTTTTCATGAATCTAGTAAGATCAAAGCTCAGAGTCAATATTAGTGATATATATAAACCAAGATGGAAATGCATCCTAACACTCTACCCCATAGTACCCAAGAACGATTCTGTTTTAACCTGCCTTCTGCCTCTGTTTCAATTCCATTTTTAAGTGTTTTTGAAATAAAGTGATAAAGAAATCAACACCTTTATATATATTAATTATATTTCAGAATAACAGTGTGTAAACTGCCTGTCAAAAATTTGGTGACCTTGTGTGCAGTTAAGATGGCTAACCAAGGGGCACCTGGGTGGCTCAGTTGGTTAAGCGACTGCCTTTGGCTCAGGTCATGATCCTGGAGTCCCAAGATCGAGTCCCCCGCCGCCCCCCCCAATCAGGCTCCCTGCTCAGCAGGGCGTCTGCTTCTCCCTTTAACCCTCCTCCCTCTCATGCTTTCTCTCTATCATTCTCTCTCAATAAATAAATAAAAATCTTAAACAAAAAACGATGGCTAACCAAGGTATGAGCTATACATGGCATATATCAGCATAATATAAGGTAATATTTCAAAGTACAGATCACATGCTGTTTGTTGGTGGGTAGTGAAATCACTTTAGCAAATCACTATCAACACCTTTTTTTAATGGAACACAATAGAAAATAGAGGGATAATGAAATTTTTGTTTTATGAAAATGTTCACTCATTTTTATACATATGCATGTGTTCATGTACAGTGTCATAATGTAAACTGTAGTTCTTACTGTGGTTGCAACTTTAAAATCACGAAAGTTTATAGTATTAGTCCATGTTCTAGCCAGCAGCATCCTTTCAGCTGAACGAAATAATGTACCATGATTCTGGTGTTCTGAATTTTTCACATCATGAACTTGTGTTTCTCAGAGGTGGGATTAACTGTTAAGTAAAATCACACTTGGAAAATATCACTTAACATCACTGAGAGTGCCATCAAAGGAAGAAGCAGTGAAAGCAAATTGGAGGTTATCAGCCACATAGGAGAAAAGTGAGCACATCACTGAAATGGCAGACATAATTCTCTCTGAGAACTTGTCAGACAGTATAAGATATAACGGTGCCGCTAAGTGTGGAACATCCTAAGTACAACAGACTTCATGTACAGGAATTCCTGTGTTGGAGAAAGTGAAAAACAAAGCAATTAACTGCTGTACAATAATGTGACAATTACTTTCTTTCATGACTAAGCATTCAGCTCCCAGTAGCTATTTACAGTTTTTATAGTAATGCAAGATATTTAACACAACCAACTCTTTTTTAACCTGTTGGAAAGCATCTCTTTTTCCTTTATTTCTTATGAAAAGTTTCATTTTGGTGTCAGCATTTTAAATTAAAAAACTTTTTCAAGGAACCTAGTCATTGTTTAAATCAATAAAAGATGATCGTT
Source organism: Callorhinus ursinus (assembly GCF_003265705.2). NCBI lineage: Eukaryota > Metazoa > Chordata > Mammalia > Carnivora > Otariidae > Callorhinus > Callorhinus ursinus. The sequence goes on along the minus strand of NW_027397068.1, from coordinate 27,165,170 downwards.
ACTCAGTGGTGAACAGTTTGGATCACTTCTTCGTTGCTACTGAAAGAAATCCAGGGCGCTTGGGTGCTCAGTCAGTTCAGCTGCTGCCTTCGGCTCAGCTCGTGATGTCAGAGTCCCGGTATCGAGATCCGCCATTGGGCTCCTTGCTCAGTGGGGAGTCTGCTTCTCCCTCTCCTTCTGCCCCTCCCCCTACTTATGTGCTTCTCTCACGCTCTGTCTCTCAAATAAATAAAAGCTTAAAAAAAAAGAAAGAAATCCATATTTTGGCATCATCCTTACAATTGTTATGAATAAAAAATGTATACAGCTACACATTTAGGTATTTCTGGTCATGGGGCTTATTGTTGATACTTCTTACCTAGATAGATAAACTGAGGTGATATGGCTGGCCCAAGGTCATGCAGCTCACCTATGTATTAACCTTCTAAGTGGTCAGTGACAAAGTAATGTTTATCTTTATAAAGGGGGTCATAACTAGCTTCATTAGTACAGTGCTGGGAACATAGTGGGCTATCAGCAAATGTTTATGGAATGAATTAGCCAATATAGTATTAAATTTCAACACTTCATATTCATGCCATTTTCTTGAACTTGTGGCCTGTTTCTTTTAAGTTTTATCAGTTGTGATTTTTAAACATCTCCTTAGTTCACTGAATTTTCAGAGCCCTTTTGACAAATGTTACCAGTAGTTAGAGGCGATAAACCAATGTATCAGCTGTTCTAAATTAAAAATTAAGATTATCAATTTGCTTAGTTTTTGCTGCACCTGTCCTACTGGTTGTGCCATTTCTCTCTCTGCTCTTCCCCCTTAGCCAGGAAGAACTTCCAGCTCACTAGAACAGATTGCTATCCCTCCCACAAATAAGCACGGTCTTACACATTTGGCAGCATTGAAAAGGCTCGTTTCAAAAAGCCTAGTTAGAAGCTTCCTCCAGAACTCCTGTGAGTTAGTGGTGTGTTTATTACAACAGACCTTTCATCATTGTCTTCATTAAACCTGGTCCTTGTCTCATAGGAAGGAGTGGAGAGAACCATTCTTGCTTAGACTTCATCAATGGCTTTATTAAAGCTACTCATTTATATTAATCAGCATGCAGATGAGGGCTCATCTGGGTTGTTTGTGCCCAGGTGGTGGGTGAGTAGGTTTACCCCTTATTTGGCCACTGCGCTGCTCCCTGTGTTCTTCAGAGGTCGCTTCTCCACCGAGGCTGCCAGCCTGAAAGCGCTGGCTGAGCACTGGGGACTGAATCCACCTGGAACAAAGTCGTTTGCTTAAACCCAGTTTGTAAATGATAAAGTGCTTTACAAATGTTAGATGTTATTATTGGTCTCTGTGGGAGAGCGCTACTCCTTCACCAGTTCCTCTACTTCACCTTGGTGATGTAAGTAAATCTTTACATCTTTAAATGCATTTCTCGAATGTTTCATTGGTATGAAGAGGAACTAAAGAAAGAGTGAAGCTCACTGCCCTGGTTACTATTAGCAGGCTCTTCGGCATCCTTTCTCTATAGAAGTGCTTCTCTGTAAGACATTTTTATTGACAATATAGTTTTTGTGGCTTAAAAAAAAATCTTGACTATATCCCTTCAAATACCGAAGCTCTTTGGAAAGGACATATTTATGCTAAATCTCTTTTGTTCCTCCCAAGATGGATATGAGAATTAATTTTTCCCCAAGGGCGGTTTACCTTTGCTACTGCTTCATGCATTGCTGTTTCTTCCTGGAGGTGGGGGAGGGGGTGCAATAAATTTGTGTGTAATTAATGCCATCAGCACTGCAGATGCGTGCACACACATGACTGCTTCCTTTGCTAGCAGCTGTTAAGAGTAGTAAAGGCTGAGGGGCTGTGTGTTCATTTGCCTCCTAAATAGAGTGATGGATCACACGTTGTCTTGTCATTCCACGGTGTAGTAAAAACTGTCATTAAGATAACCTTTTCGGCGCAAGTTTTTGAAAGATGATTATAAATCTGTAATAGCCTCCACAGTTTCTGTATACCAACAAGTTAAGTACATAGCAACCTTTTTAAAGTGAGTTAAAATACAACTATACTACCTTACTACGTCAACTCAGGTTATGCTGGCTTGAGCTTTTAATGAGCCACATTAGTTGATAGTTAACATTTTTCTAAAGATATAGCTGTATTTTACTTATAATTTGGGATAGGCGATCCTTTGCTCCAATCAAGTGGTCTGGATTACTAGTTAACCATCTACAACTCAGTTGAGACTCTTCGTTTGTGAAATGCTAACTGACAGTACTTCTCGATCACATTCATTGAGAGAGGCACAACTTGTCTACACAGAACGCTTACCACCACTTACTGATCTTATTTTTGCTAATCCGAGAACTATTGATTGATCAATATATCCCAGAAATCAGTTTGTGGACACAGCTTAGGAAGGCTCTCCGAGACAAAAAGCAGAGCATGTTCCTAACTCCCCACCCCAGCCCATGGAAATAGGTTTATTGTTTTACCCGATCATAAAAGCAGTACAATAAAAGGCAGAAAATGTGGTACATTGTAAATTTAAGCCATTATTAAGTTTAGTAATTATAAATTTAAGCAGTTTGGAAAAGTTGAAAGAGAACATTTTTTATTTTATTTTTTTTAAGATTTACTTATTTGACAGAGATAGAGAACATAAGTAAGCAGAGCAGCAGGCAGAGGGAGAGGGAGAGGGAGAAGCAGGCTCTCCACTGAGCAGGGAGCCCGATGTGGGGCTCAATCCCAGGACCCTGGGATCATGACCTGAGCTGAAGGCAGATGCTTAACTGACTGAGCCACCCAGGTGCCCCGAAAAAGAACATTTTTTTATTAAAAATCATCCAGGAGCTTACCACTAACACATTATCATTCTTATTAATGTTTTGTTTTCCTTTCAGACTTTTTTCTTGGCATATATAAACACATAGATTGACCTCATTTTGTTTTAAAAATTCCTATCGTGCTATTCTGTTTTGTAGCCAGCTTTTTTCTTTTCCTTAAGACATTACAGATATCCTTGTATAGCAGTGTGAGGATGTTATTTGGTTATTGTTCTCTTACCGTCCCTACTTCTCCCAATTCCTATTTTTTATGATAAGAATTTTAGTCAGCTCAGGGCATAATCACCACAACACCTCTTGTAAGTACATATGTATCGCTTTTGCTTTTCAGTTAAGAAAAATCTTTGAATTGTAGTTACCCTTGCCAAAAGATAAAGAATGAAGCAATTACATATTCCCCTGAGACTGATGAAATTTGTCCTCTAAATTAACCGTTTAAGAAATTCATTCCATCAATTACACCTCAATAAAATAATAATAATAAATTTATTGCATACAAGGTGGCCCAAGAAGCCAGCTCATCCCATTGACAGTCTGAACAGTTACCACTTCTGGCTCACTGAAATCTAGGGTGTTACTCAGAAGATGGGGGGAAGAGTATACAACATTGCTGTACAGTCAGATTTCAACAGGACAAATTGGAGAGAAAAGCATTTTTGTACTACACGTGCAGGTAAGCAATTCTGCCATTCTTGCACCCTCCGGAAATGCAGAAAATAAAAAAACTTACCTCCTATTTGATTACTCTCTAGACAGCTAAAGTAAACTTTACAACATGAATGGTGACAGATTCTCTTCAACGTGTTCTATGTATTTACTCAGTAGAGAGGAAGCAATGCAGCTAACTAGAGCCATTATTTGTTTGACTCACCTTTGCACTTAAACCTGATATCATTCTGAATCTGATAGTATAAATTCTTCCCAAGCATTAGAGCCAGTCAAGACCCAGAACTCAGCAATGTTGACCTTTAATTGACCCGTGGAGGACGTTTTTGTAAGCTGGTGGGGTGGGCTACCAGTTGTAATGGTTTAAAAAATGGAAATGGTTCAGAAAATGGAAATTGTTTCCATTATATATCATTATGATTCTAGGTATTGAAACCAAGGGGGACTGGGTACAAACACTTTCACAAAGTAATCAGAATTCAGATAGAAAGGTCCATGTAAAGAGAACAGATAAAAGTAATAATCTGGGGGCGCCTGGGTGGCTCAGTCGTTAAGCGTCTGCCTTCGGCTCAGGTCATGGTCCCAGGGTCCTGGGATCGAGCCCCACATCGGGCTCCCTGCTCAGCAGGAAGCCTGCTTCTCCCTCTCCCACTCCCCCTGCTTGTGTTCCCTCTCTTGCTGTGTCTCTCTGTCAAATAAATAAATAAAATCTTTTTTTTAAAAAAGATTTTATTTATTTGAGACAGATAGAATGAGAGAGAGAGAAAGCACATGGCGGGGTGAGGGTCAGAGGGAGAAGCAGACTCCCCGCCGAGCAGGGAGCCCGATGCGGGACTCGATCCCGGGACTCCGGGATCATGACCTGAGCCGAAGGCAGTCGCTTCACCAACTGAGCCACCCAGGCACCCAAATAAATAAAATCTTTAAAAATAATAATAAAAATCGGAGCAGAAATGACTCTTCAAAGTTTACAAAAAAGCAGTTTTCAAGTTTACATGCCAAATTATAAATACTAAAATTTGCATTTCTAGAAGCTCTGAATCAGAATCGGAAGGGACCTTAAAGAGTTATGTTTTGCAACTTCCCTCATTTTATATTTGAGAAAACCCCAAACTCAGAGAAATTAATCGGTTTGCACCAGATCTCACAATGGAATTAGTAGTAAGCCTTGAAGTGGAATCTAGATTCCCTGGCTCCTAATGCTCTGCTCTGTTTCATTACAGTCCTCTAATTTGTTGGGCTCCCAAGAGTGGCTAACACTGACGCTCTTTTAGTCTATCTTCTTTTTTGTAGTAGAAAGTATTTGTGAGGCGCCTGGGTTGCTCAGATAGTTAAACGTCTGCCTTCGGCTCAGGTCATGATCTCTGGGTCCTGGGATTGAACCCCACGTCAGGCTCCCAGCTCAGCGGGGAATCTGCTTCTCCCTCTGCCTCTCCCCCCCTGCTCGTGCTCTCTCTTCTCTCTCTATCGCAAATGAATAAATAAAATCTAAGAGAAAGAAAGGAAGAAAGGAAGAAAGGAAGAAAGAAAGAAAGAAAAAGAATTTGCTTGTCCCCCCTGGGCCTGAGAAACAGAAGTCCTTGAATCTTATCTAGAGCACCAAGAAGTGGGGGGCTTGGCCCCTTAGTCCCAGGAGATCTGGCAATTAGGCTTCTGGATTCTCTGGCTGCCACTATCCTTGCTACCATTTGGTTGCTGGAACAAATCACTCCACAAGAATCTGAAGGAGAAAAGTATCATTAAGCAGGTGTTTTCTGGGGCGCCTGGGTGTCTCAGTCAGTTAAGTGTCTGCCTTCGGCTCAGGTCATGATCCCAGGGTCTTGGGATCAAGCCCTGCATCGGATTCTGCTCACTGGGGAACCTGCTTCTCCCTCTCCCTCTGCCTACCGCTCTGCCTACTTTGCTCTCTGTCAAATAAATAAATAAAAATCTTAAAAAAAAAACACAGGTGCTTTCTTATATTTAAGTACATCATGTGTCAAAACAGGTGAATGCCTATGTTAGTAAGCCATATATTGAAAAAGGTTCAGATCACTAACTGGTCTTGTTAAAGTATGTGTAGCTGGTAGTCCTGTGGTCTTTCTAGAAATATTACAATTTTACAGGAGGATGATAAACAAATCTCTCTTTTGTATAATTTTAAAAGTAAAGTCAACATTTCAGGCAATGGAAAGAGATTTACATGTACACCGAGTAAGTCACCCATGCCTGGGAAACATTCAGCTCCCCTAGGCTATTCCTGCTTTTCATAATTTCTTACCTTCCTCGACTTGTTAACCCAAGGAACTCCAAAGCTTTTTCCTCAGTGGTCGTCATTGGCTTTGGAGGTGTATCCTGCTCAAATAAGTAAGGCTTATTTGGAAGTATGGGTCATTTATAAATGATGAACTTGTAAGTGCAGGTCTGTCTATATTTGCTAATTACATTAAAGAGAAAAAGAGTGAGAGAATAAAATGTTTCTGTTGCTTCTGCCTGGTCTGGAATTTCAAGGAAGTAAAGGCATAGTCTAGTTATCCAGAGCCATTGTTAAAAGTTCATGCCATCATTTTGACACTGAGTGTTGGACTTTCTCTTTATAAATCCCTCTGTACTTTACCAGAGCTGGTCTCAGAGCTCAAACTGTTTCAAAACCATAACATTTCTTAGTGAGTGATTGATCTGTATTACATGTCCAGCCATCAGGGGGATCTTGGGATGTTGCTTGTATAAACTGTAATCCAATCTGGTGCTGTGCATTTAGTTACAATCTTTCATAGACCTATTGGCGATACTCTATCCTCCTGGATTTGGGAATAGGGCTTATCTGATACCTTCGGGGGAAAAAAATCCATTCATTTTCTTTCTTCCCCACTTAAATAACTCAACACATCTGGTAACACTGTAGGATCATTGTCCTTCTAGTTCCTCTACAGCTCATATTGCTACAATATTTCTTAAGTATTTGGTTACCTAAAGGGCAATGTGATTAAAAAAAAAAAAGACTTTGTATAGGTCTTACAAATTAACCCATCCGCAGAGCTAGGAAAAAAAAAAAAAGCCTTTAATCAGCAAAATTTCCATATCAGCAACCTTGTCTGTGTTATACAGTATGAATGGAAATATAAATTTGGAGATAAATGACCATGTGTTAAAATTTTAAATCAAGTCTTCCCACAAATTAATATAATTTGCCTCTAAGAAAATGTTTATTAAGTCTAGGGTACCTGAGATTAAAGTATCTTGTTGTTTGGGTCTGTATCCTTTGGCTTAATAATGTCTTCAATTACAAGAATGATAAAAGCTGAAACAGAATCCTTTAATTCAATCAGAACTGAGCTAAATTTTAGGAAGCAGAGAGTGGGAATCAGATACGGGAACTGCATAATATCGGAAGCTAAACATACAAGATATTAAGACATAAGAAGCGGTTGGGGCTGCTTTAGGAATTCCTGTTTGAAACAACTGCATTGAACATTAAAGCAAATACCACTATTCTATTCTCCCGAATTAAGGTGGTTTATGCAAACAACTCTAAATTGTACAGTAGTTCCAAAGAGACTGTTTTCTGCTTGTTTTTTTTTTAAGATTTTATTTATTTATTTGAGAGAGAGAGAGAATGAGAGATAGAAAGCACAAGAGGGAAGAGGGTCAGAGGGAGAAGCAGACTCCCTGCTGAGCAGGGAGCCCGATGTGGGACTCGATCCCGGGACTCCAGGATCATGACCTGAGCTGAAGGCAGTCGCTTAACCAACTGAGCCACCCAGGCGTCCTATTTTCTGCTTGTTTTACATTCTGGAACAAGATCAAAGCTTTTGATTTTGCTTGATTTTTTTTTTTAATAGCCTGAGCCTTGGAAATAATACATATTTGATGAATATGATTTCACTATTGCAGTTCTGTAAAAATTTTCAATGTTCATGGTACCTTTGACCCAGGGGCCCTACACCAAATATATCCACAGTGCATTTTAAGTACAACAGAATGAACACATTTGAAAGGTTAACCATTCTTTTGCTTTTGCTTTTCTTTCTGTATTAAGTATGAAAATTAGCATTATAATGACTCCCAGAATGGAGATATTGAAAAAGTATCCACCTGACAGAAATAAACATACAGAAAATAAATCGAATTAAGATTTCATTAGGTATCTGAAATTTAAGCTTATGTTCAAAATGGCTATTACTGGATTTTCATGTATATTAAGTTCAATGCTATGCTTGTAAGGTTTTTTTTTTCTTGAATTATGCCTGAAAAAAAATTGGATCACAGCTCTAATATCCAGGTGGGCAGAGCCATTTGCCAGGATCTTTGTATATAACCCCATTTTTTCCATCAAGCACAAAATATTGCCTTGCTACTAAGCCTTCTGAGGCATTCTGAGGTAGAAATGAGGGCAAAAATTGTATAATTGTTTCTCTTAATGTTTTTTATTGTTTTTTAGGTTGTGGAACTTTTAGCAAGTGCTCTTATGGACTTGGTACAAGGAGTATACCATGAAAATTCTGCTTTAGCAAAGGTAAGGATTTGGTATTCATTCTAAAATGTTAAGTTAAAAACCCTTGTGGTGAAACTAGAAATGATGAGCGAAAATGTCCTTCTTGTTTTATGTTTAAATTGTACATGACATTTTTTTTTAGATTAGTGTATTGGCTACAAATTCATGGCCATACGCTTAGTACATAGCAGATTTGGCCAATTAAAACAACCTCTTATCCTCTGGCTGGATTCACAGCCCAGTAGACTCCAGGATGCTGCTGGCTGGCTGGTAGCACTGTCACCAGGCAGGCAGGGCAGCCTGCCTCAGCCTTGCCCCCAGGGGAAGGGGCCTCCCATGTCCCCGCAGAGTGGACATGGTCTGAAGAAGACGACTTTTGAGGGGCATGAGGCAGGAAGGTCTTTTATATCCAAGATCCAGAATTTACTGCATTATGAAATTCTCTGTGATAAGAAGTAGGATGGTTGTGCAATCGGATCATTTTCATTAATTATATAGATCTAGAATTAAGGGTTTTTGACTCATTTAACAGGACATCTTACGGGTTAGGTTTTATTTCTTTAAAATGCAATTATTTCATTCAGTAGGATACTGAATGTGAAGCAATTGCCTCATTGACCACCACCATCATTTAACATGGTATATACTGTTATACGGGATTCCTATCTTAGTGTTTCATTATTCTAACTTCTTTAGCATCTGTATTAGCAAGATTTCACTCACTGCAAATTAGAGAAAATATGCACATATGCACATCTTAGGCTTTTTGACATTTCCATTTGAAAAAAGAGAGAGATTTTACTGTAAATGAAACATAGGGCATGAGCAACTTGGATAAGAAATTTAGAAGTATAACCCAGGGACTCTGGGTGGTTCAGAGAATGGATAGTAATATATGAAGAATTGTACCTTGAACGTCTGCTAACATTTGGTTCAAGGAACCACAGTTCCCAGTAGGCATATCTAGCTTCACCTAAGCAGCATAGTGCTATGTGGGGGTCTATCAGGATATACGACCACAGTGGGTCCCCCTTTGTTGCATTTTTCAAAAACCTAGCAAACTTCACTACCATAGCTAAGGGTTAATAGCAGACTGTAAAATGGAGGATTCCTGGTCTAGTTCCACTTGTAAAAAGTTGCCTCATATATAGTATAACGAAGATGATAGCTGAGCACATAACACCATGGTAAGTGATTCATCTGTGTTTCTTCATTTCATCTTCACAGAAATCCTGCTAGCAGATACTACTGCTTCCCCATTTCCCCATTTTATGTATGTGAAAACTGAGGTTTAGAAAAGATTAAATATTTGCCCACAGTCATACCATTTGTTAGCTGAGATTTGAACCTCAGAGCTCAGACTCTTCACCTCTCATTTTTTGCCTCTGTACGTTAATGAAACCCGATTTGTTAGCCTCCCTGTGCCATACCTGAGATCCCACCATGTATGATGATTATAGTGACCTCTTCTGGTGGTTGAAGCATTGCTCTCCCCTGGGATAGTTCCAAGGTGTTCAGCTTAGGTCCATGTAAGGTATTAATAGTTTACAGTTAAGTAACATAATTTTTAAGTAAAAGTGTTATTACTGGTTTTAGGGTTCTTGATTTATTATTTATTCGCTCTTATTCTTTATCCACTATAATTAGCCTAATTTGTTAATAATTTTGTGAACATTTGTTACGTACTTTCTATATGTCAGGCAGACCTCACAGCAACAACAATAATAAATGCTCAGATAGCACTTTATAGTGTGCTTATACTCTCTTTCTATCCAATCACCCATGAAAAGGGTGACATGTGTTGGTATGCCCATATTAGAGAGGAAAAGCCTGAAATTCAGGGATGATAAATGGCAGGAAAGCAGAGTGTCTGGAAACTATTTGTTGATGCATGTTTCACAGTGACATGATCTGAACCCAGGTTTTTTGACTCCCAAGTCCCACATAATCTGTTTCTTCCTGGGAGAGAGAAAAGAGGAAGCAACAAAAGTCTTTGAAGGACTGTTGATCATACGTGTACTGCCACTTAGCAAGCACTGATTGCTGACTTTGATTAGCTAATTTCACTCAAAAGAATCCGTAATAATGCTTTGTTCATCTGCCGTCTTTCCCTACCAGCCCCTCAAACGCAGCCCTTTCAAGCTCTAGAGACCTTCTTTAAGCAATTACGTTTCTGAATATAGCCAAACCATTTAAAGAGCTGTTTTGGTTTTGTGTTTTTTCTACTTAGTTTTGTTTTGTTTTATAACGGAAGCAGAATGCATAGTTGAACCAAAGCTGTGGGAGAGCTTCTCGATGCCTCCGTTTGTGCCCCAGGTCCAATTTAGGTTAACCACATTTCCCTTCCTAACCAGAAAAATTCTGGCTTTTTTCCCCGGCCTCTTAAGTGTGCTGGCCATTGCGATGGCAGTTCAGAATTTGGGTTTTCGGACTTGGCCCAGAACTCACTTCTGAGGCAGAGAGAGCACTGCCCCACATGGAGAGCCTTCAAGGTTTTCCTGTTCTGGCTCGATTGGGAAGCAGCCGCAAGTGGAGGTCATGTGGGAAGTAAGTGGCACAACCTCCGTAGCCGTGGGCCAATTCGGCACACAAAAGAATTGCTTTGTGATTTAAAATCAGCTGCAAACCATTTCATCTCCCTAGGGAGAAGAGAACACAATAGCAGTCTGTTTTCTATATGGCTACTTAATGCAGTGATGGAGAACCTGGGTAGTACAAAAATAGCTCTGTGGAGTCATAGCTCTGTGACCAGGGTAGATGCTTTAAAAGCAAATGGAGGGGAATTATAACTGAACATGTTCAAAACCACCTTCTCCGGGAGTTTGTAGAGTAATTACCTAATCCTCCTTTAAACTATGAAAATTGAGGTGACTTCTGTCAGGAATACTTGACAGATCATAGGTAAATTGTGATAATGTAAACATTCGAAGTAATTTTGGAAATTCATCCTTTGTTCTAGCCATTGAAAAATAACATTTTTGGGGTGCCTGGGTGGCTCAGTTGTTAAGCGTCTGCCTTAGACTCAGGTCATGTTCCCAGGGTCCTGGGATCGAGCCCCACATCCAGCTCCCTGCTCGGCAGGGGGCCTGCTTCTCCCTCTCCCACTCCCTCTGCTTGTGTTCCCTTTCTCTCTGTGTCTCTCTCTGTTGGGTAAATAAATAAAATCTTTAAAAAAAAGAAAAGAAAAATAACATTTTTATTTTTGTGTTTGCTAGTGTGTGAGCCATTTTTTCCTTGTGCTTTCTTTAGTGTTTGTAATTTTTCCCCTCCCTCTACCTGTTTTTGTTGTTAGCTAATTGAAAAAAAGCAGATTAAATAGAAAAATTGCCTTTTAAATGCAGTGGTTGTTTACCATTCTAAGAATTCCCCAGTCAAGTTCTGCCTTGTACATTGTATTCATGTTGCTCACTGTATGCACTAAATATTTTGCACAGACCTTTATATCTAAAATCTTTTTAACGTAATCATCTTATACCTTGTTTCTAATTAGAAAAGTAACTGCATGTTCATTAAATAAAAATTGAAAGCATAGTAAAAGGTCGAGAGGAAAATAAAAATTATTTTACATAAGCCATCCCCCAGAAATGAATCATGATTATACTTCAGTGTATTTCCTTCTAGATTTCATTCTGTATTTCTACCATTTTAGAGTTATTATTCTATAAAAGTTTTTGTTCTGATTTATTCCCCAGGATTTGTTATTAAAAGTCTTCAAAATTGTTATTAAAAGTCTTCAAAATTGTCAGTTAAGCATCTGCCTTCAGCTCAGGTCATGATCCCAGGGTCCTGGGTTGGAGTCCTGCATCGGGCTCCCTGCTCAGCGGGAAGCCTGCTTCTCCCTCTCCCTCTGCCTGCCGCTTCCCCTGCTTGTTGCTCTCTCTCTGACAAATAAATAAAATCTTTAAAAAGTAAAATAAAAGTCTTCAAAATTTAATTTTAATGGCTGTTTAATATTTCTCCCTACTACTATACTATAATTTACTGAACCATTCCACAATTTTTGGATACTCTGTTTTCTTTTTTTTCATGACTTTATTTTTTTTTTAAGATTTTATTTATTTATTTGACAGAGAGAGAGAGAGGGAACACAAGAAAGGGGAGAGGGAGTGGGAGAGGGAGAAGCAGGCTTCCCGCTGAGCAGGGAGCCTGATGCGGGTGGGGCTGGGTCTGGGACCATGACTTGAGCCAAAGGCAGACTCTTAACAACTGAGCCACCCAGGTGCCCCTTTTTTCATGAATTTAAACAATACTGTGATGAACTTAGTGTATGTAACTCTGCTGTATTTCACACTATTTGCTAAAAAAATCTGAAAGTGAGATTTTTTTAATCAAAAATAATATTTTCAGTATATTCCTATGCAGAAAAAGTTTGCTATCCTTAGAAAAGCATGCTTATGTGGCTCAGTCAGTTAAGCATCCAACTTGATTTTGGCTCAGGTCACGGTCTCACAGTCGTGGGTTGGAACCCCGAGCTGGGCTTGTGCTCAGAGGTGGAGCCTGCTTGAGATTCTCTCCCTCCCTCTCCCTTTGCCCCTCCCCCCTAAAATAAATAAATTCTTTTTTTTTTTTTTTTTTTTAAAAAGGAAAGCCTGCTTATAAGCTTGGCCCTTGGCTGGCATCTGGGAACTTGGATTTTAGGAGTGTCTGTACCATCATCTAACTGATAAGTGAGGCTCACTGTGCCCAAACTGTTTCTGCAAACAATGTGGTTTACTTTGAATACCTGCTTTCCTTCTGGAAGTCTGGAATTTTGTTATATGCTAGACAGGGGGTGACCAACCCCTACGAAAAAAGTGAGCACGGAGTCTCCAATGAATTTCCCCGGTAGACAGCATTTCATATATGTTATCACATGTGCTAATTCTTGGAGGAATCACTCATATCCTGTGTGACTCCACTGGTAGAGGATTCTTGGAAACTTGTGCCCAGCTTCCTGTGGACTTCATCTCATGTACCTTTTTCCCTCTCCTGGTTTTGCTTTGTATCCTTTTGCTGTAATAAACCGTGAGTTTGACTATATGTTGAGTCCTATGAGTCCTCCTAATAAGGCATCAAACCTTGGAGTGGTCTTAGAGACCCCTACACACTCTTTTTCTGATTCTGTATTTATTTCCCACCTGCTCCTATTCCTTCTTTGAGAATCCAGTCAAGGTCCTCTACAACACTCATGTTGGTGTTGAAATGGGGAATAGCACACCTGTTTCCTGTCTTCATAGATTCTGCTCATGTTGGCTTGGCTCCAGTCTCAAGAAAGTGAGAAGGTTTTAAAGAGGATCCAGTTCTCTTGGAAAAGAACTGGTTTTTAAGAGTCATTAAAATTACAAAGATCCCTTCTATTTTTTTCCAAGCATATATTATACTTTCAGTAGATGATTCTCTTAAGAGAAGTAGGAAAGGGGCACCTGGGTGGCATGGTTGGCTGAGCGTCTGACTCTTGGTTTTGGCTCAGGTCATGGTCTCAAGGTTGTGAAATTGAGGCCCCCACTGGGCTCCACACTCAGCATGGAGTCTGCTTGGGATTCTCTCTTTCCCTCTCCCTCTGCCCCTCCAGCTTGTGTTCTCTCTCTCTTTCTCAAATAAATAAATCTAAAAAAAAAAGAGAGAGAGAGAGAGAAGTAGGAAAGATAACTTCTCTCCATTTATTGGGGGTTTTTTTTATGCTTATTTTCCTTTAGTCCCTTAGCAGCTTTCAAGTAAAATATAAAAATAAGATAATTCAGTCCACCAGGAATGTATGTATTAGCTCCTACCTGCAAAGCCCAATACCACCTTCTAAAATACAATAAAAAGATGAGCAAGATGAGTTTTGTCCATTGAAAAACATAACAGGAGGAAAATTTGAACAAAAAGTCACATCTGGTTGGGGAAATCAGAAAAGACATCAAGAAGAATGTGATATATGCAGTGGACATTTAAGGATGGGAAGGATGTCTATTGATGGAGAAGGATGGCTTTCCAGGCAGAGGAAACAGCATGATCAAAAGTCAGGAGGCATATTTAAGATCAGGGCTTCATCCATGTTAGAATAAAGGAATCATAAGAATACTGGAAAGGTAGCTTTTGCCACATGCGTGAAGACTTGCAATGCCAGATATAAAGCTAAAACCAGATTTTAGTACTTGAGATAAGAGAGGGATTGAAGATTTTTAAACAAAGGAATTACATGATCAAATAAAGCTAATTCATCAGTGGTCATTACGATGATTTATGGGAGATTAGAGGTATATGAAAAGAATTGGAAAGCTAATATAATAAGGGCTAGGGGTATTCTTCCTCCACTTTAACATAGTTAGTCCCTTCTTGATATTTATACCTACATCAGTATCACCTTTTCAGAGATGAGCCTCACACCCAATCCAAAGGAGCCACCCTACTTAATTCCCTTTATCTTATTAATCACAGTTGTAACCATTTGATATTTTTCTTACGGTTTCTCCAACAAGCATATAAGCCCTATGGGAGGTGGGATTTTGTTGACTATTGTATTCCCAATACCAGAACAGTGCCTAACACATTAGTAGTAGCCGAAAAATGGTTGTTAAATAAATGATATAGCTTTATTGATGTACAATAAACTACAAATATTTAAATTGCACAATCTGTTTTGATATATGTGTGCACCAGTGAAAATATCATCACAATCAATAAATAAACATATCCATTACTCCAAAAACCAGGCTTGCTTACTGCTTGCTACAAAAGCAGGAATCCCCAAAATTCAGTGGCTTTTTTTTAGCTGTAACACAAATCCACTGAAGCATAGCTTCCATCTGAGCCCACATCGTTGCCCCTGCAGGACTTGGGACCAAGGGTAGCCAACACAAATATGCTGATGCACATGCTTCTTGTTGTGCCATGAATAATAAAGGCCGTTGTCTCTGATCCAGGAGTCTTGTGTCTTCTGTTAGCATCCCTAAAACAGTCACAGGCTAACTCATTAGTTTGTATGTAAGGTAAAGCAAAATCTCAGATCCAACAGTTGGAACTCCCAACACAGTGCTGAAGTACTGAGAATGGACATTCTTGCCCTGCTCCTGATGCTAGGAGGAAGACATTCAGTATTTCACCATTAAGTTTGATGTTAGCTGTGGGTTTTTGTTTTTGTTTATAGAGGCTCTTGATTAGTGAAGAAGTTCCCTTGTATTCCTAATTTCCTGAGAGTTTTTATCAGGAATTGATGTTGATTTTGACAATTTTTTTTCTACACCTATTGAGGTGATCATATTTGTTTTTGTTTTTGTTTTCTCTTTTAGGTTTTCCTCTTTTAGTCTATTAATATGGTGAATTAGTTGATTGATTACCAAGTGTTAAACCAGCCTTGCATTCCTGGAATAAACCTCATGTGATCTTGATGCAGTCTCCTTTTCTTATATTGTTGAATATGATGTGCTAAAATTTAGTTAATCTTTGCATCGATATTATTACTAAATAAATTGGGAAATACTTCCTCCTTTGCACTTGTTGGGGAGGAGCCATGGGAGAGGGATAAGCAGACTCCATGCTGAGCATAGAGCCGAACACAGGGCTCAGTGCCACAGCTGAGATCATGACCTGAGCCGCAACCAGCAGTCAGACTCCCAACTGACTGAGCCACCCAGGCACCCCTCCTTTTTTTTTTTTTTTTTTTAAGATTTTATTTATTTGTTTGACAGAGAGAGAGAGAGAGAGCACAAGTAGGCAGGCAGGCAGAGGCAGAGGGAGAAGCAGGCTCCCCGCTGAGCAAGGAGCCCGATGTGGGGCTCGATCCCAGGACCCTGGGATCATGACCTGAGCCGAAGGCAGACGCTTAACCGACTGAGCCACCCAGGCGCCCCTCCTTTTTTATTTTTTTGAAAAAAAAATTTTTTTTTTGTAGAATTAGTGTTATTTCTTCCTTAATTGTTTGATAGAATTCATTAGTGAAGCCATCAGACCTTTCTTTGTGGGAAAGTTGGGGTTTTTTTTTATTACAAATTTAATGCTTTAAAAATGATTGGACTCTTTAGGGTTATGTGTTTGTTTTTGAGTGAACTTTGGTAGTTTATGTCCTATAAAGAAACTGTTTATTTTGTGTAAGTTGTCAGATTTATTAATGTAAAGTTCTTTTTTTTTTTTTAAAGATTTTATTTATTTATTTGACAGAGAGAGACACAGCGAGAGAGGGAACACAAGCAGGGGGAGCGGGAGAGGGAGAAGCAGGCTTCCCGCTGAGCAGGGAGCCCGATGTGGGGCTCGATCCCAGGACCCTGGGACCATGACCTGAGCCGAAAGCAGACGCTTAACGACTGAGCCACCCAGGCACCCCTAATGTAAAGTTCTTAATAATATCCCCACATTATCCTTTTAATATGTGTAGAATTTGTAGTGATGTCACTCCTCTCATTTCTGATGCTGGTAATCGCCCCCCCCCCCAAGAGGCTTAACAATATTATTGATTTCAAAGGACCAGCTTTTGGTTTCACTGACTTTCTGTCTTTTTCACTTTTCTATATTCTTTCTTCTGATTACTTTGGTTTTATTTCCTCTTTTTTTAAGTTTTTTAAGCTGAAATCATTTATTTAAGACCTGCTTTCTTTTTTCTTTTTTCTTTTTTTTAGATTTTTTATTTATTTATTTGACACAGAGAGAGAGAGAGAGAGGGAACACAAGCAGGGGGAGTAGGAGAGGGAGAAGCAGGCTCCCTGCTGAGCAGAGAGCCTAACATAAGGCTCGATCCCAGGACCCTGTGATCATGACCCAAGCTGAAGGCAGAGGCCTAACCAACTGAACCACCCAGGTGCCCCAAGATGTGTTTTCTTTTCTAATATGACATTTAGTGCAATGACTTTCTCTCTGAGTGCTACTTTAGTAACATCCCACAAATTTCATTGTTTTTAAATTTTCATTCAATTCAAACTACTTACTAATTTCTCTTTTGATTTTTTTTTGACTCATAGATTATTTAAAACCCTTGTTATTTAGTTTCTGAGTGTTTTCAGATTTTTCCAGGTGTCTTTCTGTTATTGATTTATATTATATAAATATACTTATATTGATTTATAATACCATTGTGGTTAGAGAACATATTTTATATGGTTTGAATTATTTTAAACATATTGTTTTATGACCCAGATATGATCTATCTTGGTAAATGTTCACGCTGTTGTTTATGCAGTGTTATGTAAATATCAGTTAAGTCAGATTGGTTGATAGTGTCATTAAAGTCTTCTATATCTGTAATGGTTTTCATTCAGCTCATTCTCTCAGATACTAAGAGAAGGGTGTTAAAGTCTCTGAATATAATTGTGGATTTTTTTTTTTTATTTCTCCCCATAATTCTATCAGTTTTTCCATCATGTATTTCAAAGCCCTGCTTTAGGCACATTAACCTTTAGGATCCTTATATTATTTTGATGATTTGATTGTTTTATCATTATCTTTTTTTTAATGACCTTTTTTTTAGTCCTAGTAATATTCTTTATGTTGCTTTTTCTTTTTTCTTTTTTTTCTGATCTCTACCTTATCTGATACTAATATAACCACTCCAGCTTTCTTTTGATTAAAATTATGGTATATCTTTTCCATCCTTGTACTGTTTTTATATTTAAAATGGGCTTCTTATATGCAGTATTTATTTGGATCTTACTCTTTTATTCAGTCTGACAATCTCTACCTTTTAATTAGTGTGTTTAGATCATTTACGTTTGATGTGTTTATTGATATGGTTGAGTTTAAGTCTCCTGTCTTGTTATTTGTTTGCCATTTATCCCATTTGTTGTTTCTTCCCTTTTCTTCTTTTTCTGCCTTCTCTTACATTATTTTTTACAATGTCGTTTTGCCTCCTTTTTTACTTGTTAACTACAACTCTTTGCTACATTTTTAGTGGTTACTCTTGAGTTTATAATATGTATCTTTAACTTATCACAGTCTGGTTTCAAGTGATAGTATACTGTTACTTACAGGGTAGGAAGCTTACAAAAGGTTATTTCTACTCCTTCCCTCTCAGGCTTTGTGTTATTCTCATGTATTTCACTTCCATATATATTATAAATTTCACAATACCATGTTACCATGTTTGCTTTAAACATTCAATTATATTTTAAAAGGGACTTAAATTTTTTTTAAGTCTTTTATATTTATTCCATAGTTAATATCTTCAGTGCTTTTCATTTCTTTCTGTCAATCATCCAGATTTCCATATGGTGTTATTTTCCTCCTTCCTAAAAGATTTCTTTCCACATTGCTTATAGTACAGGTCTGCTGGTGATTAATTCTTCCAGCTTTTGTGTCTGAAAACATCTTTATTTTGACCTTGTTTTTAAGATATGTTCACTGGATATAAAATTCAAGATTGACAATTTTTTTTCTTTCAGTGTTTTAAAGATGTTGCTTCCTTGTCTTCTCACATTGTTTCCAACAAGAAAGTTGCTGCCATCCTTATTTTTGTTCCTCTGTACATAATGTGTCTAAATTTTCTCACGCTGTTTCTGATTTTCTCTTAGCCATCGGTTTGAGCATTTGAATTATGATGTGCCTTGGTGTCATATTTTTTGTTTCTTGTGCCTGGGGTTGGTTCATTAAGCCTCTTAGATCTGTGAGTTTGTTTTTGTCAAACTTGGGGAAATTTTGGTCATTATTTCTTCAAATATTTTTTCTGTCCTCCTCTCTCCTTCTCACAGGGACTGAAATTACTTGTGTAATAGCTTGTTTAATGTTATTCCAGAGCCTACTGATGCTGTATTCTTTTTTTTTTTTCCAGTGTTTTTCTCTTTGCATTTCATTTTAGATAATTTCTATTGGTGTTCATTCAAGTTCACCAATTTATATCTTCCACATTTCTATTTAACATGCTTAGTGTTTCTTCTAGCTCCTAGACCATATGGACCACAGTTATGAAAACTGTTTTAATATCCCTGTCTACTAATTCTATCATCTGTGTCATTTCTGAGTTGATTTCAATTGACTGATTTTTCTCATTATGCATTGTGTTTCCCTACCCCCTCTTTTTTTTTTTTGCATGCTTGGTTTTTGTTGTTGCTGTTGTTGTTTTTTTAAGATTTTATTTATTTATTTGACAGAGAGTGAGAGCACAAGCAGGCGGAGCAGCAGGCAGAAGGAGAGGGAGAAACAGACTCCCCACTGATCAGGGAGCCTAATGCGGGGCTCGATCCCAGGACCCTGGGATCATGACCTGAGCCAAAGGCAGACACTCAACCACCTGAGCCACCCAGGCGCCCCTACATGCTTGGTTAATTTTGATTGGACGCCAGGCACTGTGAATTTTATTTTGTTGGGTTCCAGATATTTTTGCATCTCTATAAATATTCTTGAGTGTTCTTCTAGAATTCAGTTAAGTTACTGGAAAAAGTTTGATCTTTTCAGGTCTTTTAAATTTTGTTAGGCAGGACCAGAATAGCATTTAATGTGGGACTAATTTTCCCCACCTCTAAGGCAAAACCCTTCTGAGTACTCTACTGATACCCTGTGAATTATGAGGTTTTCCACTCCGACTGGTGGGAACAGCAACTATTCCCAGCTCTGTGTGAGCTCTAGGGATTGTTCTCTCTATACCTTCTGTGTGATTCTTGCTTAGACTTAGACTTAGACCGTGTTGTTGCACCCATGCTGAAGATTTCAGGGAAGCCCCCGTACATCTCCAGAGCTCTCTGTGCAGCTCTCTTATCTTGAGTAACCTGCCCTGTGCACCCTGACCCCTAGTTCAAACCCCTTTCATCTCTCTAGACACACTAAACCATCTCCTCAGCTCAAGGAGACTGACCGTTAGACTCTCCTGTGACCTGGCATTCTCTCCAGCAATCAGCTGGATCAGTTAGAAGACTCATTTACTTCCCATCTCTCAGAGATCATGGTCATTTGTTGCCTGATTTCCAGTGTATTAAAGCTCTTGTTTCATATATTTTGTCTAATATTTTAGTAGTTTCAGGTGGAGGAGTAAATCCAGTCTGCTACTCCATCATGGTGAAAGGGCCAGTCCTCATGACTTTATTTTTTGATTTGTGTTGTAATGACTTTTTAAAAAAATAACAAATATAAAATTTTCCCCCTATGACTTTTATGGTGCCTTTGTGTTGCTGGTACCCTACATGCTTATTTTAGTGTGTCTATTGCCATGTGTACTTCAGTCATGAAACTAAGAAATTGAAAATGGCTCCAATGTTTTGCACCTGGTTTACCGGGGGGGGGGGGGGGGAAGATGACATTTTGGGGCCTGGGGGGGTCAGTTGGTTAAAGGGCTGCCTTCGGGGCCGGGTACTGATCCTGGGAGCCCGGGAGA